>NC_041401.2:158819232-159144232 GCF_900747795.2 Erpetoichthys calabaricus | reverse complement strand
AGAAAATTCTTTGTTAGTTGTGGTAATTATACTTCAAAGACACATGATATTCTATATGGTGTTCCACAAGGCTCTATCCTGAGTCCGCTGCTCTTTTCGATTTACATGCTTCCGTTAGGTCAGATTATCTCAAGGCATAATGTGAGCTACCACAGCTATGCTGATGACACACAACTTTATTTATCAACAGCGCCTGATGACCCCAAATCTCTTGATTCACTGATGCAATGTCTCACTTGTGTTTCTAAATGGATGAGTAGTAATGTTCCCAAACTAAATAAGGAGAAATCGAAAATCTTAGTGATTGGCAAAAATTGATATAACTAGGGTATTAGAAATAAACTTGATCCATTAGGCTTAAAAGTCAAGACAGAGGTAAAGAATTTAGGGGTAACTATTGACTCTGACCTGAATTTTAAATCACATATTAATCAGATTACTAGGACAGCATTTTTTCACTTAAGAAATATAGCAAAATTTAGATCCCTTATAACTTTGCAAGATGCTGAAAAATTAGTTCAAGCTTTTGTTTTTAGTTGGTTAGATTACTGTAATGCACTCCTCTCAGGACTACCAAAAAAAGACATCAATCGATTACAACGAGTGCAGAATTCAGCAGCCAGAATCTTAACTAGGAAAAGAAAATCGGAGCACATCACCCCAGTTTTGATGTTACTACACTGGTTACCTGTGTCATTTAGAATTAACTTTAAAATACTGTTTATGGTTTACAAAGCCTTAAATAATCTCGCTTCATCCTATATTTCAGAATGTCTATCACCTTACTCTCAAAATATTAACCTTAAATATTCAAATGAGTGTCTGCATATAATTCCAAGAGCTAAACCTGAAAGAAGTGGTGAGGCACCCTTCTGCTGTTAAGCACCTAAAATCTGAAATAACTTACCAATAGAAATTTGCCAGGCTAATATCATGGAGCATTTTAAAAAACTGCTAAAACCCCATTATTTTAGCATGGCTTTCTCATAGCTTCATTTTAGTGTAACCCTGATATTCTGTTTATGCATTTAATTATCATTTTTTCATGGCTCCATAATCCATTCTAACCCCAACTTTCTTTGCTGTTCTTTTTCCGGTTTTCTGGGGTGGCGATCTGCACCACCATCACCTGATCAGAGCACCTACATTGATGGATTGAAGGCCAGAGGTCCACATGACTATCATCATCTAATTCTTCCACGTGAAGCCTGAAAACCATGACGACTGATTGAGGTCATTTATGTTAGGTAGAATGCCCAGAGGGGGCCGGGTGGTCTCGTGGCCTCAGAACCCCTGCAGATTTTGATTTTTTCTCCAGCTCCATTTTTTTTTTTGTTTTTTCTGTTCTCCCTGGCCATTGGGCCTTACTTTATATTATTTTTTCCTTTTTTCTTCATTTTGTAAAGCACATTGAGCTACATTGTTTGTATGAAAGCGTGCTATATAAATAAATGTTGTTGTTGTTGTTGTAGAAGTTTCATTATTTTTGCGGCTTTCCTGGTGCCATTTTGTTTTTCACAGATGCTACCATTTTATGATTTTGTTGCAGTAATGTGATGGCCTGTTGTTAGGGGGTGTGGTTTCATAGGTCATGACCTGTGACTCACTGGGGCAGTGGTTTCAAATTTAGACCAGTTCAATTCCTGGTATCCAAGATTGTGGATAAGCTCCCACAAAACTGAGTGTGCAATTTATATTGTTTGGTGTTTCCCGGTAAAACAACATTAGCTTCTTCTTTTGAGTTTGACTTAGGATTTTGTTTGGATTTGTTGATAGTACATTTTCACTTTCTGGTTTCCATGCTTGACTGTTTGCTTTTGACTATATTTCATTTTCTGGTCCCTTTCCATTTAAAAACTTTTCATCTCAATGTACAGCAGTATAGCACACAACCTCACTCACTCTCCATCCATCCATCCATTTTCCAGCCCGCTATATTCCTAACTACAGGGTCACGGGGTCTGCTGAAGCCAATCCCAGCCAACACAGGGCACAAGGCAGGAACCAATCTCGGGCAGGGTGCCAACCCACCGCAGGACACACACAAACACACCCACACACCAAGCACACACTAGGGCCAATTTAGAATCGCCAATCCACCTAACCTGCATGTCTTTGGACTGTGGGAGGAAACCGGAGCGCCCAGAGGAAACCCACGCAGACACGGGGAGAACATGCAAACTCCACGCAGGGAGGACCCGGGAAGCGAACCCAGGTCCCCAGATCTCCCAACTGCGAGGCAGCAGCGCTACCCACTGTGCCACCGTGCCGCCCTCACTCGCTCTCGCTTAGGGCAAATGTTGGAATCACCCGTTTACCAAACACGTACATCTTTGAAGATGTGGGACAATGGTGGAGATATTTAGAAGACAACCCACACAGACATAGAGAATAATGGACATTCCATCGAGACAGCGCATGGTTGGATCTTTAAGCAATAGTGCTAACCACAGCACCACCTACTGGTAAAAGTAAGTTTATAAAATTAATGGATGGTATCATAATCTACAGAATATTTGGGATATATTTTGGGAAATTGCTTTTGTTTTGTCTTCTTGAAATTAATTTAATTTTGATATTTATATTTTCAGATTTGTCTATCATTTATGGCAGGGTCCTCAATCACAGTCCCGGAGGGCCACAGTGGCTGCAGGTTTTTGTTCTAACCCGGTTGCTTAATTTAAAAGCAATTCTTGCCAATAATTTAATCTCATCGCTTGTCAGTGCTTTAACTCTGCTATGTCAGGTAATTCTCATATCCTGGATTTTCTTCCCCTTTCTAAGGATACCATCTAAATGATTTGAAGGCTAAAATGGAGGAGTAATTCTCAGTCCTTCACTTTTTTCTCTTCACTTTCCTTCCAAGTATTTAATTAAACCCAATAGTGCAGGATAAGTACACACAGGTATAAATTGTAACAAGCTAAATGGAGAAATGCTGGCCTCTTTTGTCATTTGCATGTTGTTGCTAATTAGGAGCAATTAAAAACTGAGAACACAGCTGTTTAAGACTAAAATAAGCAATAAGGGTTTAAAATCTTAACGAGCGAGACAACTAAAGTGAAGTAGAAGTGTTACTTGAGCAATAAGGGCTTCTTGTTAAGCAATTGGGTTGGAGCAAAAACCTGCAGCCCTCCAGGACAGTGATTGAGGACCCCTGATTAATGGCGTCACACTGTTGGAATGTCACATTTGTAGCTATGTCATCTTCTGTTGCACTCGCGCCAGTATGCATGTGTCAATTAGTCATGTTATGAGGCTTCAACAGTTCCTCATCTGAACTTTAAATAACATGAAAGGAAAGACTTAAAAACAGTTCAGAGTTCTCCCGGCATGGAGGTTACCTGATCTCCCAGTGCCTGCATGGGTTTCCTCTGCATGCTCTGATTTCCTCGCAACGTCCAAAGACATGTATGTTAGGAAAATCGGTGATGTCATATTGTCCCTAGTGTGTGCGTGTGTGCGTGTGTGCGTGTGTGTGTGTGTGTGTTCACCCTGTGATGGACTGGTACCTTGTCCAGAGCTTGTTCCTGGCTTACACCCTGTCCTACCTGGGATAGGCTACAACACCTCCCGCGACCCTTGTCTGGATTCAACAATTAGAAAATGACATGACTTAAAAACAGTGTGAAATTAAAGAAGAATTTCAGTTTTGGTTGATCCTGTTCATGAACGTTACTCAGTCGTTTTGAACCCTGCCTGTTGTACCATTTCTCATTCCTGGTTTAGCAGTTCTATCGATCTCTCAGTTCTCTAGCCATCACACACTATCAGTTAGATGTTGGGGACAGACGGACGCATGAAATGCATGTGATGAATTGGCTATGTGAGCGTCATGACATGCATGATGTCATCCAACTAGGCCAGACTGAGAAGTAACATTTGTTACTAGGTGTTTTGTATTTTTCTTTTAAGTATTTTAATTTTGGGCTTGTAGAAGGGATCTGATTACTAAATTATTCCTCAATAAAGTCAATTCCGGAGAGAGTTGTCTCCCCCTACATTTCCTGGCTCATGTTTTTCATAAAGCAGCTGCCATTCCCGACCATTGTACATGTTGAACTAAATATCTCAGACTTGTTCGACCAAGTTTGCACAAGTCATTACGCATGCCTGACGCTGGGGATCAAGTTAAGGTATGTCATTATAACCTTAGTAATTTTGTACTTAACTACTGTAGCTCTGTAATTTGTTTTATGTCGTGTCGATATGAATTCTTTCTTTTTTTTTCTTTTACATATTTTGTTAAGTCAGAAACACTCAGTGCCTCGTGAAGGTAAAAAGAGCCTCAATGGACTCTTCTCAAAATCTAAAGGGGCTGCGCAATGCCTGGACAGGATTCTGGAAGTGGGCTCATTTTGTCAGTGGAATGGCATAGAATGGAGCCCCCATTACTTCTTTTCAAGGAGCCATGTGCAGAGTTTGACAAACAAACAATAAAAGACATTTGCTTCATATGCTGTACTGCTTCATATTCAAATCACATCCCTAACAAATATTGTAAATGGTTTTTAATATACATTTGCAATATGAAGTAAGTGTTACTTCCATTAACACATTTAAAAGTTCAAAATTAAAAAAAAGTACACAAAAACCTTTAATGGTAATTAAAAAACAGAAAGCTTTGCTTATTTAAGTTTGTTTGTGTATGTATTGTAATGGAGGTAGATGAAGCGCTTTCTTTTTTTTTAACAAGGTAGAAAATGTACACATAGTGTAACACTCTGCTGCATTCAGGTGGTTAATTAACTGATTTGAAAGTTTTCAAAGTTTGTGCATTTTCAATTATTTATGTGCATCATCAAACTGACGCATATTATATTTTTGTTTTTTAAATAATTTGTCATAGTGGTACATGTAACGTGTAAAGGGGGTTTGCTCAGACTACCACCACGCCGCTGTTTGTACTGACAGGCACAAGCGCCGGGCACATGCTGTACGGTTTCAATTGCTTGAGATGACTACTGAGGATCTGCTTGCCAACAGGAGTGGCTGTCACACATGCAAAAAGAGAAAAACGGTGAATACGAAATCTACAAGTTGAAAGCTACATCTGAATCTGTAATGGAAAGTGTACAGAATGTTTCTCTGCCTGTTTTAAAGACTGGTGACATACAAGATAAAGAGGTTTAGGGAATGTCAGATTATAGTACTTGTTGATCCATCCATCCTCTAAACCCTTGTACCAGGGAAGGGTCACAAGGCAGATAAAGCCTATCCAAGCAAGCAACAGGCATAGGAAGGAACAACCCCTGGACTGGGCGCCAGCACATTGCAGGGTGAACACACACACACACTCACACACACACACACAGAGAGGAGTGGAGCAAACCTACCTGGACCTACATACAAGTGGCATGCTGGTAGCACCTGGAAAGTGAACCCCAGTCTGTGAGGCAGCAGTACTACCACAGAATCACTGCACCATAACAAGTTGGGGAAGCAGTCCCCTTTATTCAAGACATTTAAGTTACAGTGCATCTTTTTGGGGGAGCCAGGCACTCCAGCCACGTTTTAAACTTTGCCCATGTAAGGAGGCCCCAGGAGCTCTAGTGCTGCAGACCTGATGGACTCCCTGGACAGTATCCCAATGTTAGGCTGAAATCATACTGGATGAATTGGATAAAAAAAAGCTAAACTGTCATTGTCTAGGGGTATTGTGTGGCTTGGGAATGCAGTGGCTACTGACCTAGCTTTGAACCCTGTCAAGGTCACTGTTCACACTGATTTCCCTCCCACATGGCAAAGATGTGTGTGTTAGGTTTGTGGACAACTCTACAATGGCACCCATTCAAGTGATGGCCTGGCACTAGCACCTTTTATTAGCATATCAGTGAGCACTGGCACCTTTTTGTTAATCTTTACAAGGTGTGAAAGACAGCCAGGATGCCCTCAACTGGGAAGAACAGGGGGGAGATTAAATTCCCTTGACCACTAGATGGCCACATGAGGTACCATGGAAATTATAGTTCTCCGATTCAGCCCTGTTGGGTTCCATAGGTGCCAGGATAACATAAAAGGAGCTGCTTGCCACATCTTCAGGAGCCAGAGTTGGGGGGGAGGAGGACGAAGATTGCAGAGAGGAGTGGAGGAGGCAGTGACAGGGAGAGACAGAGACAGAGAGAGAGAGACAGACAGACTTACTGTGTGCTATTGTGCTTATTTGTACTTGTGGCTGTGGCATGGGAAGAGTTTACCACAATAAAAACTCTTGTTAATTTTATACTTGTGTCTAAGCCCTTTGTGTCAGGTTTGGGGAGCTGGAGTACCACCTATAGCCGACAAGGGTAACTCCTCCACTCTGTGATGTTAGTGTATAGTGACATTCGCAGTTTCACCATTCCCATACCTTTTAGGGACTCTTCATGGGGGAAGCCCTCAGCCCCTGCTATTCAATTGAATGTTGATGCATCCTGGCGCTCAGTTCTTCATAGTACCATCTTCCCAATCACTCCTTGATCAACTGTCGCTATATCACAATGATCAAAGTTTCACCATACTGGCGCCTTTTCTTAGCATACAGTACCAGCGCCATTTTGGAAATCTTTACGGAGGAACACTTTTCTGTGATCAATTGCTAACATATCACAACATTTTAATGTTTAACTGTACCGACACATTTTCCGATTGATTCTTGATGTATCCCATTGCTCATAGTTTCGCCACACTGTCGATTTTTGTTGGCATGCTGGTGAGTAGCCCTGTGTTTTAGTAAAATCTTCCCCCTGCTCTTCAATCAAGTGATTGAAGTTTCAACCAATCGCATCCTCAATTAACTGTAATTTTATTGTGACGATCAAAGTTTCAGCGTACCATCCCCTTTTCTTAGCATTCCAGTAAGTACCAGCACTTTTTAGTGAATCATCACAGAGCGACACCCCCTTCTGTGAATAACTGTTAGTGTATCATGAGGTTCGAAGTCTCACTGTACTGCACCTTTTAACAAATCTTCATAGGGGAAGCCTCCAAACTGCCGTTTAATCAAGTTTTGACACATTCTGCTGCTAGAAGCGTCACAGGGGACTTTAAAGTCTTTGATTGAATGCCATTGTATTGCCATAAAAATAGTACCGCCAGTGATTTGGTTCCACTTCAGCCTCTGCCTGGCACTCCATCTAAGACTCATTCCTGCCTTGTCTCTGATATGCTGTGCCCCTCTGCGGCTCTGAACAGGTTTCAGAATGGCTGTAAGAATTTAAATGTATGCATGAGCCACATGTCAAATTAAGGATGGCAGGACTTTATCAGCTGTCCACTTTCTGGCCCATTATTATCAAGAGATCTGGGTAACCCATCATAGCAATTATGGGTGAAAAAACTAAAGAAAGGAAACAATCTTCACCTTCCTTACAGACACGTATGTGCAGATTTATGTACTATGTTTTGCTGAAATTTTTTCTGTTCTGGGCAAAGCCTCAATTGAGGAGACTCTGGAATTCCTGGCTGGATGCCATGTGACATTTTATTCTTTTATTACTTTTGCTGACCTGAGGGTATTTCTTTAAAGAGAGGAGTTTTTAAAAGAAGGAGGCAGTTGAGGCACAGGCAGAGACATGCATTTTTCAAATGTTCACGTTCTGCACATTGGTGTCAGTGAGATGTGTTCATCATAACATGCGTGATGGCAAAGATTTTACTGATTTCCACTTAAAAATGTTTGTTCGTAACGTGCCTTCTCATTGATGCCAATTCATTGTGTGCACTTCAGGTCCTTTAAAGACATCAAGGAAGATTCTTTCATTAATTTACTGTGGTTTGCTTGCTCACATCTATCACAACAACCCTGTTATTTTTGGGTGGTTAGCATCCATGCATAAGAGTCTACCAAAGTCATATTGTTTTGAGTTTTGTCTAAAGCAAATAAAAATCATCTTTTATTATAACTTTTCATTTTTTTTCCTTACATCATATGTATAACATGAACATGGATGACAAACAAACAAGTCAAACAATTTTGCATGGTGTAACATTCATGTGTGTTCAATGACTTAGTTAACTAATTTGAAAGTTGGAGGAGTTTATATGTTTTTAGTTTTTCCATTGTGAGTGCTGCAGAGAGCGATTCCACAATAAAAGAGAACAGAAGGACAGGATCTCTGACCAGGTAGGAACGTGAATCTTTACCCAGTAGAAAGACCAGTTCACTGAAAGGACTGGGGGAAACAACAGCATGTGGGTACTGTATTCCCTAATAGGACAGGGGCACCGTCGGGTCACCTTTGGATACTCACAGGTCATGATGGGAGTTGGAGTCCCAGAGTTCAACCCTGTTGGGTTCTGTGGGTGCCATCAGGAACCACTGGAGGAAGATATGGTCACTACTTTGTGGGACTTCTGTTAGACCCAAACCATGTCCTAGCCCTGGGCTTGTGGTAGCTCAATAGGTTACATTTGGAGCAGATTCAAGTGATCTAAAATGGTAACAGTTAATAGCTATTGGTTGTGGAGAATCGGTAACTAATTGCAGTTCAAATTTCTTCAACATAACAGTTTTCAAAGAAGTAGTAGATGGAGAATTCAAATCTCAATTGAAGTCACAAGGTAAATTTGATGGCTGCTTCTGACCGGGATGGAGAGCAGGCATTCAGCTTTGCTAATAATTTATAATGTCAGATAAATACGGAATTATTAGAATGTGCAGATAATGTGAATGACTTATTGACAGCAGCATCACCCTAGTATGCAAGCCAGAAGTTCTTAAATGAGTCATTTTAATTTCTGTATGAACTAGGGGGCTCCGCCCCCTGCTCGCTTCGCTCGCCAACCCCTGGTGTTGGGAATGACAAAGAGCGTGATGTATGAATGAGATATAGAATAGTGTGACGGTGTAGATGATGCAAATAGAAAGCAAACAATAAAGTGTGTGGCACAGTGTAAAGGTTTATTTGAAAATTTCTTTGTACACGCCGTTTAAGTGTAAAAGGTAATTCCAGCTCAGAACTTGTAAGGTCATTTAAGATGGTTATTGTTGTGATCAGAGTCAAGTTTGTCAGAGCTTAGAAAGAGTTGTGTCTCTCCAGGAAGTAATGGAATGACTTGGGTATTAATGTTTTCCATATTAATATTTTTTGGACATAATATAGTGCGTTGTGTTAAAAGGGGCATTTGGTCTAATGAGATTGCTGTTCGAAATGTCTCTGTAACTAAGTTGTCGCAGATAAAGGCTTGAGGAATTGTAATAATATGTGCCTGAAGTCCAGCTGTATTGGTGAGTGTACCATCTCTCAGTTGTAATAAGCAATTGTTATGATCTGGTTCTGGACATCGTATCTTTTTTACTAACTGTATCTTTTGAAAGCAATGCCAATTGTCTGCGTATTTTAAGGTGCACTGAACAATAGCTGAGTGCATGGAATCTGGAAGAATAGCTAATCACTGTCTAAAATCTCCTCCTCATAAAAGTACCTTTCCTTCAAATCGAATATTATTATTCATAAACGTTTGTAGAAGTTTATGAATGGTGTTGAGTAAGTGACTTCATGCCATTGAACATTCATCAATAAACAACATTTTTTCAAGACGGATGTCACGTGCAGTGCCACCGTTAATGTTCATAGTGAATACCGATTTGTAGGATCTAATGTAGTTGATAAAGATTTCACTTTCAGGTACATCGTCAGTTATAAGCCTCTGTAGATATTCAGTATATGAATGTAAAGAAGGCAGTCTAATTTGACCCTTTTGACAACAACGTGTAAATGTATAACTTGTATTTCCAGTTGTTTCTTCAGGGAAGTGAACTGAATGACAATGATTGCAAATGACATTCATTAATCCGAATGAATTTTACTGGTGTATGTTTTTCTTGTGCCGTTTGAGAGGCGCGTTGTTGCATGTGTAGTATTTGGGACGTGTTGTTTTGGAGCTGTAATCGATTTGCCTGTGCTGTGTGAGACGCCCGTTGTAGCCTTCCTTGCCGTTAACGTATGTCTGAGACGGGAGGTGTTTCGTTTTGAATCCGTGCCTGTTGCGATGCAGCACTTTGATTGATAGTTTGCGTCATGTGGATCTAGGATGTAGATTTGTGCATATTTGCGTTGTTGATTTGTTTCAGGGTGCACTGTTCCAATGCGATGCAGTATTTGTGCACATATGCGAAAGTAGTATGGGCCATTGCCTTTTGGTGGCCTGATATTTACTCCGGTATATGCAAAAGCAAATGAACCATTGTAGGATCTAATGCAGTTCATAAAGTTTTTACTTTTAGGTACATCGTTAGTTAGAAGCTTTAGTTGAGCTTTGCGTTTTTGGAGTCGAGACATTTTTTCTTTTAGAAATATGGATAAGTAATAAGGAGTATTGCACTCACTGTTAATACGGAGCCTTTTCTGCGGTTGAACGGTTAATAGTGCCTTATTGTAATGAGATCCACCTATGCTGCATAGCCGTCTATTTTGTTGTTTCTTTCGTTTTCGTGTGTTTGTTCCTGTTATCCTTTCCTTTTCGTTTTGTACCCGTGACCGTGTATTCATGACTTGTTTCTTTCTCAGCATGCGAAATATGGATAAGTAATAAGAAGGATCGCAGTCACTGTTAATATGTTTCCTTTTCTGCAGTTGAACGGTTAATAGTGCTTTATTGTAAGGAGATCCACCAATGCTGACACCTATGCTGTCTAGTGTGAAGGTGTCGATGTTCACTTTAGAATATGTGGCTTTGGGTGTCACTTCTTATGGATGTGTGTGTGTGTTTTTTGAGGATTGTTGTCGCGCGAGCGTCTTCTTTCTTTTTGTGTTCCTGTGTCTTGTTGAATCCCCCTCTTTGTGTGTGTCCCGTCCCTTGCTTGTAGGGTCTGTGGGGTGGTTTTGTGTTCTTTTTTTTGTGTTCCATGGTCTTGTTGAATCCCCCTCTTGGTGTGTGTCCCGTCCGGTGCCTGTAGGGGGGGGGGGTGCCTTGCTGTTGTGCGCGAGCCTCTTTTTTTTTTTTTTTTTTTTTTTTTTTGGGTCTAGTTTCGTGTGCAATGTGTTTCGTGCTTTGCTTGCGTTTGAATACTTTTTTATGTGCCGTTTCCTTTTTTCGGTGCTCTTTGTGCATCATTTCTCAATTTTTCCTGTGCTCACTCCTTTTTTCTGTGGTCTTGTCCGCCTCTCGCGGCCCCTCATCCGCCTCTCTCGCCCTCTTCTATCCGCCTTTCTCGGCTCCTCAGCCGACCCTCGCGGACTCTTTTTGCGCCTGCGCAGTACGTCTTTTTGCAGCTACGGCCCATTGCCGGATGTGCCTGCGTCCATCATCCGGTTTAGCATTCTCGGTTAGTAATATGGATAAAGTCTATCTATATCAATATACAGTATACATCAATCTGTCTGTCTGCCTGTAATAAAAATCTTCATATATCTGTCTCTTTATAATATATAGTTCTATCTATCTATCTATCTATCTATCTATCTATCTATCTATCTATCTATCTATCTATCTATCTATCTATCTATCTATCTATCTATCTATCTATCTTTCGCAGCTGTGATGTTGTTTTCAGTATAACATAAATACTGAGCATGTATTTGTTTTCTCCATGCTTATATAATTCCCATACATTCATAGATAGATAGATAGATAGATAGATAGATAGATAGATAGATAGATAGATGGATAGATGGATAGATAGATAGATAGATAGATAGATAGATAGATAGATAGATAGATAGATAGATAGATAGATAGATAGATAGATAGATAGATAGATAGATAGATAGATAGATAGATAGATAGATAGATAGATACTTTATTAATCCCAAGGGGAAATTCACATACTCCAGCAGCAGCATACTGATACAAAAAACAATATTAAATTAAAGAGTAATAAAAATGCAGGTAAAAACAGACAACAACTTTGAATAATGTTAACATTTACCCCCAACCCCCCAAAGGGAGGTATTGAAGAGTTGCATAGTGTGGGGGAGGAACGATCTCCTCAGTCTGTCAGTGGAGCAGGACAGTGACGGCAGTCTGTCGCTGAAGCTGCTCTTCTGTCTGGAGATGATACTATTTAGTGGATGCAGTGGATTCTCCATGATTGACAGGAACCTGCTCAGCGCCCATCGCTCTGCCACAGATGTCCAACTGTCCAGCTCCATGCCAACAATAGAGCCTGCCTTCCTCACCAGTTTGTCCAGGCGTGAGGCGTCCTTCTTCTTAATGCTGCCTCCCCAGCACACCACCGCGTAGAAGAGGGCACTCGCCACAACCGTCTGATAGAACATCTGCAGCATCTTATTGCAGATGTTGAAGGACGCCAGCCTTCTAAGGAAGTATAACCGGCTCTGTCCTTTCTTACACAGAGCATCAGTATTGGCAGTCCAGTCCAATTTATCATCCAGCTGCACTCCCAGGTATTTATAGGTCTGTACCCTCTGCACACAGTCACCTCTGATGATCATGGGGTCCATGATGGGTCTGGGCCTCCTAAAATCCACCACCAGCTCCTTGGTTTTGCTGGTGTTCAGGTGTATGTGGTTTGAGTCGCACCATTTAACAAAGTCATTGATTAGGTCCCTATACTCCTTCTCCTGCCCACTCCTGATGCAGTCCACGATAGCAGTGTCATCAGCGAACTTTTGCATGTGGCAGGACTCCGAGTTATATTGGAAGTCCGATGTATATAGGCTGAACAGGACCGGAGAAAGTACAGTCCCCTGTGGCGCTCCTGTGTTGCTGACCACAATGTCAGACGTGCAGTTCCCGAGACGCACATACTGAGGTCTGTCTTTAAGACAGTCATTTCTAGATAAATGACTTTTTTCTTTTTATGGTGATTTTACCTGGGACATCATTTATAAAACTTTGCATGAGTCAATCGTGAAAATATTGCCTGGCACAATACAATGACATAATTCCTACAACAAAAAGCATAGAACATGTGAAAAACTGAGGTCTGCAAAAGCTATTTTGTCTCAAAATAAATGAATCATGAGTTGACCAAGACCACAGAGATATGATGCCTCAATATCCAGCATGGCAAGAGGCACTCGTGAAAGAAGTTCATTCTGAGTTATCACGTCTGATGGAAATGCGAAGAGCAGGATGCGAGTTTCACTGCTAAAATACGTACCTTAAGATGCATTAATTTGGAGTTATCAATGATTTAGTTGTAGAGACTACAAGTTATTGTGCATAAGTAACCCTTATTAGGTAGCTTAACCACCCCGAGGGACACTGTTTAAAGCCAGAAATGACCAAAATGAACATACAGCAGGCCAGGACCCAGAGGGAACCCATGCAGACACTGGGAAAACATACTAACTTCATGCAGGAAGGACCTAGGACATGAACGCTGTTTTCCTTACTGCAACGCAGCAGCACCCAAAAAACCATGAAAAATAATAATTCAAACCTAACGAAAACAGTAAAAAATATAAGCCACACAACCAGATCATGAGAGGCTCTAGAAATGTAACACGGAGCACCAGATGGATAAATGCCAGGTTGTTGAAGTGTCATTTGCACATCAAAGTGGGCCTCTGGCAAGTGGGATGTAATTGTCATTGCCAAGCAACTGTAATGTACTTTGTCTACTTGCTGTATGTCACAAGTGCAATGGGATACTTATCCATGCTTGCCCTCTTTGTCTACACAAGGTACTTTCACTCAAGCTGAGTGCTAATCCATAATGTCTGAACAATTTCAAAATGAGTGAATGCACTTTGACACTCTGCTCTCCTTCAGTCTTGCATTGTAGTATTTAAATAGAACAAGTGTGCCTAGTTTCCCTTTGTGACATTTTCCTCTGGTAATGCTCTTTAATAAAGTAAGGTCTTCTCTTCATGCCAGTGATCAATCAACAAACCTGGACCCAGAAGAAAGCTTAATCTCTTTGGTGTTAACTCTGAGTGAGTCTCAGGCTCAGAATTATATTTAATTATGGTTAACCATGAGTCAGGCGTGGGGTGACGTATAATGATACATTTTATAGTTTTAAGCACAAATAACTCTCATGACAGCATTCTGCTGCCACATAGTAGATGAAATAATAACTTTTTATTTAAAAAAAAACATGAATAATTATAAATATGTCTGAATTCTACCATTTTATGTTACTCATAAATAGTTACAAATGGGGTGGCACAATGGCAAACGAAAAGCTGTAAAGGCAGTTTTAGAACAAATTGAATCTGAGTCATTGCACAAACTAAGCAAAAGTGATGACAATATGAGTTGTTCATCAGATGTTGACACAGAAACTGAAACTGATGCATGATATGGTACTGCATGAACAAACTGCTGTGATATGCCTAGTGAATTTGGTCGCATGAAGCTTCAGCGTGGTGCAGTAGCTGCATGAGAAAAAATAATTGTGATCAAGTGCAAGAACAAGAAAGACGGTAGCTCCATAAGCACTTTTCACAATGTGGCAATTGTCAATGTCCCTGTCAGGCGAAATGTGGATGTCATTAAGCCGTGTACTGTGGTAGTCTACAATAACACAAAGGGCATGTCAATCGTGAGGATCAGGCACTGATATTCGATCCCCTCAGAAAAACAAAATAAGAAAAGTGTGCAAAGAAAAACATTTCTACTGCTCAGATTGCGATGTTGGGCTGTGTGTTAGTGACTGTCTCAAAACACATCACAGGAAAGACCTGTATTAAATTTGCATCAGTATGGCAGTGGACACTAGACATCCCCTTCCTACATTGTTCATGTTGACGTTTTGATATTTAGATTGTGACGTGTGAGTCCCTGTCCTGCACCCCAAAACATGAGGCTGAGTCTCAGTACTTTAGCAAAACCAGCTTTATTCAGCTTGAAGCAGGAACAGCACGGCTGTTTATTGTAGCGGGATCTGCCGCTCTCCTATACACAGACAGACACAGCAGTCAGGCAGGGTCAGGGCCAAGTAATACTTTTTTTTAAAATTTTATTTATTTTATTGAAATCACACAACATTCCATACGAATAGATCCATTTTACAAAAATAGGACTGAACACAAATCAATCCCCGCCCCTGAGAAAGAGAGTATGGGCAGCAGAGTAAAACTTAAAGCTGGTAAAAATAAGTAAATAGATTAATTAATAAGGGAATAAAGATAAATGGAGAAGAAAAAGAAATGGGGAGAGAATCTGCTTCCTCAGTGCTTTAAAAGCTTATTCTAAAATATTATTGATTAGATCCTGCCAGGTTTTGAAAAAGTTCTGCACAGATCCTCTAAGTGAGATTTTGATTTTTTCCAGTTTCAAATAATATAAAACATCAATTACCCACTGACTTAAAAGAGGAGAGTTAGGATTCTTCCAATTTAGCAGAATAAGTCTGTGTGCCGATAGTGTAGTAAAGGCAATTACAGAGAACAAGTATTACTGTTCCCTGCATTTATAATGTTCGTTGAATCACCCATCGACGACAGGCACTTATAGTGTGAACGTGATCGGCTTGGATTTACTTTTGCCGTGAGCCTCTACAGCGCTGGGAGACTGCGGTTGCCCTGGCAACTGATAGGCTGTCTTCCACAGACGCTGCGATGGCGCTTCGGGACGCTCTTCAGCGTGTCGTCCTATTGGGGGGAGTCCCAAAAGGGTTTAGAAACCTTACAACATGTTTCTGTTGTACATAATAACATTTTTTCTTGTCGAAAAAAATGTAGCATTTTTGGTTCATTCTTCCTGACGCTAAGGAAGTGAATGTGAGAAGACAGGTAAATGTGATACTAGTAGCCTGAGGCTTCATCAATAAAACCTTGCTTAGATTCTATATTAAATTTTTGCTTGCACTCAAAAGGTAAACATGGTTGAATATAAAACTACAGTGAACCCTCGTTTATCACGGTTAATCCGTTCCAGACTCTACCGTGATAAATGAATTTTCGCGAAGTAGGATTCTTTATTTATAAATCGAATATTTTCGCAGTTAGAGTATAGAAAATCTGTTTACGACCTTCTAAATACGTTTTTTAACATTATTAGAGCCCTCTTGACATGAAATAACACCCTTTAGTCACCATTACACTCGTATTACCCAATATATTAGACAAAATAAGAGAAAATAAGACATATTAGACGTTACAAATATCATATTATTACTAGGCTCACCCGCCTTTTAAGGCGACCGACTTTTATCCTCAATTTGTGTGCGCTCCATGTGTACATCAGGCATGTAAGTGTAGGGAATGAGAACATCAAAGTGCCCATTCATAACATCTCCCGAAAACCTAAGTTTTTTTATTCCCTCGAGTGCCTATCCAAAGTTGTACAATGTCAGCCCGAATCTGTACCGCTAAAGACAGAGTTTCATACACTAAATAAACTATAGATGAGAATAAGTAAGCACCATCTCCCCTGATATTTACTACACGGTGAGGCATTTGTACTCCATCAACATTATTTCCAGAGACATAATTTTGTCTATTTTTCCAGCGCATCGCGCACAAAAGCAAGGGAACGATGGGAGCACCAGACCTCTGCTCACATCGCGTCACTTTGTACTGCAAGCCGCAAGTAGTAAGTCTGTGATAAGCGGAATACCGCTACGCTTTGCACTCATGGGACGGAAGGACAATCCCAACCGCTTTTATATAGAGTCTTGATTATTGTACTGTACATTTAATTACACACACACACACAGAGTTCTTACACACAACCACTAACCTATGAAGGCACGACCTCAGTAGGAGAGTCTTCAGGTGGTGCAGTATCTTCAGCAGGTGCGTCATTGTGTTCTTCCGCTGAAGGAGTACTAGGAGTAGGCAGTGGGTGTCTGGGTGCGTGGCTGAAGAACATCTTGATAGGCAGTTGCTGGCGCTGTCTTTTCATATGCGTGAGGAGGCTTTTGTAGGGTATTGCCATCTTTGATCATATCCAAGAGTTTCACCTTCTCCTGGATAGTAAGCATCTTCCTCCGGCGCTTAGTTTTATTGTCAGAAGGCTTAGAGAAAGCAGCACGTTTAGGAGCCATCGTGGGGCTTAGATAAAAGTTCTCAGAAAGCGCATGCGTAGTAACGTAAGCGTGTATGAGAAAAAATCGCGATAGAGTGAAGCCGCAAAAGTCAAAGCATGATATAGCGAGGGATCACTGTATATGTACTCCATGTGCAATGCCAAGCTCCTTTACTAAAAACTATGCACTCATCATGCGCTTTTATCCTCTCCCTATCCTAGCCTGCCAGCAATCATACATGGTGTAAAGGTGCCTTTATTGAATATCCATGTTAATTACCATATAAATATGCCCTTGTTTACTGCAAACTATGGAAGAACAGAGAAAAAAGGCAGAAAATGAAACCTGAAGTATTACTGACTGAAGTGGAGAACTGCAAAAACATTCTTTTTCTGGGTTTGCTGCGAGAGTCATGAATAAAGGAAAATATAAGAGTGGGAGCAGCTGACAGGAGAGAGCAACAGCAATGTGCCATTACACAGGGCCGAGACCACCGCCATTACCCAGCGTGAATTGACAGGGCCGTCTTAACAGCACTATAGGCTCCCGGGTAAAGCAGTGCACTGGGGCCCTACCTACACAACCACTCAGCAAGTCACAACATACATAGATTAGCATGCGGCCCCTATGCTCCTGGGGTCTCGGGGCAACTGCCTAGCATGCCCATGTGTTAAGATGGCCCTGTGAATTGATGCTGCGGGATATTAAGAACGTTCTTACTGAACATGTAAGAAAATAAAATCATTTGAACTTGTAAATGTCAATGTTATGCAAGTCTCTTAACATAAAACAGACAACATCCACCATTATATTAATGACCTGAGGCCATCCATGTTTTTGTGCTATGCTGTGCAATACTCCACAAGGATGCAGCAAAATGTTCTGGAAAAGTCCAAACACCACCATCTACCTTTTAATGAACCAGTGGTCCATCCTAGAAGTAGTCAGGTGCTGAAGTGCCTTTCATAATACCTCCTCTCTTGTACTATATTCACTACTAGCAAAATACCCGCGCTTCGCAGCGGAGAAGTAGTGTGTTAAAGAGGTTATGAAAAAAAAAGAAAACATTTTAAAAATAACGTAACATGATTGTCAATGTAATTGTGTTGTCATTGTTAAGAGTGTTGCTGTGTTTTATATATATAAAATACACACACACACATATAAACATATATATATACATATACATATACACATATATATACATATCTACATATATATATATAAATATATATACATATACACATCCACATATCAACATATATATATACACATATATACACACACACACGCTTTATGGGTGATGATTGTTTTACTCTTTTTATCTTTATTTTATTTTATTGTAGAATCAACTCCTATCTGCGCACAGCAGGGCAGCCGTGGGTGGATGCGTATGGTGTATTCACTCCATGTTATCGTGCATTGCGCTGTCAGTGGTATTTTGATAAAAGAATTTGAACAACATATAAGAAGCGTATAAATTATTAAACAGTAAAACATTAACATTTAAGAAGTAAAGTTACATTAAGTACTACTGCTGTGCCTTCGGGTATACCTCATTTTTTGTTTGCCCATTACATGCTTAAATGTATACATTTTTTGGTGCACCTACCCGAGAACACACGACATATAACCGAGCGTGGGAGAAGCATGGATTTTAAACACGCGTTGAGTTCATCTGCTGGTCTCCCTCGTGGAATAACTGGTAATGTTTGACTAAAATCTACAGCGAGTAAAACGACATTACCTCCTATTTTTTTTTTTACGATCTCTGAGATCTTGCTTTTTTCGGTTCAAGGCTTCATAAGCTCTTTTATGTTGTATGGTGTACTTATCACAAACCATCATCTTTGAATGTTGCAAGACTTTCGCCTTGTATGTAGATCGGGGTAATTACATTCATTGCATTCCTAGTCTGAATCACAATCTGATTGTATGGGTGGTTACCTGGCACTGTAGGGTTGCCACCCGTCCTTTAAAATACGGAATCGTGCCGCGTTTGAGAATGAAATTGCGCGTCCCGTTTTGAATCAATACTGGCCGGGATTTATCCCGTATTTTTTATATCATTTTTTTTTTAAAGCAGCGTCTCATGCAAATCATCCCACACGCATTTTATGAAGATGCCTCCTTTCCTACTTTTGATTGGGTAATACTTGATGTCATCATTAGTTTGATTGGTGTTTTTAACTGTCCAGTGAGGAGGGCGTGTCTTTTAAGTACAGTCTGCAAAGTGTTGGCACTGAGATGTGGCGTCAGCACCATAGTTGAAGCCCCTAACGTTGCGGTCAGCAATTCGGCTAACATCCGCCATGTGCCGTCTTTCAGTTGCGAGAAGCAGATCATAGAATGGTTGAAACTGTTGCCCCTAACGTTGCGCCACGGCGTGTGGTTCGTTTATACCTCGTGTCTTCTCATTAAACTTTTATCTCGCGAATATGTTATTGCAATCCGCAGCGGGAGCGTTTCTATAAACTTAATTTAAACTTACGTTTTACACCGTGCTTTGTTTCCCTTATGAACATGCTTGTATGCTTAACTCGCTCCGTTCTCAATTGTTTAATTAATTTTTTTCTCTTCGCTGTTTGCGGCTGTTCCTCCATTTCCCCCTACTTCGTTCTTTTATCTCGCGAATATGTTATTGCAATCCTTAACGGGAGCGTTTCAATAAACTGATTGAAAATAGTTTTGCATTTACCTTTTTAGTAAAAGGCGAGCTTTTAAGCCTGAGAAATCACCCCGTAAATGCACACGTTTAATTGGACATGTGTTAATATGTATGGTTACACAGTATTAAAAGACAGTGAACAACGTCAGTTACCTTTCTTCCCGCGTTTGATAAAAGGTGAGCTTTTAAGCCTGAGAAATCACCCCGTAAATGCACACGTTTAATTGCACATGTGTTAATATGTATGCTTACACAGTATTAAAAGACAGTCAAAAATTAACGTCATTTACCTTCGTTCCCGCGTGTGACTCGTGCTGTAAATGTCTTCCTTGTTTTTAGTTCACGTGATTACGTAGGAGGCGTGATGACGCGATACGTGACTCCGCCTCCTCCATTACAGTGTATGGACAAAAAATATGTTCCAGTTATGACCATTACGCTTTGAATTTCGAAATGAAACCTGCCTAACTTTTGTAAGTAAGCTGTAAGGAATGAGCCTGCCAAATTTCAGCCTTCCACCTACACGGGAAGTTGGAGAATTAGTGTTGAGTGAGTCAGTCAGTCAGTGAGTGAGTGAGTGAGTGAGTGAGTCAGTGAGGGCTTTGCCTTTTATTATTATAGATCACCTGAAAGAAAGATTATACAAGTTGTTTATAATGTAGAAAAATTAAGTGTAATCCTATCAATTAGGCTAAATTACCAAGAAGCCAGCCATCACACAGAATACGACCCTGAAGTCTGCTTCCACACTATTTGATAAAATCAAGGAATTGTTGATTGAGCCACACAGTAACATTAGACACATTTGAGCATCACATATTTGTTGTATACTAATAGAGTGTAAGTGATTTCCGTTTACAAATTTATTCTGTGATGGTACTTTTATTGTGAAATGTGTACAGTAAATTGTGACAATTACATTATGAAAACAGGTAATTGCTGCAGATTGCTTTTTGATCCCAGCCTGCTCACCCTAACCATAAGAGTATTGCATGTATCTGAGTAGCAAGTAGACCATCCTGTACTGATGGCATGCTGTGGCTCAGGGTGACTGCAAGATTCTTGACTGGTCAGCCAGTTCCCACTGAAATGCACCAATCACCAAAAACCCTATGGTTCATAAAACTTGCAAGGGAACAGGGATTGAAAGATTTGTCCATGATGGTCTAATGTAGGTTCCAGTTAAGCACATAACTTCACGAGAACAGCTAAGAAAGTCTAAATTGGTTTTGAAGCCATTTATCATCATGAGTCAAAAAATCATCGCAATCTGTGAAAACGTGTTCCTTGTATAGCTATCTATTAGCAATAGCCTTCAAAATAGCTAATGCTGCCATTGCTAGTTATATCCTACAACACATAGCGCACCTTTTTCTTATAAAGAAAATAGACTGGCTACGCACTAAAGCAATTAACATTAAAGGTATGCATTGGATGTTACTAACAATGTTGAAGACAGCTGTTTTGAGAGAACATGGAGATTACCAGTGATATAATTATACAATGATACAATACTGATCTTTTGTGCAAGAAAGGACAGAGCCGACTATACTTCCTTAGAAGGCTGGCCTCCTTCAACATCTGCAATAAGATGCTGCAGATGTTCTATCAGACAGTTGTGGCGAGCGCCCTCTTCTACGCGGTGGTGTGCTGGGGAGGCAGCATTAAGAAGAAAGACGCCTCACGTCTGGACAAACTGGTGAGGAAGGCAGGCTCTATTGTTGGCATGGAGCTGGACAGTTTAACATCTGTGGCAGAGCGAAGGGCGCTCAGCAGGCTCCTATCAATTATAGAGAATCCACTGCATCCACTAAATAGTATCATCTCCAGACAGAAGAGCAGCTTCAGCGACAGACTGTTATCACTGTCCTGCTCCACTGACAGACTGAGGAGATTGTTCCTCCCCCAAACTATGCGACTCTTCAATTTCACCCGGGATAAACGTTAACATTTAACATTATACAAAGTTATTGTCTGTTTTTCACCTGCATTATTATCATTCTTTAATTTAATATTATTTATTGTATCAGTATGCTGCTGCTGAAGAATGGGATTAATAAAGTATCTATCTATCTATCTATCTATCTATCTATCTATCTATCTATCTATCTATCTATCTATCTATCTATCTATCTATCTATCTATCTATCTATCTATCTATCTAATTACTTCAAGTACATCAGAGCGTGACTGACACGTCATTTAAATACACAATGAAATGAGATTTTCTGATCACTTCTTCTTCTTGTCCCTCTTCATCTTTTCCTACTTTTATGTGGGGTTGATTTACTTGATCAACCTTCTCAATACATCTGGCTCCTCCACATCCTTGCCAGTCAAGACATTTTCCTTCAGATTTTCTTTTACTTTAACCCACCTCTATGTTGGCCTCCCTCCTTTTCTCTTCCCCTGGACTTCCACTCCCATCACTCTTGTGACCACATATTAACTGTCGTGCCTCATCACATGTTCATACCATTTCAACCTACTTTCCTGTACTTTCTTACCTCTCCCACTTTTATTGTACCTCTGAATGTTTCATTTCTTATTTTGTCCTTTTTTTGTAATGCCACACATACATCTCAGTATTCTCATTTCTGCCACATATAACATCTTCCCCTGCACTTCTTTTTCCTACCCATGTCTGAGCTCCATACACGATTGTTGGTCTTGCCTTTGCCTTAAAAACCTTACCTTTCTTTGCCTTAATTCTTTGATCATACAATACACCTGATACCTTCTTCCACTTGTTCCATCAACAAGGCACTCTGTGGGCTATTTCTGCATCTAATTTTCCATCTCAGGCTACCACTGATCGTAGATATTTAAATGTATCCACTTTTTTCAATAGCTCTCCCAGCAGGCTTACTTCACATATTCTTTTCACTTCATCATTGCTAAAATGCTAACACCAAAAACAGTGGAGTAAGACTTACAGATGTTCAAAACTTTTTGTAACTTTGAGCCAATTTCCACACCACATTCACGTTTTATAAATCCCGATTTTTGTGTAAGAAATGGCTTACACTTGTATCCAAGTCTAAGTAAGTTTTATACACAAGGTCCCTGGTGCTTATCTGTTAACTGTGTTTATGTTGTTCGTTTTGTTTAATATTCTCGTTTATTTTTCTATTTTGTTTTTGTTGAATTCTATTACTTTTGTCAGTGTGTTTCAGTTTGTAAATTATTATTATTATGTATGATAGAATACGTTTTTTTCTCTTTTTTTGTTTCTTTGATCAACTTTCTGTGAATTGTATATTTTGAATTTAACTAAAACCTTTAAAACAAAGACACTCTGGCTGTGGAGTCTGGAACACGATTCATAATAATTGCTGAAACCTTTCTGGTAGCTGTATATTGAACTGTTTTGAAGTATTTGGAAACTCTCGACAAATGCAGTTACAGACTTTGTTATTTAACTTGTACCTCATAATTAGCTTAAAACAACTTCAGGTTGACAAATAGAAAGACCAAGGGAAATTTGCAATCATTCAATTTTTTGACTGCTACCACTTACTACAATAGATATTGTAGCAGGAGGCTGGGGCTCAGACCCAGCCGGGATGCATGAAAGGACCAGGAGGCAATCTGTACGTCCCCTGGGCCACAAGCCTCATAGAGCCCGGGAGAGCTGCACTTCCACCACACCTGGGAAGGTGGAGGGAGGACCTTCCAGGGACGCCCGGAGTGCTTCTGGGTGTTCATGCGGCACTTCTGCCACACCAAGAAGTGCCGCCAGAATTACATCAGTGAGCACCTGGAGCACATCCAGGTGATTATAAAAGGGGCCGCCTTCCTACAGTCGAGAAGCGGAGGACAAGGCTTCGAAGTGAGAAGAGAAGGCGGCCTGAAGAGGACCATTGAGAGGCCCAGGAACAAAAAGGGTGCTTGGTGCTGGAGCACTGTGTGCTGTGCGGGACTTTAATATTGTAAACAGAACTGTAAATAAACCGTGTGTTGTGGACAACAGTGTCTGTCTGGGCTGTCTCTCACAATATCACTGTATGATCCATATTACTAACCGAGAATGCTAAACCGGATGATGGACGCAGGCACATCCGGCAATGGGCCGTAGCTGCAAAAAGACGTACTGCGCAGGCACAAAAAGAGTCCGCGAGGGTCGGCTGAGGAGCCGAGAAAGGCGGATAGAAGAGGGCGAGAGAGGCGGATGAGGGGCCACGAGAGGCGGACAAGACCACAGAAAAAAGGAGTGAGCACAGGAAAAATTGAGAAATGAGGCGCAAAGAGCACCGAAAAAAGGAAACGGCACATAAAAAAGTATTCAAATGCAAGCAAAGCACGAAACACATTGCACACGAAACTAGACCCAAAAAAAAAAAAAAAAAAAAAAAAAAAAAGAGGCAAGGCACCCCCCCCCTACAGGCACCGGACGGGACACACACCAAGAGGGGGATTCAACAAGCCCATGGAACACAAAAAAAAGAACACAAAACCACCCCACAGACCCTACAAGCAAGGGACGGGACACACACAAAGAGGGGGATTCAACAAGACACAGGAACACAAAAAGAAAGAAGACGCTCGCGCGACAACAATCCTCAACCCCCCCCCCACACACACACACACATCCATAAGAAGTGACACCCAAAGCCACATATTCTAAAGTGAACGTCAGCACCTTCACACTAGACAGCATAGGTGTCAGCATTGGTGGATCTCCTTACAATAAAGCACTATTAACCGTTCAACTGCAGAAAAGGAAACATATTAACAGTGACTGCGATCCTTCTTATTACTTATCCATATTTCGCATGCTGAGAAAGAAACAAGTCATGAATACACGGTCACGGGTACAAAACAAAAAGGAAAGGATAACAGGAACAAACACACGAAAACGAAAGAAACAACAAGATAGACGGCTATGTAGCATAGGTGGATCTCATTACAATAAGGCACTATTAACCGTTCAACCGCAGAAAAGGCTCCATATTAACAGTGAGTGCAATACTCCTTATTACTTATCCATATTTCTAAAAGAAAAAATGTCTCGACTCCAAAAACGCAAAGCTCAACTAAAGCTTCTAACTAACGATGTACCTAAAAGTAAAAACTTTATGAACTGCATTAGATCCTACAATAGTTCATTTGCTTTTGCATCTACAGGAGTAAATATCAGGCCACCAAAAGGCAATGGCCCATACTACTTTCGCATATGTGCACAAATACTGCATCGCATTGGAACAGTGCACCCTGAAACAAATCAACAACGCAAATATGCACAAATCTACATCTTAGATCCACATGACGCAAACTATCAATCAAAGTGCTGCATCGCAACAGGCACGGATTGAAAACGAAACACCTCCCGTCTCAGACATACGTTAATGGCAAGGAAGGCTACAACGGGCTTCTCACACAGCACAGGCAAATCGATTACAGCTCCAAAACAACACGTCCCAAATACTACACATGCAACAACGCGCCTCTCAAACGGCACAAGAAAAACATACACCAGTAAAATTCATTCCAATTAATGAATGTCATTTGCAATCATTGTCATTCAGTTCACTTCCCTGAAGAAACAACTGGAAATACAAGTTATACATTTACACGTTGTTGTCAAAAGGGTCAAATTAGACTGCCTTCTTTACATTCATATACTGAATATCTACAGAGGCTTATAACTGACGATGTACCTGAAAGTGAAATCTTTATCAACTACATTAAATCCTACAAATCGGTATCCACTATGAACATTAACGGTGGCACTGCACGTGACATCCGTCTTGAAAAAATGTTGTTTATTGATGAATGTTCAATGGCATGAAGTCACTTACTCAACACCATTCATAAACTTCTACAAACGTTTATGAATAATAATATTCGATTTGAAGGAAAGGTACTTTTATGAGGAGGAGATTTTAGACAGTGATTAGCTATTCTTCCAGATTCCATGCACTCAGCTATTGTTCAGTGCACCTTAAAATACGCAGACAATTGGCATTGCTTTCAAAAGATACAGTTAGTAAAAAAGATACGATGTCCAGAACCAGATCATAACAATTGCTTATTACAACTGAGAGATGGTACACTCACCAATACAGCTGGACTTCAGGCACATATTATTACAATTCCTCAAGCCTTTATCTGCGACAACTTAGTTACAGAGACATTTCGAACAGCAATCTCATTAGACCAAATGCCCCTTTTAACACAACGCACTATATTATGTCCAAAAAATATTAATATGGAAAACATTAATACCCAAGTCATTCCATTACTTCCTGGAGAGACACAACTCTTTCTAAGCTCTGACAAACTTGACTCTGATCACAACAATAACCATCTTAAATGACCTTACAAGTTCTGAGCTGGAATTACCTTTTACACTTAAACGGCGTATACAAAGAAATTTTCAAATAAACCTTTACACTGTGCCACACACTTTATTGTTTGCTTTCTATTTGCATCATCTACACCGTCACACTATTCTATATCTCATTCATACATCACGCTTTTTGTCATTCCCAACACCAGGGGTTGGCGAGCGAAGCGAGCAGGGGGCGGAGCCCCCTAGTATAAAAGAAAGCACAGCTATTGATTTGATGTAGACACTCTATGGCTTTCAAGAGCGGCAGATGCTGCAGATTTTGAGAGAGGTAGACACTATATGGTTTTGAGAGAGACAGATGGCGCACAGTTTTTAATATGAGAATGTAGCACTCTTATGAGAGGGAGATGAGGTAGACAGTCCTGAAGCCACACTGAAACATCATGCTGTCCGAGGACGAAAAGACAATGACACCTATAAAATGAAAATGCATCCCAACAAAGGAAAGGGCTCCACCATGCAAACTTTTAAAGAACACCTCATTCAGGTTAAAAAGAATGGACTTGTTATATTACAAGTACATCTTTCTCATTTATACTGAAGCAAATCTTGCTTTTATAGACACTGAATTTTTCAGGTTGTATGGTTTCTTCTACTTTTGACTCCTCTACATATAAACATAAAGATTAAAGTGTGAATATTATCTCACTGAAATTTGCCTTGTTTATCAATACCATCTGCACCAGTGGTGAATGTAATAGTGAGCTGGGCTTGTTCGAGTGATTTGTTATTTCTTTAGCTCTTTCAAAAGTAGAATATGGGATGTCAAAGGATATAGGAGTCTCTCTGGCCCCTGCTAAGATATTGAAGCCAAGGTAGCCAGCCATGGCCACACTGCTAATGTGTTTGGTTTGTGCAGCCTTTTCAAAGGTGACGATTCTCTGAGCAAAGCAACAAGCCCGTGCATCACAGCACAATAGAAGCTCTTAAATCAGCTCCTGGCCTTTGCTAAGGTAGTTTGTAAATGCAACTTTTTCAGGGAAGTGATTTGGACATCCCAACAGAAGTGCAGCTCATGAGTGATGCGATTTCTGGCTCTTGCTAAGGTATAGAAGCTGAGGTAGCCAGCATCGGCCATTTGTGATGAGAATGAGTGATGAGTGAATGTTAAAGTATTGTGAGGTGTACATGAAAATTTAAGCTAATAATTTAGGCATTTTCAGTATTAACTTTGCCATCAATTTAAAAGAACCTTAAAGATTCAAGTACCTTTTGTGAACACTTTAACATGATAAAACAAATGGGCAGAAGGCAAAAGCTTGATGTCACTAACGCGGTGAGAAGTGGTAATGATAACTCAATTACATTGTTCTATGCCTTGCTGGTTGCCTGTACCTCAGGTCTCAAGTCTACCTCATTTGACTGTTTTGGTGTGTGTGGTTTATTAGTTGTGTGTTTCCCATGTTTCCTACTCCATCATAGTTAGAATAGAGAATTTCTATGATGCCACTCGTGCATAACAAAATCAACTGGTGGCAGTATGGCAACCTAGATTCCAATGGCCATGTTCCTGATCTCTGATTACTGAGGCAATCAAACAACTGGAGTGTGAAAAAGGACATGCACACATGTGAGAAGCGGCAGACATAAGATGGAGATGAAAGAACTTTCTATGCAGATTGCTGTCGATCTCTAGGCACTATACCAAAACAGATAGTGAAGAATACAACATTACCGATTTTTGTAAATAAAGAAGTTGAACTATCCATCCATGGAGGACTGAAACCCTTGGTTAACAGTTGTCAAGTGTTCTTTCCTTACATCTGCTCCTGATGGCCACACCACAACTAGTAGATTAGTTTGTGAAGTAACCAGTGTCACAATAATGACCATTAGACATTGCGAATGTTTGGGGCAGCCACCCGTATAATTGTTTACGGCTGCAGAACGAACTAAATTGCAAAGACATGTGCATTCAACTGAATCCAAAACAGAACTGATTCTCTTCAGGCAATATGGCGGCTTTAAAGGCCAGAAAAGGAAGTGATGTCATCAGCACCGGAACTGAAAGGGACGTCATTGGCTGCCCCAGAGCCGGGCGGGATTTTCCTAGACTGGTCTGCAAAAGATCGAGAGGGAAAATTAGTGCACTTTGCCACCCCCTGGTCTGGCATGGAATTACATGTATTCAAGCCCTTTTGTTGTCTCCAAAACACACGTGTGTGACACCAGCAATATGCCAACTTGCCTCTACTTGCTTCTTAAGGACAGGGGTAGCCACAGAATGAAGATAATTAGTTAATCTGCACATATTCGAAGCAACAAACCATCTTAGATGAAGGCATGGCAGGCATGGACTATCCGTGGGAGGGAATGACTTTTGAGACGTTGTAATCATTCCAAAAAGAGTCGATCTGGGAGTGGGGCTGTAAGGCCTAAAATACATATCATGGTGTAGCTAAACATTCAAATGGTTTTGGTATAAACTGGTATAATGTATTTCTATGTACTTTTAAGACTAAATCTTATTTTATAACAAATACATTGCTAACAAAGACACTATGCTTATTTGGCGAAACACTTGTTAATTAGCTGCTACTTAAATCAATTCAACTATAGGCCTTCGCCTCTCCTGAAGTGATAAAATTACAGCTCTGTTTTCTTTCTCTCTCACTCACTTGCTCCCATTCACCTACTACTGGAAAGATGCAGAGCTTAAACTGTAAATGATCAGATGCTGGAGCTCACAGTGACTACCCAGGAGTGAAATGGTGGTGCAACGAAAAACAGTAATTTGGGCACCACAAAGTGGGGCTGCCAGTATTGAAGTACTACATCTGCTTAATAAATACAAGAAATCAGAAATGTTTACACATGCACTCGCACACATCAATTAGTATTTCACTTGGCTATTTTGCCATCTTAAATTGTTCTGCCATCTATACTGTGCAGTACACTCGTATTGGAGTTTTCACTCCCCTGAACCTCATCTGATGCATCTTCATCCCCATCACCATGCTTCTGTTCAGTTTCTCTCAACTTTCATGTAACTTTCTTCTTCACATTACCCAACCAAAATACAGGCATAACTGTTAGGTGTTTCATGTAGATGTTGGGGTCCCACAGTGTAGTTGGAGGGCTCAGAATTGAAGCTCAGCTCCGGCACATATTAAGCACTGGATAGACGGTAAATTCAAGTTTCTGAGTCAGAAATTTCATATGAATACCCCATGAGCTTGTGGCTTCAAGTCGAACAATTCTGAGAAAACTACCCGAATTATCCAAGTTCTGGTGGAACGCTGACCTTTCGCCTTAGCCAACTAAATAAAATAAAAAATATATATAATTAAGTATGTTAGATGCCATTTTAGTGTTTAAATCAGTGGATCAAGTAAAGACGTACACATTAAATATGTTGAGTTTGCTATTTATTTTCACAAAAAAAAATTCTCTTTAATTGCTTTACTTGGTAGACCAAATGACAAGTCAACCACGACTTTGCATTTGTCAAAAAGGTCTGACTGGAAATTGCAACAGAGTCCAGCTGCAAACCTCCAGGTCTCCTCTCTGTTGAGTAATGTTACACCATACCTCTGGTCACGCTATTGTTAGATTAGGGTTGTGAGAGAGTTATCCGACAACTGTCGAGTAAACCAGAGACATAAATGTACAATCCAATTGGCTGTTCAGCAGAGCCCCTGAATCACAGAGCTATCAAGATGGTCCCTTCTTGGAAATTCACATGAATGCACTGAAACAGGAAGGTGAAATGTTGTAGCTCCAAAAATTTCTGATAGTATGTGGATGAGGCAATAGCAGTAGACATGACTTTTTTCTGTTCATCCATCCTGTTTACATCAACTCAACAAACAGGTGAAAACATACTGCACTCTGGGTAATACTCTCAAAGGTGAAGTCTCACTTGTGACACACAGGTCTAATACAAGCCCATACGCAAAGGCTTTACATTTCAGGCACATATACACCAACACAAAGTCACATTTCCCATTTCCTTTTGCTTGTACTATTTCTTATTGTTTATGTTTAAACATGTTTGAGTTTTCCAATATTTTTAGCATATCAGTAAAAGGAAAAATCCATATCAGAAGAAGAATTTCATCCAGTATAGCAGATCATCATGTATTTTGCCTCCAAGCTAAGGAAGCAAAACAATTTTAAAATGGGAAGAAGTAGACCCGGCAGTATATGGTGAAAGTCCACAGATCTGAAGATCTTTAAAGGAGATGCCTGCCCAAACACACTGCTACCAGAGTCAGTATAGTGTTTGGGATGAAAGCATGGAGAGAACCCTTGTGGCAACACAAAGAATGGCTAGGCTCCAAACAATTATTCGGCCTAGTCTATACTAATTAATAAAAGGCAAAGCCTTCACTGACTCACTGACTGACTGACTGACTGACTGACTGACTGACTCACTCATCACTAATTCTCCAACTTCCCGTGTAGGTGGAAGGCTGAAATTTGTCAGGCTCATTCCTTACACCTTACTTACAAAAGTTAGGCAGGTTTCATTTCGAAATTCTACGTGTAATGGTCATAACTGGAACCTGTTTTTTGTCCATATACTCTAATGGAGGAGGCGGAGTCACGTATCGCGTCATCACACCTCCTACGTAATCACTTGAACTAAAAACAAGGAAGAGATTTACAGCACGAGTCAAACGCGGGAACGAAGGTAAATGACGTTAATTTTTGAGTGTCTTTTAATACTATGTAAGCATACATATTAACACATGTGCAATTAAACGTGTGCATTTACGGGGTGATTTCTCAGGCTTAAAAGCTCGCCTTTTATCAAACGTGGGAACAAAGGTAAATGATGTTAATTTTTGAGTGTCTTTTAATACTGTGTAAGCATACATATTAACACATGTGCAATTAAACGTGTGCATTTACGGGGTGATTTCTCAGGTTTAAAAGCTCGCCTTTTATTAAAAAGGTAAATGCTAACTGTTTTCATTCTGAAGGGCACAAACCACTTTGGATTTTGTAATGATAATTGACTAGTAAGGTCTATTAAGGTATACTTACAGAATGATTAGTAATGCCTGTGAATGCCGATGCAAGTAGGAGAATGGGCGTGAACTAAAGAACGATTAGTAACTTGTACAGTAAATGTCTCTAAAGTCTGTCTATTAAAAAGTTATTATATCTTTCAATCCTGTGTATTGATTAAACTACGAACCTAACAAGATCACTACATGGTGTCAGAAGTGGCGGATTGGAAGAGGAATCTGAAGAAGAGGTTCAGCTTTTGAACGAGTCGCGTGTCTGTGAGTAACCCAAAAACGTGATCAGAAACCGCTAAGACGTTCTAGCAAAAGAGAAAAAAAAATATGTTAGGATTACAGCCCCCACCAAATCTCCAGTTAAAGGGAAATGTAGCTGAAAATTGGAAAAGATTTAAACAGAGATTCGAGTTGTATCTTGCTGCGATTGAAGCAGATAGGAAAAGTGAAAAAATGAAAGCGTCTATGCTTCTACATGTAATTGGCGAAAAGGCGCTAGAGGTGTATAACAATTTTCAGTTTGAAGAAGATAGAGACAATATGAAATTGAACAAAATAGTTGAAAAATTCGAAACGTATTGCAACCCAAAGCGCAATGTGACGTTTGAGCGGCACAAGTTTTTTTACATGTTTCCAGAAAAGCGGAGAAACAATAGACCAGTATGTGATGGAATTGCGTAATAGGAGCTGTTCTAAGAAGAAACCGTCAAGACATCAAAGGACCAATAACCTCTAATCAGAACACTAACACCAGCGAAACAAATATTAACGAGAAAACAAGTATAAATCAGGAAAGAACATCTCAACTGCAAACACAATTAACCAGAATATCAAAATGTCAAGTAAAACCACCAGAACGACTCATTGAGACATGTTGAGGATTAAAGTAACATTTTCAATTAAGAAATGCTGAATTCCTTTAACAGTTGTGCTTTTTATACATAGTTTGAATGCTGGATGTATGCCTGAAATGTTCTGGATAGTTCAGTTGTTTGAAGTGATAAAGAATTAAACGTGTGCATTTATGGAGTGATTTCTCAGTCTTAAAAGCTCGCTTTTTATTAAAAAGGTAAATGCAAACTGTTTTCATTCTGAAGGGCACAAACCACGTTAGATTTCAGCCGTTAAACGCGCAAAAATGTCGGTACACCAGATAAATAAGCGCAACATATTATCAGTTGTATTGTATGCTTACAATACATATAGAAATGTGCCTTGATTTAAACGATTGCATGTCTTGGTGGGTTTGCGTAGCTTATTGTCAATATCTTTACACCTCTTTTTAAGACTTATTGACTGAAACGGGCTTTCATGAAAAAACTTAGGGCTTTGCTACAAGATACACCCTCCACAAGTTAAGGAAGTAAAAATAAAATGTATATATTTCTGTTTTATTTAAACCTTTTAAGTTCGTATGCATAGCCCCATTTGGCTGTTTTAGGTTTTTTTTTTTCTTCAGTAATATTTAATCTTCTTAAAGAAAAACAACATATGCATTTTACTTTTTTTGTATCTCTTTAGTAATATTTTAGTGTAAAAGGATAACGAGTATTTAAACCTTTTATGTTACTTTATAGTTATTTTACACAATGTTGAAAAATTAATAAGAAAGCTACATATTTTGGCAGCTGCTGCTTTAATTTTCAATGAAATGAAAAAAGCTCTCCAAGAGAAAACCTCAATGAAGGAGAAACCCTCATTTATAAAGGTTTGCTGCAGATGACTTAACTGAAAATAAATGAATAGTTCCTATGTGTATAATACATATTTATCTATTTGACTTATGCCTTTATTCCAGCAACTTGCAACATCTAAGGTACAATTTGTTACATTACTTTGGTTTTTTGCAGCACAGGCAGGTGAAGTGACTTCCTCAGGGTCACACAGTGGTGTCAGTACCAGGATTTGAACTGACAAGCTCCGGGTTTGCTGAAATATTACTGAAGAATGAAAAAAAAACCGAAAACGGGCAAATGGGGCTATGCATACAAATGTCCATCCAACCATTATCCAACCCGCTATATCCTAAATACATGAGCCAATCCCTGCCAACACAGGGCACAAGGCAGGAAACAAACCCCGAGCAAGGTGCCAGCCCACCGCAGGGCGCACACACCCACACACACCCACAAACCAGGGACAATTTAGAATCACCAATGCACTTAACCTGCATGTCTTTGGACTGTGGGAGGAAACCGGAGTACCCGGAGGAAACCCAGACAGACACGGGGAGAACATTCAAACTCCACGCAGGGAAGCGAACCTGGGTCTCCTAACTGGCACCTTTCACTGCACCACCATACTGCCCGCATACAAACTTAAAAGGTTTAAATAAAACAGAAATATATACCTTTATTATTACTTCCTTAACTTGTGGAGGGTGTATCCTGTAGCAAAGCCCTAAGTTTTTTCATGAAAGCCCCTTTCAGTCAATAAGCCTTAAAAACAGGTGTAAAGCTAAACTTGCAGCACCGCTATTCAATTACACTCGCCTAACGCCTCTCCTAAGGGGACATACTGTGGGATCTGGGCATCCGTCAAAGCACCAATCACAGGCCCGATTAGAAAGCGGCAAGCTGTGATTTGTCGTCTCCCTCCCATGTAACAATCACTGCCCGTGTTACAACGCACTATGTATGTATGTATATATGTATATGTGTGTGTTTATGTATGTGTGTATATGTATGTGTATATATATGTTGATATGTGTATATATATATATATATATATGTATATATATGTGGATGTGTATATGTATATACAGTAATCCCTCCTCCATCGCGGGGGTTGCGTTCCAGAGCCACCCGCGAAATAAGACAATCCGCGAAGTAGAAACCATATGTTTATATGGTTATTTTTATATTGTCATGCTTGGGTCACAGATTTGCGCAGAAACGCAGGAGGTTGTAGAGAGACAGGAACGTTATTCAAACACTGCAAACAAACATTTGTCTCTTTTTCAAAAGTTTAAACTGTGCTCCATGACAAGGCAGAGATGACAGTTCCGTCTCACAATTAAAAGAATGCAAACATATTTTCCTCTTCAAAGGAGTGCGCGTCAGGAGCAGAGTCTGTCAGAAAGACACAGGAAAGCAAACAAATCAATAGGGCTGTTTGCTTTTAAGTATGCGAAGCACCGCGGCACAAAGCTGTTGAAGGCTGCAGCTCACACCCCCTCCGTCAGGAGCAGGGACAGAGAGAGAGAGAGAGAGAGAGAGAGACACAGAGCGACCGAGAGACAGAGAGAGAGAGAGAGAGAGACAGAGAAAAACAAAACAGTGAAAAATCAATACGTGCCCTTCGAGCTTTTAAGTATGCGAAGCACTGTGCAGCATGTCGTTTCAGGAAGCAGCTGCACAAAAGATAGCAACGTGAAGATAATCTTTCAGCATTTTTAGATGAGCGTCCGTATGGTCTAGGTGTGCGAACAGCCCCCCTGCTCAATCCCCCTACGTCAGGATCAGAGAAAGTCAGCGCAAGAGAAAGAGAAAAGTAAGCTGGGTAGCTTCTCAGCCATCTGCCAATAGCGTCCCTTGTATGAAATCAACTGGGCAAACCAACTGAGGAAGCATGTACCAGAAATTAAAAGACCCATTGTCCGCAGAAACCCGCGAAAAATCCGCGATATATATTTAAATATGCTTACATATAAAATCCGCAATGGAGTGAAGCCGTGAAAGGCGAAGCGCGATATAGCGAGGGATTACTGTATATATATATGTATATGTAGATATGTATATATATGTATATGTTTACATAACCTCTTTAACACACTACTTCGCTGCGAAGCGCGGGTATTTTGCTAGTTTCAAAATAAAATACAATTTTACTGCAGGAACTCCACAGGACCTGCAAAACAGCAAAGGCCAAATCGTGGTCTTACCTTAAAATAGAAAGCAGAAAATGTCTGAGCTGGAAGAAACTGGTAGATGCTCTTAGCAGAGCACAATTAGCAGACATCCTCTGGAAAGCAGCAGTCACCTCTTATGGGTCAAAGGGTCACAGAATTACAGAACCTGAAGCAGGCACAGTAAAGGCCACTGTGTGCAGCTCAGTCTTTGGTGACACCTGCATGTCAGAAGGCAGTTCGTTCAAAATTTGGTTAAAGAAGAAATGTTTCATTTGGCTGAAGAGTGGGCCTTTTCTATCTGCTCAAGAACTCACAACATAATGACCCTTTGCATCTTGACCCATGATCATTTCTAGCACTGGCAGATTGTCACAAAACCATTACCTGACTGGTTCTCAGTGAGGTTATTCCAGTCATTCTCTGCTCTGAAATGCATTAAGCAAGCACAGAACTTGCAGTTTGATGGAACCTAAGCTAGGAAGTGCAGTCTTCTTGCAAGTTGGTCCAGAATGAAGCCCTGTACACACTTAATTCGTTTTCATTTAAAAACATATGTCTGTACATTTTTGCTACCCTGTCATTTGACCCCTGAAAATGAAGGCTTTTAAAAAATGATCCCTAAAGCCAAACACTTCTGAAAAAGAAGTATCAGTTTGGACGAGCATAAATGTGGGTTTTCGAAACTCTAATCACACTCGGAGTGGTTTGTGTTAATTTTATGGCTCTTCCCAGACTATATCCTATTACAACGGCTTTATTCACTGATTGCGTACCCTTCACAGAAGAAAACCATAATCCAACGTAACAGGCATAAAAGAGTTGCTTTCCATGGCACTTGTGGCGAGTACCCATGTACATCTAAATTGCAACTGGTAAAATTTGAATGCTGCATACATGCATAAAAAGCAAATTACTTACCAGTCAGTTTTGCAATAAATCCCATGGCTGGCGTCAATACCGTTATACAGAAAAAGTCACAGCTCTGTGAAAATCAGACTGTAAATAATTCAGTCAACATTTTCTGCCTTTATTACTTAATCTGTTCAGTAAGGAAAAGCGCATTCCACAGCGAAATTAAGGCACTTAAAGTGGATGGGTGTTGAATGCAACTGTGCTGACAATTATAAGACAGACAGACAGAGAGAGACACGAAGGCACACACCCATTTATTTATTTCGTCAAATGTGTTAGTTTTACAAATGTTCTTAAACATGACATGCCATTTTAACATTTAATCCTTTTGATATCTGCTTTTAAAATGTTGATATGAGTTTTAGAATTTGATATCAGCATTAAAATTTGATAGCACACTTATAAAATGGGATACTGCATTTTTGAAATTTGATATCACTTCTGAAATGTGATAACTTAAATGCTTCATGTATGAATTTTAAACTTACATTTTTGCCTTTTGATATTGTGCTTTTGAAATTTGATATTGTGACAATGCCGGTTGGCTCCACTCTCCGACTTTTGTTTGAACACAACACCATGCGACCTGATGAGGAAAAACGCACAATGCATTGCAAGGAGGAGATGCAAAAGTGAACTGTGCTTTTATTAAAAACAATCAAATGAACAGTGCAGTTGCTCCAAAATGAAGCAATAAATAACGTAAAAATAAAAAGGTGCTGGTGAAGGGTAAAAACAGTTCATTTAGAAATCCATCAAAAACAAGGAGGTTAAAAACCAGACACAGCCCATAACAAACAGTGAGCCCCAATGCTTTCCTTCAAACCCGGCGGAGGAGACGCACGCCGACAGGTGCTGTCAACTTTCATTTTGAAGCTCCGTTCCCGACCGCCCTTCCTTCGGCATCAACGGGGCAACCCAACGAGCCAGACACGCCTCTCCTGGAAGAGCCGCTCCCCAAGGAAAAACGCGCAGTAGGAGTGGCCCTTTCACGGCCTCCAGCTCCCACGAACCTGCCTGTTTGTCTTCCTTTTCCTTTTAACCTCCGTCGTGTTTCTTGACTCTCGGTCACCGGCCAGTCTGTTTCCCTCTCAATCCTCCGATCTGTCTTTTTTCTCCCCTCCTGCACTCACACTTCCCTTTTAAAATGAGGACGTGGCACAGCAACCACAGTCAGCAGCTCCCGACACCAATCTAGGTGAAGGCCGAGCGATACTGCACCTGCGCACTAAGTGCAGGGCCGTCCGCTCTCGCCACGGTACCACGCCCTCATTCATAAACGCGAGTACAACAATTAGAGTTATTTATTTGTTAACAACTCCCCCACCTGCCGCAGACCTCCCGTTACCACGCATATGAGAGCTTAAAATGCTAATATACTATTTATGCATTTTAAACTCTCACATCACATTTTGTCATTTTGATATTACGTTTATGAAATTTGATATCCGGCTTATAAAATCTAATACTGTATCACACTTTTAAAATTTGATATCGAGCTTTTAAACTGTGACATCAAGTATGAGGATGTCGATATCAAATTTCAAAAGCATGGCATTAAATTTTAAAAAATTGATATCAAATTTCAAAAGCTCGATATCAAAATTTAAAAGTGTAATATCAAATCTCAAAAGCTGGATATTAAATTTTATCAGCCTGATATCAAATTTCACAACTAGGAAAATGGATTATGGATTATGGCGTACCATATTAGCATTAAACTCTCTTTTTTGAAATTAAGTTTCCAAAGCTCGTTATCAAATTTTAAAAACTGCATATCAAATTTAAAACCGATAATACTAGCGTTGTAACTGAATTTCTTTTTTTTCTATTCTGAGTTGTACGTGCGCCGATACTTTTGAATGCTTTACACGTGTGCACGAAGCACACAGAAATAGGATTTTCACAGGACTGTTTTTTTTTTTAGCTGCACGGTCCCAATGTGCGCATGCCCAGTGTAGGCAAAGGCCACTGTCATATGCGCGTTCGGGCACTTCAGTGTGGGCGGAGATTCAACGATGCGAACACTCCAGTGTGGACTGAGATGGCTTACGTTTAAAAAGTCCGGTAGTATGGACACCAGCTGCGTGTGAAGCCAGCATATTTGCTTCTTTCATGAGCTGCCAAGAAGAAACAAGCAATTAATCAGGCTTGTCATCAACAGATAATATTGCTTGGCATTCCTACTTTGGGGTTCATCAGTTCCAAAAACCTGCTAATGCCTGGCTGCTAGTAAGAACCAATCTTGGCTTTGGTACCTGCCCACCGTAGGGCACACTTACACACTGCTTCAGGGCACGTGTCCATGTGAGCTTTAAACTCTTGTGCAGCCCATAGCAAATCATTTAACAAACCTTTAAAACATGCAGCATATACTGAAGAAATAATGACGCTTCATCTCAGACGTCAGCATTCTCTGAAGATGTTTAATATGAATTGGCATTCTCCCTGGGTGGGCTGCAGGCCCCCCCATGTCTTAAAGTTCTGTGATGTACTGATTCCACTATCTGACTTGTGCTTTTTTCCTTCAAACTTGCAGTAAATCAACAGAAATGGGGAGGGATGAAGGGGGGATTTGGGGTTAGGAGAGAACGTTGTTTCCTAAATGCAACTCGAGCACTATGATGATGTAGTTGCAGTTAAGTGTCACTGAACTTTAAGCATCAATGGTGTCTGTTATGTTAACTCTTCTGTTTGTGGTTTTCTTGCACAGGATATCTAGGTGCAGCTAAGGGTGTCCAGTTGGCAGGGCAGGGGTGGGTATCGCTGTTTCACTCACATGTTGTCCTCTCTACCTCATCTGATGGTGAACGTTGGCACATGCTCTAAGCAATTTGCTGCAGAGTGTGAAGCGCCAGTGATGAGGATCAGCACCTCCAAGTTTTGGGTTAGAAAAATGTGGATTGCTCTCTCTAGGTGTCTCAAGTATAAAACGTGTGGATTTGAATGTGAAAATGTATGAATGTAAAAAACAGGAAAATGAGTAGGGCCACTTCACACGCCTGAGCTCCAATTGGAAAAACAAAAGAAATGTAACCAATTGCATCTCAGATGTTGTAAGTCCATCCATCCATCCATTTTCCAACCCGCTGAAACCGAACACAGGGTCACGGGGGTCTGTTGGAGCCAATCCCAGCCAACACAGGAACCAATCCTGGGCAGGGTGCCAACCCACCGCAGGACACACACACACCAAGCACACACTAGGGCCAATTTAGAATCGCCAATCCACCTAACCTGCATGTCTTTGGACTGTGGGAGGAAAATGGAGTGCCCGGAGAAAACCCACACAGACACGGGGAGAACATGCAAACTCCACGCAGGGAGGACCTGGGAAGCAAACCCAGGTCTTCAGGTCTCCTAACTGCGAGGCAGTAGTTCTACCCACTGTACCACCGTGCCGCCCATGTTGTAAGTCACCTTGGATAAAGGCATCAGTCCAATAATAAATAGTAATAATATTATTAGGTCAGTCCGGCTGCTTACATTTGTCCAGGACTCAAATATTCCTGTATTAAATCAATTCCTTTTTTTGTCTGCATTTCCAAGTGACTTGGCTTCTGTTGATGGTCATTGCAAAACACAATTAGCTCTTTTGAATTGAAGCAGGTAATCAGTAGGAATTATGCAAAATATAAATGTATTCTCAAAATTAGATGTTTGCTCAAGTACAGTATTTCTTTTTGTGTTTGCGTTAGTTATATGTAGATCCCCTTTAAAGTCCACAGATGTGAATGTAAATACAAAACAGTGTTTGAAGTGAAGCTACATATTGTAGGTGGCACACGGGTTAGACAGGAATCCCGACCAGGAATGCGGATGGTTCCTTGCCCGGACGTGAGGCTTTCAAGAGGTCAGTCAGACATCCCAGTCAAAGAAGGGAAAGGGGCCATACCCTGGACAGCGCAGGCAGAGGAGATTTCTTGATTTCTTACCTGAATGGGAGGCCCTGGACAAATGGACAGGCATCATGACTGGACATATTTCCAGTATCTTCCCTGGCCAGAAGGACCATTTTTGAGTAGCGTTTATTCCCCCCAACCAGGCACTAGGTGGCAGCAAGCCCTCCACATCAGCACCTATCCAGGAACCAGCAGGTAATGCTGGGAGGTATTTTCCAGCAGCACAGCCCTGCTAGGGTCCATGGGTGCCACAAGGGGGCGCTGCAGGGAGATGCACGCCTTAATATATTGGACTTCAGTATGATTCGGAAGTACGTCCAAGGCATAGCAGCCCTGGTACTGCAAGTACGCCCAGGTCCTCAATATTAGGGACCGCACAAGCTGGGAGGGCAGAGAGCAACACTCGACTGGAGGAGGGCAGTGGAGAGAGGAGAGGTGATTGTGAAGAGAGAGATCCTGTCCTTTGTGACTTTGTTGGAGGTATTGTGGTTAATAAGCCATCCTGTACTTGAACACAGGACTGTATTGTGTGATCGTGATGGGGTCTGGGGCTTACTGGTGTCCTGTGTGCTACACTGACATTTTTAACCTGAAGACTGAGGGGCACAGAGCATTAGCCTACACATTGTAACACACCTTTTGTGGCTTCCGCATTAGAAATTCGAGCCCCACTATCTAAGACTGACATTTGTTCCTTGATCGAAGAGCAAAGGAAGGAAGAGTTGATTTTCAGTGCTGCAAACAGGGATTGGGGGGTTGATAGAGTGGAACGAGGGTCCAAGATGCAAGCTGGTTTACATCCAACAGTGGCGGTAGTCGACAGTAAAACACAGCACTTGCTAACCACTGAGTTTCGCCAAATTTTCTCTTTCCATTTTACATGTCCAGGACTCCACCACATCTTCAGTTGTCCATCTGTCCCATTGGTACTATTCATATTATCATCAATCACTTCTGCTGCACCTTTCATTTGCTTAAAGCACTCTCTCAGAAAAGTAGAAAGCATGTAAGCTAGCATATTACAAAATACTGACAAAAACAAAAAAAAACAGGCCAATTTTCTTGTTTCTACTGTATAATGTCACCAAACTTCAATCATATTGTGCTTTGACCACAAATCGTATTCCTACTATTTCTCTATGAGGTTAATTTTGTTTTCTCAGCCTAGTGATGGATTGTTTTTACCTGCAAGGACAGCTCGTTTGACCTCATATTTAGAGTTCACAGCAAGAGCATCCAAATGCACACATGGAATCAACTCCAGACCTTTTACCTGCTTAATAGTTAATGAAGTAATAAATAAATTGCTCCCTTCTGGTTATGGAACAGCTTGTCAGCTAAGTGTTCATATACTTTTGCACCCCTGGAAAAATTGGTCAGTGGCCATGTAGAAAATGGCTACAATTCCTAAACGGTGCATACAAATATTTTTGGTAAACCCCTTAAAATAAAGCTGCAGGTCTAAAACTTCAACCACATAATGATTGCTTAATTTCAAATCCATTGAGGTGGAGTAGAGCCAAAAAGTATGAAGAATGTGGAACTGTCCAAATACTTGTGGAACAAACTGTACATATAGAGATAAGGCTCAATTTAACTAACTACCAGGCACAGTGAACAAAGGTTAAATAATTGTTAAACAAATAACAAAAATATTGCAGACATATAATGTACAACATTAAACCATAAAGAACTACATTATCCACATAAGACACTACATTTATGCATTTAAGGAAATAAAATAACAAGGGGGATTCAATAATTTCTCTACCTCAGTAGGAGTTTTCAAGCAATTTAGGATTTTTTCTGTTTAATCCCCCGATTGTTCGATATACTTCATCTACTTTTCCTGCAATGACTAACCCCTTTGAAAAAAAATCCGTTTGGCATTCAAGCCAGGATTTCACAGCTGCCTTGACGTCTTCATCACTTGAAAACCGCTGTCCATACAGAGATTTCTCCAAAACTTGGAACAGGAAAGGATTTGTGGGAGCTAGGCCAGGACTGTAGGGTGGACAGTTCAGATGCTGGAACCCACATTCTTGGATGGCAGCCGGTGACTGATGTGACATGTGAACCAGTGCTTTGTTGTAAAGAAGCTTACTTGATTCACACAAGGACTCTCCTGACCTCCTGTCTTTTGGAATGTTAGACTCGCACTCGGGCACAACTGTCAGGAGTAACCTGGAGACCTGTCACAACATTCTTACTGATTTTCTTTAAAGCTCAGGTAAATTATTGAACACCCCTCATAAGAATCCATTTTTGAGGCAGTTCTGACAGATGTAACTGAACTGCAGGAATCTAAAAAGACGTACACATAACCATTATAGCTGGTCTTTTAGCATTGATTTCAGTAACAGCAATTTATAAAGCTAACATTTACATTCCTGTCCCCAGTTACTTGATTAGTGAACACAACCTATGCACTCAGCTTGTCTTTTTACAGTGGTTTTCTATTCACCTTCGTAATGCCTGTTCACTGTTATTATGGCCTACTTCACATCACAGGCTCACATCTACCCAATGAAAAATTGCAGCTGTCTACAGAATCTTAAAAACAGCAATAGCCCTAAAAATGGCTACTGCACGGACCACACAAACCAATTAACTTGTAACAGATTCATTTTTTGTTTTCTAAAAAGATAAATCATGGAACAATTAAATGCAACTGTACATTTATTTTTAAATGTACCCTTTATCATACTGCAATCTAATGTTTATGGGCATAACTATGGATAACAGAAGAGACCCTTCATCTTGCCTTTAAGACATGCACACCCTAAAATACTACGTTTGGCTAGGAGATTCTGCATTGGTAAGTCTGAAGTCCTTTTGTCCATGAGCTGAGACAGAGGTAGACAGACAGGACTACTTTTCCAGCCTCACACCTTGTTGTGTTCTGGTAACTTCCTTCATTTTAAATTTATGGGACTATGAGAACAGTGGTTAGGAAGTCAGGGCATCGCCCTCCCTTAGGACATGTAAGTTAATTTATGAGGATCTTGGTGTTAATTCATCTGCTATGCACAGCAATTAAATCTGATTCCATATTCGTCAATTAAGCCTATTATTTCATCTAGATACAAATGGGATAAACAGATGAAACTGAAATCATACTAAAGTGTAAGCATTATACATCTACTTCCAACACAAAGGTACTTCAGTTCACTTAACTTCAGGCTTTGTATATGTGCAAAACCACAGGAATTTAACAAAATGTTTTATATTTCCAAAAGCCTGCCATGCGCAAGAATAATTTTTTGCAGGCTGTGCAAAAACCTGGGTAATTTTTGGGGAAATTTAATCTATCAACTTCAATATATTCTTTGTCATGTAACACTAGAAATCATAAGTGATGCTTTTGGTACTATGTTTTTAGTATTAAGTATAGCATTACACTTTTTTTTAACCTTTTCTCACAGATTTTCCTCTCTGCATGAAAAGTTACAATAAAATATATTTTCAAGAGTTGTCAAAACCTCTTCTCTCACATGGCGGTAATTATTTAGTGTTTCTTTTATTTTGATCTGCTACACATTTTTATGATCCATGTAATCATTATGCTTATTCAAGGATGCAAATAGCCAAAAATACAGAAAGAAATTCTTAAATATTATAAAACCTGAAAGGAAAAAAAAAAAAAAAAAAAAAAAAAGGTCTTGACATTGTGGAGAGCTCTACATTCAAGGAAGCTGTTGAAGAATCTAAGTTTGTTTTAGTTAACTTTTGAACAATGACAGACCTGGCTAAAATTGAAAATATTTTTACAATAATAAAACTACTTGATTTAATGATGCAATACAGATTATTCTGTTCTAGGTTAAAATCCACAGGGAAATGGCACACCTCTATGAAATGCAACACCTTTACACATTAATGCACACTCTTATTTACAGGAAAGCAAATATTTGATCTCTTACACACAATAACAATTAAATATTACAATCCAAATTTTTATACACAAATGTTTATTGTCAAATAAACATCCCATTAGCACAATAAATGGAATATTAACCTTAATAAAAGATGGTCATAATACAGATTTGCTCCATAGAACATTAACAAGTATACTTCTAATGCTCACCATTTATGTGAGATAACATTACTTGCACGCTCTTCACTGTTTCTGTTAAGAAATCAAGTGTATTTCCAAAAACTATTGACTCTTACTGTACACATTTGTAAAACAATTACAATGGCTGCCTACCATCTGCCACAAGAAACAGATTCAAAGCAAAAAAAGGACCTGTAATCCTATAAAATGATTTAAAGACAATAAAAAAGAAAGATGTCTTGGTCAAAGGAAATGGTTATAAGCAGTACTCCAGCTCATAACGAATGTAGGTGTTCTTTTCATCATTATATACACGTGGATAATGTGCAATCAGAGCATCTTGTGAACCAATGTAAATAGAGTTGTAGATCTTCCAATAAACATCCCTCACTTTTCTTGCTGGATGAAATAAACCCTAAAAAACAAAAGTAAGGAAATTATTATAGCCTGATAAGAATCTGAACAGTGTTGTCAATGTAGTCCCTAAATTGATTATTTTATCCATTAATCATTTAAGATCAGCAACGGAAAAACTTACATTGATGTCACATAAATGCAAATATTAGATTAATAATTAATGTATACCACCAGAGTGGCCGGATACAATGTATAGAATTCCAAAAGCGAATATCAGGCACAGATTCAAAGTATGCAAAATACATGCACTGGATTTGAAAAAGATCAGGGTAGAAAAACCAATTGTCATTTTGCAATTTAAACCTATATCAAGATTACATGGAACCTGTTTCAGAGTATTAGTTACAGGCCAAAATATACAAGTAGCTGTTTAATAATCATGGTCATGATTAACAAACTATGACTATATCAACTTGCGTAAAGGCATTTCCAAACACCCATTGCAAAAAAACATGCAACAAAGAACGGCATCACTTTTGCATTTAAGGCTATATGGCTGGAGGAAAATGAAATGGAAATCAAATACTTATCACTAGAAAACATTGTTCTAGTGTTCTTATAGTATGTAGTCCATCATGATTTACTCTGAAATGTACCTACTTTAGTCCCAACATTAAGATCAAGTTTTTAAAAGCATTCTACAAGTATATTGTAAACATTTGAAGCTACACATAAATGTGTTTCTCTTTTACTACATACCTGGAGGCAGTACTGTAACATACGACAAGGTCCAATTGCAACTCGTAAACCTTCTAATGCTCCCATGACAGCCTGAATGACATGGGGCGATGTTTCAAAAACATTCGGCCACACATAGTTTAGCAAGTGATTCAGAGAGTCTTCACAACCAAACCCATAGACTCCAAGAGACATGTGCTGAACCACTGCACTTGCAGTCTGTCTGTGCACCAAATCCCTGTGAAAGCAAATATAAAATGAATTTTAAAAAAAAGGAATGTCTCAATTAAAATTATTTTGCATGCCTTGTATGTACTGTCCATCTTTCAATTCAAACTATATTAATATTAGAATATTAACCAGGAGCACAAGATATCCACAACTTTAATTTCACTTTTACGGCTAATTGTCTTCTGTAATTTTTTTGCCAATTTTGCTGGCTCATGAACTAAAAACAATAGAACTGCGATTTTCATTATACTTTCTGTTCAAAGACTCCAAAAGGAACTAATGGTAGAGTGCACAAAATTACTGGGATTACACCTTTTAATTTTTTAATTTCTTTCGCTCTAAATGATTTACTGATTTCTTCACCATGAAGTTATACTGTATGCTGATGACTGTATATGACTGTACAGATGTAGGAGGGAGTGCCCAAAAATAGCCAGAATCCATCCCTGGCACGCAATCTAGACTTAGTTGTGAATTTCACCGCTAGGTGTAGCATACTTAAAAGTATTCTGTGGCAGTCTGCCAAGTGATGTTGCTTTATATTGTTTGTACTGAATTCCATGTCAGTTTTCTTGGTGCTTATTAAGCGTGTTGTGTGATTTTTGTGATGGGTGATCATAAAGAACAACAAGTTTGTGTTCAATTTTGTTTTCTCTTGGGGAAAATAGCTCCTTAGACTGTAGTGATGCTTGAAACTGCTTTTAAAGAGGAAGCTTTAAGTAAAACACAGGTCTGTAAATGGTTTTCACATTTCAAACGAGGGGGAATGTAACTTGAAGACCAACCAAGATCGGGCCTACCTTCCACAATTAGGAATGACGAAAATCTTTAAAATGTTTGCAATGCAATTTGCGAAGATCATCGACGGACTACTGAAGAGATTTTTGAATTGACTTTGTGTGTCTTGGAGTTCTTGCCACCTTTGCCTGATCTTGCTCTGTGTGACTTTCTTGGTCCCGCATATGAAAAAAGAACTCAAAGGAAAGAGTTTCTGTGCCGCGAAGGAATTCAAAGAAACATCGCTGCAGGCATTAGATAACGTTCCTCTTCAGCAATTCCAAAAATGTTTCCACCAGTGGGAAAACTGTTGGGACAAGTGCATTCTTTCATATGGACAGTACAGTAGATCCCTGCGAAGTCGCGGTTCAGAGCTCGCGGCCTCAGTCATTCACGGATTTTTCCTTAAAATCTGTCTAATAATTGTTAGCGGAAACCGCAAATATCCGCAATTTTTATGGCTTTTTTCGTGGAATTACTGTACTGTAGAGAGAACAGAAGCAACTGTAGAGGAAAACGCGGCTTGGGATGGTGAAAGTAGCCAATAGAATTTGAAACTGCAACTCCCAGCAGTCCGTTCAGGGGCACTGGGGCTGTTGGGGTCATAGGATGTCAGTGCGGCTTTTAAAATGGGGGCCGGTGACCAAAAGCAAATAAAAAAGTTTTTGTAATTTGTGTTTCAAGTTCCTGTCTGTCTGCCTTCTGTTGGGTTACCTGTACTTATACGTTTCGTGTTTGGATTGTCTGCCGTATGCCTGTGTACATGAGGACTGTAAGTGGATTCATGCCTATCCTGCGAATAAAGGAACGCTCCTGAACCCGTCTTCACCATTTCATGAACTAGCAGTAGGTCTATCTTTACATTCCCATTCAATGTGCAGATGTCTGGACCCTCTATTCTCATCATTACATTTCATCTGTTGACATTTTCATGATTTACTGTGTGTGTTTTGTTTGTGCTTTGTTGTATTTAATGTGTAATTGCCGTAAGGGGAACAGGGGTGGCATTGTTGTTTTCATTTATTTCATTTGTTTTCATTACATTTTTTATTTGCTGTTTGATTACTGGTTTGCTTCATTTTTGTCTCTGTGAGTGCGTGTGGGTCGGGCCAAGGCTGGGTGCATTCCTGGAATCTACACCATAAAAATAAATAAATCACCGTCTTCTCAACGGTGTAAATCTTAGTGCCACCAAACCGCTACGGCGTTATTCATTTCACCTTGCTGCTGATTGACTGTGATGCATCTCCAGCTGAGTGTTCTCATGGCTTCCGTTTTGTTCCTCTTAACCCTTAAAACACCACAACTGGCTATAGTCGTTTCCCAGTGCCATTTGCGAACACGCAGGAGCTGATCAGTCAGTGCCGTACATTCGTTGAGAAGCCAGCTCATGACCACAGCCAGCCCCCTTGTGAGCAGGGGGGTTGAAAACACTCCTAGAAGTCATGGACACTCCTCAAAAAACTCTCTTAAAAAATGCTGATAGACTACCTTTACATTGCTCCCTTACTTGCTGGACTTACTTGCGGCTGTTCTGTCGCGTAATATGCTTCTTGTGCGACACTACGCTTACTTAAAAGCCTGAACAGCACCCCATCCTTTCTGGCTGATTGCTCTGTTTCTCTCTCCTCTCCCAGACATCCTCTGCTCCTTGTAAGGGGTCCCATTCCATCCCGTTACATTGCTCCCTTACTTGCTGGACTTACTTGCGGCTACTCTGTCGCGTAATATGCTTCTTGTGCGACACTATGCTTACTTAAAAGCATGAACAGCACCCCATCCTTTCTGGCTGATTGCTCTGTTTCTCTCTCCTCTCCCAGACATCCTCTGCTCCTTGTAAGGGGTCCCGTTCCTGTTGTTCTCCCCTATGATGTTTGTCTATTCTTTAAATCAAGAACTAACTGCATACTGAGCTCGTTTTACTTCTGAAAGAGACATGTTTGTCTGAAGTGTTTGAATAAAGTTCCTGTCCTACAATCTCCTGTGTTTCTGTGCAATTCTGTGACACAAGCCTCACTGTCCCTGGGACTGAGCCGCTGTACTAGACTAGCTTGCCAGCGTCAGCGCTTACCTCTGTGTGCTTGCGTGCAGCCAATTCAAGCGCAGTTGGCTCAGTGATTTACTGAATTTCATCCATAGCGTCAGTTGCACCTTCTACATATTGTTCCAGTAGTTTTTTAAATAGTTTTTACAGTTCATTAGCAGTAATTGTGATGCTCTTTGTATGAAAAAAAAAAGTGTTCCGTTAAAATTTCACTTTTCTTTGTGAATTGTGACGTTTATTTAAAAAGTGCAGGAAAAGAGTATTTGGCATCCAGGGATGCATTAAACCCCAAGTATGTGGCAGTTTAAGGGTTAAAGCCCGAAGATGCCGCCGAAACGCCCTGCACCTTCTAAGGCTTCTGGCAATGAAAAAACACTTGCATGAATTACGGTACATACAGCGGTAACATCCTATTTTACATTCTAGCACTGCGGGTGACATATCAGTACAGTACTGTACAGTATACGGGTTTACCTTTGCACTCTTTATTTTTAGGTAATGTATTAAGCTGAGTTTGAAGTTAAAGTATTTTGAGGGCATATTTAGGGTTTAAACTATAAAAATAGGCATTTTTTTAAACCACATCCAAAATTCGTGTTTTTTCACAATTCACGGGTGTTCTAGGAATGTAACCCCTGTGAATTTTGGGGGTGTACTGTACTTTGAAGAAGACTATAGTTTCAATCAGTAAATTCAAATTTCAACTATCACAGTAAAGGGTCTGAACACTTGCATTAATGTGATAATTCAGTTTTTTTACTTTTAATACTTTTGCAGAAATTCCTAAAACTCTGTTTTTGTATTGTTATTCTGGGGTATTAACTGTTATTTGACTAAGGAGAAAAATATTTTAAATGATTTTAGCATAGGGCTGCAACATGGCAAAATGTGGAAAAGTGAAGGCAGACAGGCACTGAATATATACATAATACTGTACACATGTATACATACACAAATACACCACATATCTTTTTATAATAGCATACATTTGGAAAGTGAGTCATATAATCAAAAATGAAAAATTAGCAATGATATTTAAAAGAAAACTGCAATGTAATTTTTAGTACACCAAAAAGTCTGAAAAACATCTACTATATACCTGTCCATCAGTGCATCCTCCAACAGTGGCGTGACAGCATAAATATAATCCTTGCCCATTTCTCCAATGTACTCAAACAGGAAAGATAGTGACTTCAGCACACCATTCTGAACATTAAGTTCTGGGACTCTATATTCATTCATAAGTGCTGGTAGAACAGTAAAAGGTGAACAAGTCTCTGCCACTATTGCAATAGCAACAGTAGTACAAACACGATTTTGTCTTTCCTGGACCTTCAGATTATTCAGTAATGTTGCCAGAACATCATGAGGGCTAAAAAAAAAAAAGAAAAAAAGAAAATAGTATTAAACATAGCCATGATTGTATACAATTAAAATTATGACCAACTAGCAAAGTAATTCAAAATGTCTATCAGAGGTCAAAATTGAATTGCTCTGTGCCAAACAAATATTAGCATAAATATTCACACACAGTCTGGCAGATGAATGCCAAAGTTGTGCTAATGACTCCAGCTGTCATAATGAAAATATCAATTCATAAATCAATCACACTACAACCTTTTACTGGGAGATTCTGGAAAAGTGTCAATCAATTCCTTAATCTAAATTAATTTCTTTTTGTTGATTGATAATCAGAGGATCATCTGGTAGGATTATAACAACTCACTAATCCTCTATAGTTGGGTACAACTTAAGAATTAAAAAGTTGCACAAACTGAAAACAAAATAAGCCAGACTGGCAAGGAGAAAAAAATCTCGGTTTACTTATAACATGCCATTCTCAAACTTGCTTAATCCAATTCAGGGATACAGCACTTATCCTAGCAGCACTAAGCACAAGGCACAAAATTGCCCCGAACAGGATGTCAGTTCACTGCAGGGCCGACTCAGGTATTTGCCCATTGTCTCACAGGCCAATTCACAATCATCAATCAATCAAACCTGCAAATCTTTGAGAATGTCAGAAGGAAAGCCCACCCAGATAAGCTAGAGCATATACTGTGAAATAAAATTTAATATAAGGTTAGATGGAAATTTCACAATAAGTCAGTATCGCCCAAGTTAGAAATACAAGAGGCAAGTTACGTTAAAATGCATATAAGGCTTAACAAATGAAATATGCAGACATCATAAAACTATAATTAGCGAGATTGATTCTCTTACTCCACATACATAAAGCTACTCTAGGATTTAATGAAGAATACTGCAAAAAGTTACACATAGGAAGTATATAATCATATATACAGTAATTACATAATTATTCAGTCCTAGAAATGTATTTTACAAATTGTGAATTCTAGTTCCTCTAAACATTTACATAGTGCCACACAGATGTTCAGTGTTATCATAAAAACCTGTTTGACAAAGCTACGTATAGTGGATAAATATATTACTTACTTTTTCATCAAGGCAGTAATATGTAAACTATTTTTTTTCAATTTTGCTTTTAACAATCTTGGTAAATAAAAACAAATCTCATTTAAAATAAAAATGGACAATGATAAAATAAATGTCTGCCAGCTCATTCATTTCAGTACTGGAAAATAATACCTATCCTGATAATATTGGGCAGAAAGCAGAAATATTACTATACAGGGTCCCAGACAATTACAATGACACCCTCAGCCACGCAGCCACAATTTCCTACACTGGCAAATTTATACTTGCCTGCTAAAATAATTTGCAAGAACTTGGGAAATCGTGAGGAAAACTAAAGTAAAATACTAAATAATTTATACAGCTAATTTAAAAAATACTGAAAAAATATTAAAAGAAAAAACTGTCTATATTAATATTTCTTTACACCACAGTCTGGCAATCTGTAGAACTGCTAAATCAGAAAACCGCCAAAAAACAGCTAATTATAAATTTAGCACTTTTGCACAGATTCAAATAAACATCTCACGCCAGACAGAAATAAAATGAAAATGATTTACATTATTAATACACATACATGAAAAACAGTGCCAGGGAATTATATGGTTACTACTTACCCAATAGCTTTCGCAATGTAACCAAATGTATTCACAGTTGCTCTTCTAATTGCCTTTTTATGAGCTTTCAGCAGTTCCAGGAGTTCAAAGCAGATTCGCATCCACTCCCTGGCTGAGACATACTCTGCTCCTCTGAGGGAAAAAAAGTCAGAAACAATTAATACCACACTCTCTCAATGTAAGAAGTGGTACTAATTTTCAGACCAAAATGCAGGAGTGGCCTACAAATGCACAATGTCTTTAAAAAATGCTTGGCAAGGCTGCAACCTACAAACAAGGAACAAATGATGTTTACGAGGACAACATGAGAGCTAAAACTTTAAATCTCACTGGACTATAATCTGGTCATCACTGTTAACATATTTTAGTTATCAAACACATGTTGCCCCATGCTTTTCTTTAGTAGAAAATGGGTCCAAAATCAGCTTTTCAGGCAGTGCACTGATTTTACAGTGCAGGGAGATATACAGTCATATGAAAAACTTTGGGAACCCCTATCAGCCTCCATAATAATTTACTCTACCTTCAACAAAAAAGATGAAAGTGGTATGGTCTTTCATTTCCTAGGAACATCGGAGTACTGGGGTGTTTTCTGAACAAAGATTTTTAGTGAAGTAGTATTTAATTTGATTTTTTAATTTGTATGAAATTAAATGTGAAAAACTGGCTGTGCAAAAATGTGGGTACCCTTGTAATTTTGCTGATTTGAATGCATGTAACTGCTCAATACTGATTACTTGCAACACCAAATTGGTTGGATTAGCTCGTTAAGTCTTGAACTTCATAGACAGGTGTGTCCAATCATGAAAAAAGGTATTTAAGGTGGTCAACTGCAAGTTGTCCTTCCCTTTGACGCTCCTCTGAAGAGTGACAGCATGGGATCCTCAAAGCAACTCTCAAAAGTTTTGAAAACAAAGATTATTCAGTATCATGGTTTAGGGGAAGGCTACAAAAAGCTATCTCAGAGGTTTAAACTGTCAGTTTCAACTGTAAGGAATGTAATCAGGAAATGGAAGGCCTCAGGCACAGTTGCTGTTAAACCCAGGTCTGACAGGCCAAAAAAAATATAGGAGCGGCATATGCGCAGGATTGTGAGAATGGTTACAGAAAACCCACATATCACCTCCAAAGACCTGCAAGAACATCTTGCTGCAGATGGTGTATCTGTACATTGTTCTACAATTCAGCGCAATTTGCACAAAGAACATCTGTATGGCAGGGTGATGAGAAAGAAGCCCTTTCTGCACTCACGCCACAAACAGAGTTGCTTGTTGTATGCAAATGCTCATTTAGACAAGCCAGATTCATTTTGGAACAAAGTGCTCTTGACTGATGAGACAAAAATTGAGTTATTTGGTCATAACAAAAAGCGCTTTGCATGGTGGAAGAACAACACCATATTCCAAGAAAAACACTTGCTACCTACTGTCAAATTTCCTTCATGCTGTGGGGCTGTGTGACTAGTTCAGGGACTGGGGCCCTTGTTAAAGTCGACCGTTGGATGAATTCAACCCAATATCAACAAATTCTTCAGGAAAATGTTCAAGCATCAGTCACAAAGTTGAAGTTACGCAGGGGTTGGATATTCCAACAAGACAATGACCCAAAACACAGTTCAAAATCTACAAAGTCATTCATGCAGAGGGAGAAGTACAGGAGGCATCTACAGGCTATTATATTTGCAAAAGGAGATCATCTTAGTTTCTATCAGACAAGGGGGCTCCGCCCCCTGCTCGCTTCGCTCGCCTACCCCCAGCGTTTTGAATCCGTGCCCGCTGGGCAGCCACGTGTGAGGATGACGCACGTTTAATACAGAGTGTTCGCCCGTGTCACTCTGGGGCCCCCCCACTGTTAATACGGAGCTCCGTCCGTACTATTATGCGATGCATTGTGGACTACTGCGGACCCCGTAGTGTTTCCCGTTTCAGTTTGTATCTCGGTCAGTCGAGCTTTTGTTTTTGAAACTTGAATTCCGGTCTTCATTATCTGTAACCTGCTGTCCATGTGTTTGGCCCCCTCGTTTAACCTGTTTATGACGTTTTACTTTGCTTTCTACTCTGTCTTTCATTTCTGATCTCGCTTTATTCTGCTTTTGTTTCAATGACACCTGGTCCGTGGTGAATATATTTTCCCTTTTTCGAGTACTAATTTTCATTTGTTTACGATACTGTGATGTTTATCGTACTGTTAATAATGCATCACTGTAATGTGATTCACCTATGCTGTATAGTTTGGACGTGTGAGGATGACGTATGTTTAATACGGAGCGTTAGCCCGTGTCACTCTGGGTCTCCCCACTGTTACTACGAAGCTCTTTCCGAACTATTATGCGGTGCATTGTGGAGCACTGCGGACTCTGTAGTGTTTCCCGTTCCACTTCGTATCTCGTTTAGTCGAGCTCTTTCTTTTTGGAGCAGTGCCTGCCTGGTCTGCGGCATTTCAGACGCACGTTGTAGGCGCCTGCGTTCATTAATTATATCCAGGCAGGCGCGTGTTTGTGTCTCGGTCACTTGAGCTGTGTCGTGTTGAATCCGTGCCTGCTTTGCCTACGCAGTTTGAGACGCGCGTTGTAGGCGTTCACGTTCATTAGATCTGTCCACGCGGGCTCGGTGTCGAAGCTGTGTTAGTTGTTGAGCTGTTTGGTTTTGGAGCCGAGACAGTTTTGCTTCCGCGGTTTCAGACGCGTGTCCGTACCATCTCGGGTTTGATGTATGAACCTTTGTGGACTCCGTAGTGTGTCCCGTTTCACTCTGGGGCGGGGCGTTGACTCCTCTTGTTTTACTATGTCTCCTCCTGCGCTTTCACCACGCATTAGTGCCACTCACAATATGGCGGCGACGCCTGCGCCTTCCGTATTATGTCGGTTTTTACCATGCTGTGTAGGTGCCTTTGCCTTTTGTACTTTACCACACCTTCCGGGTCCGCCTCCGCTGTGTGGTGTGGACGTTTAACTGTCGTTGTTTCTGCCTTTATATTCTGTATCTCGGTGTGCATGTGTTTCGTGCCTAGGTTTTTTTGAAGCTGTTGCATTCTAGTTTTCATCATCTGTAACCCGCTCTCCATGTGTTCGTCCCCGTTCTTTAATCTCTTTATAAAGTTTTACTTTGTTTCCTATTCTGTGTTTTATTTCTGACCTCGCTTTATCCTGCTTGCGGCATGTCAGACGGTTCGTAGTCTTTCTCGTTTTACTCTGGGGAGGGGGGCTTTGTTCTGTAACCTGCTCTCCATGTGTGTGTCCCTGTTCTTTAACTTCTTTATGACGTTCTACTTTGTTTCCTACTCTGACAGTTCGTAGTCTCTCCCGTTTTGCTCTGGTGTTTGGGGGGGAGGGGGGGGCTTTGTGTGGCGCCTGCGCACGTGCGTAGTCTCTCCCGTTTCACTCTGGGGGGTTTGGCTTTTGCGTCCACGGGCAGGTCCCTGCGTCCATATCCGGTTTACCATTCTCGTTTCGTAATATGGATAAGGATGTCACATGAACCAGTACTTTGGCATTAGGTTGATACCAAAATTCTGAAATTTTTTTTACTGTATGGGTAGTACCAAATTAAATCAGTGAAAGGCACAATAATAAGTGAGAAAAAAAACGCACGGCTGAAGTTACCTATTTATTCAGCTAGCTACTTATTTGCAAAAATGGCTTAGTGAAGATACATCACTGCATCAAAACATGAAAAGAAAAATGGCCAAGGTCATGTCTGGAAATATTTTGTGTTCAGCAGACAATTGTAGGAATTGTGTTATTCTTTTCTTTTAATTATTATTTAAAAAAAAAAAAAACAACAACAAAAAAAAGACACACAGGCTTTTGTTATTGATTTTACCCCATTATCAAGTTAGTTCAGAAACAGGTTTGTGCATGCTTGGAGAGCACTATAATGTGAGTGAGCAGAGTTTTAATCACTCAAGTTGCAGAGTCATAAAGATGTAAGAAGAGACGGAACAATGGAAAGATGAATTGTTTTTTAATATCAGGTCCTACACAACCCCTAACAAGGAACAGAGCCTTTGCATTCATTCTAGGTAACACTATAACACTATATACTATATGTATTGTTTAATACACATAGCAGGCGCTATATTTGTGTCATTTATATGCTTTTTCAATCCAGAGTAACGTTTATTAGTATAACCCCCAAAAATGTGACGAACATAATATTCACGTCATAGTATATGAAAGGTACACTGGCAAATGTAATGTAGTCCACAAGTTATACTGCAGGTTAATGTTTAAACTCTGGATTTTTACACAGGCTAAGCAATAAAGTCTTAATAGCCTTACAAGGTACTTTAAAAACAGCACAAGAAAGTAGGTTTCACAACTTCTGAGTAAATTAGTATGAACAAATGTTAAAAAAAGAAGGTACAGATCTGGAAAATTAAAGCACTAGTATTTTGCAACATTTGAAATCTGAATCAATTTGACTCATCTGTTAAATATTATTCTTGTACATGGTAGGATTCTACTCTGTTGGGCCCTCAAGCAAGTCCCTTAACCTGAAAATTGATCCTGGGGCACTGTACAAAGGGCAGACACTGCACTACCCAAAGGTCATGCAAAAAGACAGTCTTCACTTGGGGATTAATGAACTATATCAGAATAATAAAAAAAAAAAATCTAAATGATGCAATTATACTTTATAAACTATGCTGCAACATCTCTGTGATTATAAAATTCCCACCATTTGTTGCATTACTGGTTGAATCACCAAGTCCACCACAAATTAAAATTCAAGCCCTGCATTTCACGTTGATAGCTATGAATTCCAAAAGTGTATTAAAATAATTGGGTAATTATTTGATGCATACACCATTACCATGCATTACTAACAGTATTTAAATAACAAAATTCTGCTACACAATATTGTTCACTTTTAACCTTTAACAAAAAAAAACTGAATGGAATTTCTGTTTCTGTGGTACTGAATATCATGATATTTTATTGTTATTGGTATCAAACACAAAAATGTTAATATTGTTGACATCCCTACTACCAACTGGTATAAAAATTGTGCAAATCAGTTGGCAGCTACCAATAAAGGAAAAACACATACGCGCAAAATATTGTACTGTTTGTGTGTGTATTATAATATATGCACTCATAGCCAACAGCCCACATACTACAAGAGTATTTTTACCAAATTTCATGTCATTGCAATGCAAGAATATCACAGAAAAATTCAAACATTTATGCAACACTGAAATCAACAGGACTCAACAAACCACCTGTAATAATCATAGCTCAATCCATTTTCTCTCAAAACTTGCTTCACCAAGGTTTGTTTGCTTTCAAGTAATTTTTAGCTTTTTAATGAACATTACATTAACCACATAATGAACTACTGTAAATACAACATATGCATATTCAATAAAGCAAAACTAAAAAAAAAAATAATTACCTGTCAGCAATTCTTCCAACTAGATCAATGCAATTTTCTTGAACCTTCTCATGCCTATTCTTTAGAATGGGAGTTAATCTGGGTAGCAAGTCCTTTATTGGTGGAGTCATCTTATGCATACCTTTGGAAAATAAAACAGTAATTTTTACAATGAAAATGCTGCAATTTGAAAAGAATGCTTTACCATTAAAAAGATTAGATAAATCCATCAGGATTGAACACAATCCAATTGTCTCTATTCTTGTTCCTACTTACACTACACAAGTATTGAATAGTTGCAGGCTTAATAGAACTACAAAGTCTAGGCCTAAAACAGCAGAAAGATGTTTGACACAGGAAGCTTTTTATTGAGTACATCTGAAAAAATGATTAACAGCACTCAGTACACTTCTCATAAGCAGCAGCTTTTTAGGCTACATGTTGCGTGTGTGTGGGGGGAGGGGGTATCGGCAAAAAAAAGACAAGGACAGTGAACTTGAGCTGCCGAAAATAAGGTATTAACTATTGTTAATAACAGGACAAAATCTTACATAGCTGTGAATAAAGGAGATTTATAGATTGTTTTATTATGTTAAGAATAAGATTTTTCATAGTTAATAAGCTCATATGTTGTTTGAATGTTTACTGGTATAGAAGTTTTTTTTTTCTATTTTATTATAGGAACTAAACTAGGATTATTTCAGCTAAGCATAAGTGGACATGCCAGCAGAGGATCATATGTTACCATGACAGACAGTTCATTAAACACTATTGATTCTTTCAATATTACCCCCTAAACATTAGATGATACGGATTACTTGGGAGTCCAAAACTACTGTAAAAATAGTTCCCAAACAGTCCCCAGACTAATATTACTCAATTACATTGACTTCTTTTGTAAGTTGCTTTGGATAAAAGCAATTGCAAAGCAAATGTAAATGCACTTGACAAATAAGCCTTTATTCCAGTACAGGCTGAGTGCTGGACACTGGCAAAACATGAACAAGTGACAGAGGCATCTAACAACAATTCTCCCAATGAGAGCACCACTCCGAATACATCAAGGCCAGAAAGATATGTACAATATATGATGCCGAGGTGAACTAGTCACCTAATGTAGAGTGTAGAGTGGAAAACAAAATACATTGCTTTCTAAAGCTTAATTCACACATTCATGTTTACCTGTGCTCTTTTCTGAAGGTGTGTAACGAATGTAATCCCTCACACACTGGTAAAATCAATTTTATTTAGAAGGAATGCAGTGCATGTGACATGCTGCTTTATTTCCTAAACAAAAAGTTGCTACCTTCACTACAACCCACATTTCTTAGCAACAGTTTTATCCTGTTCAAGGATAAGCAAATTTCATGTGTCGTTGAGCTCAAGATTTTTTTTTTTCTGCTTCCGATGTGTCTTTAGGATTGTGACTACCAAGACTGCAAGCATTGTAATACATACTTCAGGAACAACCACAAAATACTGCTCAGGAAATGTCTCAAGTGACAGGATATGAGTCCGGCATTATAACATGGCAGACCCCACCTCCATATTCCCGAAAACTAGATTTTTTTTTTTTTTTTGTTTTAAATACTACATGACAAGCATATGCATGTATAATTAATGCATGAACAACCTTACAGACAGGAGCTAAATGCCTTACTTCTTGTGCCAATAGCATGAATATCAGTGGAATTGAAACTGCACTTGTTTCACAAACTTTTTTGCACAGCAAAAACACAAAATTTGGCTGCAAACTCAGTTTTCAGTTAATAATTTTACACATTACTACATTTAAACAATGTTAATTCTTCATTTAAAAAACATGTTGAGTTGATAACATCTTGCTTAACACTTTCCATTAGGACACAAATTAAACTGATAAGCCTTTACATGATTATTTAATTATGATTCCTGGTTATATGAACTGCTGCATCTCACTTAAAAAATTACCACATTTAAATTGATACAAGGCAACTCATATCTCAAGCTGCAACATTTTGTAAAATGTTTCCAATACATAAAGTACATTAACAATAGAAATCAGCAATATCTCACTTCTTCATTAAGTAAAACATTTTATTTAAGTTCTCCTTAAAATTCCCTGAATTCTAGGTTGATAAGTTTAACACTTTCGTCATGTTGACAACATTGCATTAGACTGGCACGATTATGACAAAATTAATAATTGTGATTATTAATTTTAATTAACAGTACAATATGCACTTTGTCCTGCTAACTGCGTATACTGCATTCTGTTTACACACATTACAGTAAAACCTCCATTTTGCAATAAAGCACTTTAAAATTATTAATATGTAATTGTTAAATGCTGGATTTGTTAAAATATTTAAAAATTTATGTTTAACCATTTCAACAATAAAGATACGGCAAACATATTAGAAACTCTGTGTGACTTTAATACAGTAAATAACTGATGATACTAAAATATTTGAAAAATAAACTTCCCCGATTTTTTGTTCTCAAAATAAATGTTACTTCTGAAAAACCAGAAATCACCACCACTTAAAATTGTAAAATGTTGAAAATAAACGAGAATGGTAAACCGGATATGGACGCAGGGACCTGCCCGTGGACGCAAAAGACATAGTGCGCAAGTGCCACACAAAGCCCCCCCCCCCCCATGTGAAACGAGAGAGACTACGCACGTGCGCAGGCGCCACACAAAGCCACGACCTATAAGTCACCTTCCACAATTAGTATAACAAGGCAGTCATAATTATAATTGTGATTAATATATGATTAATTTTGCAGTCCTGCACTTGTTGAAAAGAAATAGTTCTAAAAAGCACAAATCCACAAACAGGATTAGAAAGTGACTATTTCTTGTCTACACGAGATATTGAAAGTGTCCTCTCCAGACATCAAAACACTACAGGCATAAACTGACAATAAGGTACAAAAAATTAACAGGTGTACTGTTAAGTTCAAGATTACAAGATTACATCTTGCCTGAAGAAGGGGCCTGAGTTGCCTTGAAAGCTTGCATATTGTAATCTTTTTAGTTAGCCAATAAAAGATGTCATTTTGCTTGGCTTTTCTCTACATTCATAAAGGCTAACACGGTACAACACCCTAGTACTACAGGTGAACTGTATAACACATTTTGTCAACTAGAAAGGCAGTTTCTATCCAACATGATATTAAGATGTAATTTCTGTCTTTACTTTGACAGAATGGTTCATTTGCAACTATAAATGCACTATGTATTTACTTTGGATGACACGTATTAGATATTCTAAATAAATTAAATATTCTTGATAATGATAACACTAATACTATATATTAACAGATTACACAGAAATGGACTACTTCTTTATAAGCTTAGTTGCCCTTGTAAGTGCGCAATACAGTTCAGTTAAAAAGTAAATCATCTGATGTAATACAAACTTAATTTATAAGGCATAGTGCACCATTGTTATAGAAGTCAGAATTAAACTAATAACTTTTAATGTGATAAACACATAAATCTAGAAAAGAAAAAACGTAGCTTTAAAAGATTTATATCTAATAAAATCTTTTAATGCTGTGTTTCCAAAATTCTAAATTATTCATTAAACTTAAATTCTTAAAAAATATTAGGTATTTAAAAGTACGCTTAATAAAAACTTGGGGTTTTCTTGATCCACAGACTGATTTTCAAAGCCATTATATTTGCTATACAACTATTCTACATTTGATACAGAGATCGCTTTCAGTTCAGTACAAAAGTAGTATTAGTCAAAACTTCATTCAAATAGTAACCATTTGAGTGTCAGCAGATGAAAAAACTAAAGAGTTTACATATTACATTTCTAGGGAAAAATAAAAGGTCAGGACATAAGCCTGGAATGTTGAATCCCTGTAAGAATGCCTAATCTGAGACTTCCTTTTTGGAATATATTCTAAACATATAATTACAGACCACCACACAAAATATTACATTTCTACATCCAACAGAATATTGTACTCCTACTTTAATCACTTCCACATTTTCACACTCACGTCTATAACTCTGATTAAAACATAAACATATAAAGTCCAGCTAAAAAAAAAAAAAAAAAAAAAAAAAAAGAAAATAAGATGTATAATTATAATACCAGTCTCTTTAAACATGGATCCAGCGATCAGATCATAGGTTCTTCCCATGCCTTGATAGAATACAGCTCTTTAATTTTAATTAACTTTCAAAAAAGTGTCGGAAACAGCTTCTTTAATTCTTTTTCAGCTTCTTCTTTGCTGAAGAAGATATAATGTCCATCTTGAACTTCCACTTTCAGTTTGGCAGGATACAAGAGGCTGTATTTGATATCGGCTTCCCGTAGCCTCCTTTTAATGTCGTTGTAGGATCTGTGTTTTGCAGCTGTTGATGGTGAGAAGTCGGGAAAAATACGAATAAGATTATTTTCGAATATAATCTCTTGCTTGTGTCTGAGAAGTGCCATCACATCAAGCTTACATCTTAGTCGTTCGAAGCGGACAATAAAAGACCTAGATTTAAAGGCGCTTGGTATCTTTGTGCGATAAGCCGTGGCTATCTCATTGTCGAGTTTAAAGTCATCTCCAATTATTTTAGACAGTAATTCTACTGCAAATTTCACTGGGCTTGAGCTTTCTCGTTTCTCAGGTATACCCTCAATTCTTATATTATTTCTTCTGCACCCATCCTCCAGGGCTGCAAGTCTGTCTCCAAGTTTTTTGTATTCCGAGTTCGCAGCTGTGGCTTTTTCATCGGCGTTAGATGCCATTTGTTCCGCTGTTTCCACTCGAGCCGTGAGTCCCTGCTTAACGTCTTCCAGCTGATCTGAAACGTCATTAATATGATCAAGCCTTTTCAGTTTGGAGTTAGTTTCTTCAATGTGTTCCACTAATTTCTCCAACATGCCTTTAAAGTTCACGTCGAAACGTTCAAATAGACGCGTTTCCTTATCTTTGTTATCCTTCTTGAGCTCAGTGGCCACCTTAAGATCATTTGTGTTATCTTTCTTAAGCTCCTTCATGGCCGTAACTATGGCAGTGGACTGTGTAGCGATCATCTTTCTGTGTAGCGATCATCTCTTTCAGTTCGGACAGTTCGCTTCTGCTTTCGTGCTCCGCAAGTGAAAATGCAGCTCCTGTTACAGGCTCGCGATGAGTAGATGAGAGCACGTCCTGCAGAGCCCTTTCTAGTCTCGAATGATCCTCAGAAATCGGCGATCCCTCGCGACCTGTATCACTTGCGCCTTCGCTCCCATTTTCACTCTCGACTGGAGACGATACAATGGAGCGGGGTCCCAGGAATTCTGCGCACTCTTCTGCCTGTTCTAGGTCAGTCTCCGTGATGCCATACCTTACACTTGCACTCAGGCCGGAAGTCTGTCCGGACTTCGATGCAGTTTTAAGTTTCTTTTCCGGTTCTTTCTGACTTTTCTTCTTGTTACTCATGCTTGTATATTGTAGTGGAAGTTCCTTGGTCGGGTTAAATACAGGATACCTCTAAATAATATGAAATACGTGGGAAAATAAAGCCGCTGCTAGCGGAGCTCTGCTTCAGACGTCCATCTCCTATAAACGGACGAAACCAAGGATTCGTTTTATTTATTTATTTTTTTTATTCCTTTTTTTTTATTTTTTTTTTATTTTATTTATTTTTTTTATTTTACTATACCTTAAAGTAGACTGTTTAACTTCATACCCTTGGTTTAATGCTTGTTCTACTATTTATACAATTACCATTATACTATTACAGTATGAATTACCAGGTTTATCCTAGACTAGTTTTTAAAATCATTCCCAGGGTTGTTTCTTTTTTTTCTTTTTTTTTTTTAATCTTAATATCTTAACTTAAAAGCGCTGAAGATTATTTCAAGCTTAAATATTGTTAATGAGAACATTTTTGGCAGATAGTATTAAGGATTTAACTGTAAAAGATATCTCTGTTTTAATTCTGTAACGCCGCTGCAGGGTGGGGTTTGTTTTGTTTTGGACGTGCTCTGTCTCTTCGTATGTCAGAGGACTGGAACATCGCGAAGTGGGGTCTAGCCTCATGTGGGGAGGCAAAATGGGGGGGGTGGGGGGAAAAAGGGGGGGAGAGAAGGAGAGCAGGTTATATTTAATCTATTCTTATAATCCTTATAATTATAAATATCAATGCAGCAACAGGCTAACATGCAACAACTCCTGGGGAATCTTGAAACTAAGATTAAAACTGCCATATTACCAATTAAAACTATAAAATGACATTAAAAACTCAGAATCAATGTCTCCATGATGGGACAGTTAACTTTGTGAGCTGGAATGTTAAAGGCCTGAATCACGAATTAAAGAGAAAGAAAGTATGCTCTCACCTAACAGGCTTAAACGCTAAAATAGTATTTCTACAGGAGACCCACTTACTAACCAAGGATCAGTTCAGATTACAAAAAGACTGGACTGGCCAAATGTTCCATTCTAGCTTTATAAAGAAAACTAGAGGGGTGGGAATTCTCATACATAGAACAGTTCCATTTGTAGCATCAGAGGTAGTGTCGGACCCTGAAGGGAGATATGTGATGGTCATGGGCAACTTATATAACAGTAAAATGATTTTGATAAATGTTTATGCACCCAATGTTGATGATAAGGAATTCATGCAAAATCTATTTGCATCCATTCCCAATGTGAACACTCATAAAATTATAATGGCTGGGGACTTTAATTGTGTTTTAAATCCACTCTTAGATAGGACTCCCGTGACAGGGGGGACGACATCTAATACTGCAAAGATAATTACACAGTTTTTAAATGATCACAACTTATGAGACCCCTGGAGGTTTCTTAACCCAAACTCAAGAACATATTCGTTCTACTCACCAGTGCATTATAGCTACTCAAGAATTGATTATTTTTTATAGATAATAATTTCCTGCCTACAATTAAATCATGCAAATATGACACAATTGTTATCTCTGACCATGCCCCTCTAGTCTTGGAGCTAAAATCAATAAGTCCCTCGTACTCACCTCGCAGATGGCGTCTTAACCCTCTTTTATTGGCAGACGAGAACTGCACAGAATTTATATCCAAACAAATCAGCTTCTTCCTAGAGACAAACACGTCTACAGAGGTTTCTGCAGGAACACTCTGGGAAACTCTAAAGGCCTTCCTAAGAGGCCAGATTATTTCATATCTTTCCCATAGAAATAAATTAGAAACCAAGAAAGTGTCAGAGCTAAGAAATGAAATTACTAGAATAGATGAAGAACAAGCCAGGCGTCCAAGTGAAGCTCTTCACAGGAAAAGGCAGGCCCTGCATACAGAACTTAACATCTTAACAACTAAAGAAACTGAACAACTTATTTATAAGTCTAGACAGCATTACTATGAACACGGAGAAAAAGCTAATAAGCTTTTAGCTCAACAAATTCATAAACAAGAAGTTCACAATGCAATACCAGTAATCACCAACAAGAATGGAGAAGAAATCATCGACCATAATAAAATAATGCACACATTTAGAGATTACTATAAGTCTTTATATTCCACTGAGCCCAAAGAAGACAACACGCAATCTAATGCATTTCTGGATAATTCACAAATACCACAAATAGATGCTTTAAGTGCTGAGGAACTAGATAAACCTCTAACGCTAACAGAATTACTATACGCTATAAAGTCACTACAAAGCGGGAAATCATCAGGCCCTGATGGTTACCCCGTAGAGTTTTATAAGAAATTCTCCACTCAGCTAGCTCCACTCTTATTGGTAACATTTACAGAAGCTAAAGACCACCAAATACTACCTCAAACATTTCAACAAGCATTAATCACCGTCTTTCCTAAACAAAATAAGGACTTGTTACAATGTGCATCATATAGACCAATTTCACTCCTGAATAATGATGTTAAGATACTCTCAAAAATCCTAGCTAGAAGGATGGAGAAAGTGCTGCCCTCGGTAATATCACAAGATCAAACTGGATTTATTAAAGGCCGACATCTATCTTCAAATCTCCGACGCTTGTTTAATGTTATATATTCACCACCAAAATCAAACACCCCAGAGATATTACTATCATTAGACGCAGAAAAGGCATTTGACATGATCGAATGGAATTACCTTTTCACTGCATTGGAGAAATTTGGGTTTGGCCCGAATATTTGTGCTTGGATTAAACTACTGTATACCAGTCCAGAAGTTTCAGTTTGTATTAATAAAATTTGCTCAGACTACTTTAAACTAGAACGTGGTACCAGACAAGGATGTCCCTTGTCGCCACTGTTGTTTGCAATCGCTATTGAACCACTGGCGGTTCACTGCCGAAATTCTCATCAGATAAAGGGGATTGTCAGAGAAGGACTGGAACAGAAAATTTCTTTATATGCAGATGATATGGTCTTATATATATCGGACCCAGAAAACACTGTCCCTGCTGTTTTAACAGCACTAACAGAATTTCAAAAGATATCTGGTCTTAGAATTAATCTGAATAAAAGTATACTCTTTCCAGTGAACTCACAAGCATATAATAATAAATTAGACACCCTACCTTTTACCATAGCAGATCAGTTGAAATACCTAGGGGTAAATATCACAAGTAAACATAAAGCTCTTTATCAACAAAATTTTGGCGTCTGTATGGAAAAAATTAAGCAAGACTTGCATAGATGGTCAACCCTTCATCTCACTCTAGCCGGAAGAATTAACATCGTTAAGATGAATATCCTTCCTAAACTTCTCTTTTTATTTCAAAACATTTCAATATATATCAATAAATCGTTTTTTAAACAGTTAGATTCAATAATAACCTCATTCATTTGGAACTCAAAACACCCACGTATCCGAAGAGCGACCCTACAAAGACCTCAGACAGAAGGTGGCATGGCTTTACCAAATTTTCAGTTTTATTACTGGGCAGCAAACATACAAGCCATAAAAACCTGGACACAAATAAATGCACATACACAGGCTTGGTCTGCAATAGAAGTAAAATCCTGTAGTACTTCTTTATATTCCCTGCTCTGCTCTCCAATAAATGAAAGTTATCGCAAATATACTAATAACCCAATCGTGCTTTACTCACTCAGAATATGGAACCAAATTAGGAAGCATTTTAAGATGGAAAATCTTTTATCAGTGGCACCTCTGCAAGGGAACCACCTCTTTCAACCTTCGCAAGTATATCCAGTTTTTTAATACCTGGAAAAGTTTTGGGATTAAAATGCTCAGAGATCTTTATATAGACAACATATTTACATCTTTTGAACAATTACGTTCAAAATTTAACCTCCCAGCTACACATTTCTTTTACTATCTTTAAATTAGAAATTTTGTTAAACAGAAATTGTCCGATTTCCCCCACCTTGCACCCTCCACAATGCTGGAAAAAATACTGCTCAATTCCGAGGAAACAAACACTATTTCCGCAATATATAAAATCTTATTAGAGTCCCTACCTTTCAAAGATCCAAGAGGACATTGGGAAGAAGATCTCTTAATCAATATATCAGAAAAGGAGTGGAAGGTAGCAAAGCAGAGAATTCACTCGAGTTCTATATGCGCAAAGCATAGAATTATTCAACTAAAAATTATATATCGAGCTCATCTGTCTCGCTTAAAACTGTCCAAAATGTTTCCAGGCCAGGATCCAACCTGCGAGCGCTGCAACCAAGCTCCTGCCTCACTGGGTCACTTGTTCTGGGCCTGCACCAAACTAACATCATTTTGGACAAAAATTTTTAAGTGCCTCTCAGACAGCCTTAGTATCACAATCCCTCCTAACCCACTAACAGCTGTGTTTGGTGTCCTTCCAGATGGACTTGAATTGGAGAAGGACAAACAAACGGTGATTGCATTCACTACACTCTTGGCACGCAGACTTATTTTGTTAAATTGGAAGAATCCTAATTCTCCTCTTATAAGTCAGTGGGAAACTGATGTTTTATATTATTTGAAATTGGGAAAAATCAAATTTTCAGTTAGAGGATCTGTACAAAATTTTTTCAAAACTTGGCAGGATTTAATCAATATTATTTTAATATAGATATTTACTTCTCCCCTTCTTTTGTCTAATGTTGCCTTATTAAAAAGCTTAAAGCAATTTTCCTTTAGCTAAGCTCTCCTTCTCAGGGGTGGGGTTTGATTTGTCTTCAAATTTGCTGGGTTATAAATTGATCTGTTTGTATGGAATGATTACAATGAAAATTAATAAAATAAAAATATTAAAAAAAAAAAAAAGAATATTGTACTCCAATTTTTAATGGTTTATGAAATACACAAGAAAACATACCAATGACATTGACAATGGCCTTCAGGGCACCCAGTATACTACCCAGCACCTCTGGGTACTCTTCTCCAAGGTACTCGTACAAAACCACACCCAAGTGACCCATCAGTTTTTCCTTTGGTAAAAAAAAAAAAAAAAAGTTAAAACACATTAAATTACTATTAAATAAACCTGAAAATTCTTCAAGAAACAGTAATAAAATGACACTGGAAAACAAGTTGTTATGAGTATAAACTCCAGCCTGTGGATTCAGAAACAAGAGCCCTACCTTCAATAAACGGTAATGAGGCATGGATTAATAAACTTTGAAAAGAACCTTCTGTCCTTCAGTGTTAATACAAAATGAAATCCTAAAAACAATCTCAAAAACTTCACACAATTAATACATCAAGTGAAGTAACTGTACAAAAACTATTAAGGCATAATTAAATTTTCCTTGTAGCAGTTTTGTTTGAACTGTCCACTTTACTCAAATTGACTTTCATGCTGCATTGTAATTGACTACATACTTTGTAGGTATTTTTAAACAGAGAACAGGAAGGGTAAATGACTTGCTAAGAACCATACTGTGACAGGAAGACAAGAATCATCCAAAGCCTTGGTCACCGTCCTAAATACCCTGCTGTTTATTAAAGTACCACATTTAGTTAATTTTTACATTACAGCAGAGTGCCCCACTTCACAAGACTTCTAAGTATTGTACCACATTTAAACAGCAGAAGAAACCTGTCTTTTTTTTCCTCTGTAAACCATGCTCTTTGTAATCTGGTCTTATATCACAGCTATAACATAGCATAGTATTAGTTCCTTTGCTCAAAGGCTTTAACTCATTAAGATTATGGCACAATTTATTCCAAAAAATTCAGAAAATAATATTCTGATATTTATTTCTATATTCTGATAGTGTCAAAAATAAAGACAAAATTATAGTCCTTTTTCATGCCAAAATTGACATGGTTTACTACAAATACTTCTTTTTGCCCCAAGTCTATAAAAAATTGTACCAGAAAAATACTTGAACATTACAAGACGGCAAAGGAACAGTAATGCCCATGCTAGACACTTATAGGAATGCACAAAAGAAAAATACCTCTTGACATGTCTTCATGACCACTGCAGTTCTAGATATAAGATCTGCTGCTTGCTGTCTGACTTTCGCAGACTTGTTGTTAAGTCGCCACAAAACTGTACCACAGATCTGAGGGAGATATGGCTTAACTCTTTTTCCCAAGGCATTGACAACCGTACCAAAACCATTTAACATCACAGAGTCCTGAAAATGTCAAAAAGGATAAAATAATAAACACATTTAATGAAGAGTTACTCTGAATTAAAGATGTTTTTCAAAAAATGCTTAATATATTAAAAACAATTTGTGTGTGTGCTTTTTAAACTCTACCTCAATCTAAGTTTTAATCAGCACCTTGTGTATAAAAATACATACATGTACTTTCCAAATACAGTCAAACCACAAAAAATGGGACTGGCACTTTGGAATTTGAGTTGACTTAGAATTTTTTTTTTTTTTTTAATGTTGATATTTCTTATGCACTTTTCTCCAAGCTTCAAAGCAAATATATACCTAAACTTCAAAGAAGATAATTCAAATGCTATTATGTAAATTCAAATGCTAAAATGTTAACCTTTCAAGTCAAATGTACTATCATCACTGATTTAACAATATACCTCAGTGGTCTGTTCCTGGAAAGCATACAGAATGCCGTCAATAAGTTGCTCCTCCAGTTTGTGATCAATATCTGCTGCCCCAAGATTTCCCATGATCTTTTCAATAGTTTCCATCACCATTTTACGGTACTGTTCAGCCTCATCTTTCAAATCATCCACAATGCGAGAGATGATTTCTGCAGCCCCAACCTTATTTGCCAATTCCACTGTCGTATCCACCAACTATTTGAAAACAAAGATCAGGTAAACAGAAAAAAACACACTTTAATTCTTTGATATTACATGCATAAGAACATACAACAGAATATACAGGATATATTAAATCAGTTTGTCAAACTGTAAGATGTTTTAAAGTACTTGTCTATAATTCCTCCGATCCAGGGCCATTCTATGCTGCCAGAAATGTTTGAAGAAAGGTGGCAGGATTTCAGTCTTGATGTAGTTTGCTTCTACACCATCAGTCCCACAGCACTGTTTAACCACCTAAAAGATAAATTAAGTTAATATAATGTTAAAATATAAATTAACATAAGATACTGAAGTCAAGCCAATCTCTTGTATTAACACTTAGATATTTTTAATTGGCAGCTAGTCTTTTAAATATGCATTTTTTACAAAATATGAGATACTTTTCATGCAACAAAATACACCAACCACAGATACTCACTTTAAGAACAATCTTTTTCATCTCTTCATCAGGAGATTGGAATTCTCTAATCAAGATTAACATCACTTCTCTAGTATAGTAGTTTGCATATTCAGCATCCATCAAGGGTATAAGATAACCAATTGCTTTGAGGAAAGCAGCAAGACCCTGTAGATTAAAAAGGAAAACTACTGAAATGTCTAAAGGAGAAAAATGGGAAAACACAACTCCAAGTTACACAATATTCAATTAAACTGACTTAGTTTAATCAATGAAGGTTTGATAAAACGCTAAACTATTGAATAATTTCAAATGGATTATTCCTTACCAAATAATAAAAATGAAAATCCAACACTGAAGAACTTCCTAAGGTCAATTTGTTCCCGCACTTAGTTTGCAAAATGTGTATATTTAATGTAAAAAACAAAATAGCAGTAGCACACACTGTAACGGTTAGGGGACAATTTCTCTGTTTGCAATTCTGTTCTACTAAGGACTGTTACTGTGCTCAACAGAGCAGGTTGTTTTTAAAGTTTCATATGCTTTGATGTCCAACTGGATCAAAGTTACATTAGGTAAAAAAATCTCCACCTTGGATGCCTGTGAGAAATCTCTTCTTGTTAATTCAGTTGGGCTAAATAAAATCTAGCATGCTAAAAATAATTGTTTCAAATGAAGAGTTTTAACAAATAAGCATCACTGACTTTAAGAGAAGGCAGCAAAATCGTAACTCGGATATCCCTGAAGTTAGGGCACAAAACAGTAGAAGAAAGTTTTGTCAAAATTAAGACTTGCACCTACTGGGCTATCATGTGTAATTCATGTAACATCTAGAATCTGCTTATGGATCTGTTAACGGTTGTTAACCACAAGTGTGCTAAAATATGGTGTGTGCAGGGTGATAAGGTTTCTGAAGTGTCTAAAGCACATTTCAATATTCAGTTTTCTATATTTTTTTATTTGAATGATGTTGAGCTATTGCAAACAGAATTGTTTGTTCCCTCAACATATGAAGCATTTGCATCTCTTTGTAGGTTGAACAAAAATAGGTTTAGAACTTTGGCAATATGAACAAAAGTGACTTCATAAAGATAGCATAATGTATGTTAGCAATAAATCTCATTGAACACTTAATAGAGAAATCAGGTTATTAGACAGGTTTAATCAAAGACAAAGCCTGGCTTCTTATACAACACTGGCTTGAAAGAAAGCCTCAGATTCAAGCAGAGAACCAATTTTGGTTTTCCTCTCATTACTATCCAACTTTCAGATATTTAAGATCTTATTTACGCTGTTCAACCTTTTTATTACGACACGTTAGGCTTGTACAAAGTCTTGATAAGAAAGCTATTAGTGAACAAATTACTACAAAACAGTCAGCTTGGCTGAAAAGACATTCTACTTTACTAGCATGTCAAGAGGTCTGCAATTATTTGGTATTTGGGGACAGAAAGGACTGGGGTGGTTTCTTTTTAAAAAAGACCATTAGGAAACTAGTATTACTATTTTGAACAAAGGTTAATTGCTCCAGTCTCACAAATCCATGTGGAGGTTGCAAGTTGTATTTGTGTCTCAAAAGGCTTTTTCTCCAGGTACTCCACTTTTAATCCCACTTCCCCAATATCCACTTAAGTTAACTGAATGACTAAATGGGCCCTAAAATGGACTACTTAGTGTGGAGTCAGCCCTGTCCTTAATGCTATCACTATATGCTTCTGCTCCATAACCTTCAATTGCATTAAGAGCATTTGAGAACAACATCTTTTATTATCAAGCTACCTTTATTACTAATTTGCACATGAACTTGATTTTAGCACGTTGTTCAAAAATTGCAACATTGCGCCAAATGACTATGCACATGTCTAACTCAAAAAGGTAATTAAAACAATGCTACATGTCGAAAACCAATCCAGACCTGTTGTAACTGGTCTACAGACGTGCTTGCTCTGCCCTCCACAACAATGTGCATAATCTGATCTCTCACTCTCCCATTAAATCACAATATGGAAACTTTTTGACTGCCCCTAACAGAGAAAAATTATGATCAACTGGAAAAAAAAGCGTAAACCACATTTCCAAACACCTGCTTAAGGCAGAAAAGAACAGAAACACATAAAAGGTCTGCAAAACAATCAAGAAAATTAAACATAAAAGAGAAGCTACTGTCTCACCTTGCCTCTGTGCTGCCTAATACCCTTCCAGAGAGGCTTGAGGACAGAATCAAATGACTCAATGCCGTAAGGTGTAGCAGCCTCCGCCAAAGCAGCTATAGCAAGGGCACTAATAGTACGGACTTTTTGCTGCTCATCCACTAAACCTGAAATAAAATGAAACAGTAAACTTTAGTAGAGTCAGCTTTACAGAACACATTTACTTATAACTAGTGGTGCAACAATCCTTGGGCAAAATTCAGATTTGACAAAAGACATATAGGTAGCTGATACAGATGTTGTACACAATAAAGGAAACATCTACCAATATATTAATATGAAAGACCTAATCATTAGCATTCAGAATAGCTTCAGTCCTTCTGAGAATGCTGTCTTAAAACGTCTGAACTATGTGTAGTGAAAAAATGCATTATCCCTCAAGAAGACAAGCCTTCAATTTTCTGAGGGAAAAGGATGGTGAAATTTGCTTTTCAAACTTAGCTAACATTGACAGAGCAGGACACAGAAGATATAACATCAACTTGGTATTTATGAAACCACTCTGTATTAAGTACTAATTGTCAGCCTTTTTTAAAACAGTTGAAACAGATGCTAACTAGCCATCAATTTAAAAGGACTCACATTTGCACCTGCTTTTATAATTCTGTTACTTCAAATTTATAACCCTTTCTTATTCTGTCTTTCCATTATTTTGAACAAAAAATGTTGACAAGTGCATATTTATACAACTGCAGCTGGTTTGGTATAATTTGATATTTTGATTAATTGGTTAACCAGTCTTTGACCGTTTCCATAATTTTTAAAGATAAACATGAGAGTTCATATTAGAATATATTTAATATGATTTTTTGGGATTATGGGTGTTAATTTAATTTACAATATTGTACTACACTGCTCAGGCTATGTCGTCTTAACGAGCTCCTAATTTAATTAATGTATTGGACAAAAACATTATTAATAACAGTGTGCTCTTTACATAGGGAAGAGGTCCATCAGTAATCAAAAATATAAACACTTTGCTTGAGAAGTGTCTCAAAATCTTGCACTTTTCAGTAAGGTTTTATTGTGAATACCGCTTTCAGAGCATGTACAGTACTTATATGGATTATGTAATGAGATGTGAAATGTTATCTTTAGTTCCCAGTTTGTTAGGCCTTGACAAAAGGGTAGAGGCCTGAAACACAACGTCCTAATAGCCAATGTGGATACTATGGCTATATTGAATACTGGCCATCTGAACTTTGTTACCTACAACGTTTAATTAAGGATTGTTTGCATGACCTGCCTATATTTTGATAAATGTCTAGTATGTTGGAATCCTTTGCGCTCAAGTAATGATGATGGATGTTTTTGTGCTCAAGTAAAAAAAAAAAATGTTTTAAGTTGAGGTTGGGTATTTAGTATGTAATGTGAACAGCAACTTTTGACAAATGACATGGCTGTTTCATTCCCTTTATTTTGACTACATTCTGAAACAAATATGATTATGCATGATCAGTTCTCTGTCTGGGTCTGCTGGCTTCTACATTCTGGTGCTTGTTTTTCATTTCAGTCGTCCCGAATATGAAAAGGACCAGTTTATTATGCAAGTACCTTAAAATCCCATTTCAATTTGACTCTTACTTTATTTACATTTCAGGCTTACTAAACAGATACAGCTTTAGTAATGGTCATCCATTAAGTACATCATACAGCACTCAGCAACTGCCATGTTGCTTGTATGAGTTTACTAACTACAGTATATCCAAGATTCAATAATTTAAGAGCACAATATACACAACTTTCATGAAATTTAAATAAAAAAATAAACACAAAATCATACCATGTTCAATGATTTCAACAAGACTCCGAAGATGAGGCAAGATGGCACAGCCCATCAGGATGGCAATCTGCTGGACAATTTTAATGCCAGTGTGTCTTGCTTGCCAGGACTTTTTGCTTTTACATACAGCCTTGAGGAAGGGTAAAAGTGATGGAATGCCAAGGGCAGATGCCACAACAGCAAAGGCACGGGCGGTTGTGTTTCTCACATACTCGTCCATGTTGTCAATATCTGGACGCATAGTTGAGATCATTGTGGCCAAGCCAGCAGCCTAAAATTATAGATACACAAAACAAGACTCATGAGCAATACTCAATTTAGGTATGCCATTACTGAAAAATATCAGTTTCAAGTGCATAATGCAAACATATTACGACCCTTAACATATTACAAACAAATTAGCAATCTAAATTATTTGGGGAAGAAAATGTCATGTAGACCCACCTTTGCCAAGTTGGAAATAATTTCTCTGCCTTCCACTCTAGCATAGTAATCTTCATCAATCAACAATGGCTCAATAACGACAAGAATCTGGCAAGTAAGAGAAAAATGTTTATATTCTGTTTAAGCACTCAATTGATATTTAATTTTACATAATAACATAGGATAAAATACTATTACTGTACATTATTCTAGTTTAAAATGTTTTGTGAAGTAATGCAAAAGATTTACTATGTATATATAGTCCTTAAAGCCCTGCATATTGGTATTCTTCAGTTTTGAAAATAAGCCCATTTTATTTAATTAAAAAAACACCACCATACCTTATGTACATAGGGTCGGACCAAGTCATCAAGTTTGTACAATATCCTGTCAATGACCTTTACTAGAAGATGACGCTCCTGATCTTCCAAAGTGGGTGACATCAGCAGGGGCAGAATCTGATTAAACAAGGGTCCTGCCCCAAATTCCCTGGCTTTATCAGTAATCTGACGAAGAGCTGCCTGAAAATTTAATGGAAAAAATATTGGTTTAAAGTTGGAACACATTAAGTTCTGCCAATAACTGTTTTACACTGTCATTTTCAGAAAAGAAAGATATTTAAAACTTAAACTTCCAAACTCTACTGTAGAATTATACGGATATTTTAATATAAACATATTACACTCACCATTTTCAATGCATACTTTTTCTAAGGTATTTTAAATGATACAAATTATGTGAATGAAACAGGTGCATTCACTTAAGTCACACTATATAAAAACCTAATTGATTGTTGACACAAAAAAAAAAATCAGGGCAAGGGTTTGTATACTATTTTTTTTGTTTTGGGGGAAATTCTAATGTGCTCCCCCAACCCTACAAAAGTAGCATACAAAATGATTAAAAAGATTTTATAATTTTACAATGCTACTTTAAAATCAGCTACTTAATCTTCATGCCATGAACCATGCTAATGCAGACTTAGAATTTACTGTAAAAACTTTGCCACAATATCTCAAATTATCAATACTGCCAAAGATGAGACTGTTACCTACCTAAATATCTTGTGGAATTGCAGGAAAAGAATCGAATTAGAAACCTTAAAACTGCCATGTTCCATGTGACCAAACTAAAAGTGTGCACAAGTGCCACAACACAGAGAATGGTTTCATTTTTTTCTGCACCATTAAGTTGCCTCACAGCAAAAATGTGCAGTGTGGTTACACTGACATCACTTGCAGGAAATTACTAATTACAACATTTCAACAGAGAAGAAGTTGTCTAGAGAAGAGTCAACGCATTGTTGGAAGACCAGCATGGGCACATCTGGACATGCCCCATGTTCATTTACAAGAGGGTTTTCCAGAAGAGGTTCAATTAACAATATACTCATAGAAATACATTTGTTTCGGACATTGCAAGCATAAGACTGGATGAGTTGACATGTGGATTATGTGACACAAGTAACATGAGATTTTTTTCTTGAACTTTTGATTTTGTTTGCTTCTGTCCTCATGCTGGTCACTACAGACCCCTATTATATCAGAACATGTGTTATCACCATTCTGCATGAAAACATGAGATTAAAAGTTTTCTTTCGCCAGCACCAAAAACTACATGCATAAATAATATAGTTGAAAAATATAATTTTTGGGTGGAATATTCCTTTAAGTTTCCCTCAAATTAGGGCCTAAAGGCACAACTTTAAACAATAAAGAAGCAGGTAAGGATTAGCATATGTAGTGAGAGATTTACCAGTGTTTCACAAATTATTAGTAATCAACACGTGTAATCACTACTTAAAATTAAACCAGATTTTCCAACAAAATTTACAAAGAAAGATTTAACACTCCATTTTCAATTTTTATTATACACAGGAAAATTAAAACAAAAAGAAAACCTTTCTCATTGGAGGAGTCCCATTCTTAATTTTCAAAAGCAACTTCATTATCTTCCTCTCCTTCTGTTCCTCTGGGCTAAGAGTAGATTCATCAACTTCTACCTAATAAGAGACAAATAAAATTGAATTTTAAAATAGATTTAAAATTACTACCATTAAAGAAAAATCTAAAAAATTTGAAAGCGTTTATTTGATTTTTATTACTTACCAATAACTTGTCGAAGTACTGGATATCATCAGGTTTAAGGAAAGGCAGATTGCCAGAGGGTTGGTCATTTAAAGTCTTCATGGAACGGTCTTCTGTCTGCATGTGAAAGCCAGTCATTCCTCCAATAGGGGTTGGTGTGGCAGTAAGTTTACGAGCTGGTGTGCGGATAGGGACATAGCCTGCAGGAGGTGGCAAAACCTATACCAAGAGTACAATATATATATATTAAAAAAAGAGCTTCAAATGCAGGTTAACAAATATAAAACAATCTGTTTCTGATACAAATATACAGGCATGTGAAGATCCTTAATGGCGGATGCAGAAAAATAGATAATATTCCATTTCAAACCAAAAAGATGGAGGCCAATCTTAACAGCAACAAAGAAAAATGATTAAAAATTATTTCAGGATCTGCAGAGACTGAACTTCATTTAAATTCATGGAAGAAGGTATTACTGTACAGGTGGGAAACATTGCATTTAAGGCTCAAACAGTAATGGCTGCATATGACTAAACGATCTAGGCTACAACACAGCTGGATATAGCACATAGTGTTTAGAATTAAAAATTAGTTAAATATGTGGAAAAAATATATCATAACAGATTTAGTTCATATGACTACAACCACTCCATATTTATTGAACTAAGTTTATTAAATTAACATAAATACATGACGACGATACAATAGTATAAATAACAATCTTCTTAAATCTGAAAAATTCTCTTTTAAAATTTTTAACATGTGCTCAAACTGCTAGTTGTTTGTTTAACAAAAGGTATACCTTATAGCCTTCTGGAAACATTGCATCAAGCTCCTCATCTGTAAGAGGTCGATTTCTTTCATCAATCTCTCGCTCCCACCGCCAGGCTTGTAATTGCTCTGGGGTCATGCTCATTAAGTGACCTGAAAAAGAATATTTATATAAATATTCTGTCCAATTTAAGCCAGTTGTAGGTATTATCATAGTTACAAAGCTGCTGCAATAAAAATTCGGCAAAATGTTCATCTCAGAATGATGCAGAGAATTACTTATGGCCATGAGTTAATTAAAACAGAAAAAAAGGACATTCACAGTTAAAAGTCAGCTAAGAGCACAATTTCTATACTGTTTTCTCTGAATAGTCAGAAAAAACAAGGTACAAACCTTGGAAACTTGCACTCACTTTAATCCTTTATTCTAGATAATGCAAATTACAGACTAAATTAAGTACTATATGTTTTCATCAACTAAAAGAGTAACATGGGCAAAGTACGTTAACATTTCCATACTAAATTATTAATGCCCATCTTATTATTGCAAATCAATGTCTCCCCATGTTACAAGAGTACTTTTCACGGATTCTGTTCTAAAGCCAAAGTTGTTAAAATTAACTCTTTTAAAAATACACTAATAATTTGGCAAATAAAACCAACAATAACATTAGAAAGACAGAAAATAATAAATTTCAAAAGAATCTACAGTAATATACACAGTGATGCAGTAAGTTTGTAAGAGATGTTTCCAGTGATGCTGATATCCCTGAGCAGCAATGTCTGATGGCCTTCACCTGATCTCACTTTGTGCGACTTCTTCTTGTTGGTCTATCTCAAGTCGAAAGTATGCACACACCAACCTCAAAACCTTTAAGCCCTCAAGAACACTATCCACCACAAAAGTGTCGCTATTCCCCTTGAACTGGCCAAACGAGTCATGCAAGCTTTCAGAAATTGTTCAAAAGAGTGCACAGTAAAACTAATGATGGCCACCACCTTGAAGACACCATTTTTAAAACACAGTAAAAAAAAAAATCTATTTTGTATACCATTTCTTATGTCGTAATGAAACTTATTTTATCTTGTAGTGTTTTTGTAGAATAAACGTTTGAAATGTGATACTTCTTTTTGGCCTACCCTGTATATTTCACCAATACTACACTTGCAAAAGAAACATGATGCCTAAACCTAATCAGTCTTTTTAGCTTGTACTCAATTAATTTTAACATTCACATTTATAGGCAAAACCTTCACCACAAAATCTCCCACTAACAAGTTTAAAACCAGATTGTAATTAAAAAGAACTACACTTTAGAAAAAGATCAACTTCTGGCAGCATTTCTAGCTTAAGGTAATAAATCCTTTTACCTGGTGTAGGTGTGGACATGTTCATTGCTGGGGTTCCAATTGGAGTCTTTCCAGGAGTAAGGAGTGGAGTAGATGAGCCAATTTGACTTGCTGGAGTTTCATCCCATCTAGATTTCCTTTTACTGGCTCCAGGAGTTGGTGTTTCCCCAATAGAGTCACCTCCACGATCTGTACGAGGGGTCTCTGCCCAACCACTGCCATGACCAGGCGTCTCTGAAATGTACAAAAAGTACAGCAAGATTACAAAATGACGAAATTGCATTTTCAAAAGGAATACCAAAACTGTACTATAAATGTGCCAAATTAATACCTAAACAATACATTTTGCCTAAATCAGCCAGACATGGCACCACACCCACACCACTCTAGCCACTTGTCGTTATCTCTTTCAGAATTGGACCATGAAACCATACAACAAAGATCAATAGAGAACAAACAGTAAAAAAATTTTTGTTGCACCTAACTCCTCAATGCTGATCCATTGGTAAGGCAATGCCAGGTTTACGTGTAGTACTTCACATGAAAGTAGCAGAAAACTATATATCTTAAAAATAACAGCTGTACTGCCAACAGCAGCACAGAAAGAAATGAAGACATTTGCATCTGAATATCATCACAAGTCCAACGCAAAAGGTGCTGGGGAAATACCTACCTACCTGCCTACCTACCTACCTCCCTCCCGGCCTGTATAATTATTTACTTTCAACAAAAAACACAACAGTGCTATGTCTTTCATTTCCTAGGAACATCTGAGTACTGGGGTGTTTTCCGATCAAAGATTTTTACTGAAGCACTATTTAGTTGCATGAAGTTAAATCAAATGTGAAAAACTGGCTGTGCAAAAATGTGGGTACCCTTGTAATTTTGCTGATTTGAATGCATGTAACTGCTCAATACTGATTACTTGCAACACCAAATTGGTTGGATTAGCTCATTAAGCCTTGAACTTCATAGACAGGTGTGTCCAATCATGAAAAAAGGTATTTAAGGTGGTCAGTTGCAAGTTGTGCTTCCTTTTGACTCTCCTCTGAAGAGAGATGGCATGGAATCCTGAAAGCAACTCTCAAAAAATCTGAAAACAAAGATTATTCAGTATCATGGTTTAGAGGAAGGCTACAAAAAGCTATCTCAGAGGTTTAAACTGTTAGTTTCAACTGTAAGGAATATAATCAGGAAATGGAAGGCCACAGGCACAGTTGCTGTTAAACCCAGGTCTGGCAGGCCAAGAAAAATACACGAGTGGCATATGCGCAGGATTGTGAGAATGGTTACAGACAACACACAGATCACCTTCAAAGACCTGCAAGAATATCCTGCTGCAGATGGTGTATCTGTACATCATTCTACAATTCAGCGCAATTTGCACAAAGAACATCTGTATGGCAGGGTGATGAGGAAGAAGCCCTTTCTGCACTCACGCCACAAACAGAGTTGCTTGTTGTATGCAAATGCTCATTTAGACAAGTCAGATTCATTTTGGAGCAAAGTGCTTTGGACTGATGAGACAAAAATTGAGTTATTTGGTCATAACAAAAAGTGCTTTGCATGGTGGAAGAACACCACCTGCAACCTACTGTCAAATGTGGTGGAGGTTCCATCATGCTGTGGGGTTGTGTGGCTAGTTCAGGGACTGGGGCCCTTGTTAACATCAAGGGTCTGATGAATTCAACCCAATATCATCAAATTCTTCAGGATAATGTTCAAATATCAGTCACAAATTTGAAGTTATGCAGGGGTTGGATATTCCAACAAGACAATGACCCAAAACACAGATCGAAATCTACAAAGGCATTCATGCAGAGGGAGAAGTACAATGTTCTGGAATGGCCGTCTCAGCCCCCTGACTTGAATATCATCGAAAATCTATGGGATGATTTGAAGAAGGCTGTCCATGCTCGGCAGCCATCAATTTGAACTGAACTGGAGAGATTTTGTATGGAAGAATGGTCAAAAATACCTCCATCCAGAATCCAGACACTCATCAAAGGCTATAGGAGGCGTCTAGAGGCTGTTATATTTGCAAAAGTCGGCTCAACTAAGGATTGATGTAATATCTCTGTTGGGGTGCCCAAATTTATGCACCTGTCTAATTTTGTTATGCTGCATATTGCATATTTTTTGTGAATCCAATAAACTTAATGTTACTGCTGAAATATTATTGTTTCAATAAGGCATGTCATATATTAACAGGAAGTTGCTATATATACCCATGCCCTTCTTGGTACACAATGAGTAAAATGTGACTTGTAAAATACTACAAAGACATGGTAGAAATTCTTTTGGTTTTACAAGACTAAAGTTGAACAATGTGGTTTGAATACTATGTGTTACAGCATGTTTGGCATAAATCTAACACTGCACATCACCAAGTGTCTATGGCAGAATCATGTTTTGATGGATGCTTTTCAGCAGCAGGGAATGATAATCTAGTCAGGATTGAAATGAATATTAATACTACACAAAACAAACAGATCCTGAAGGAAAACCCTTCTCACCCTGCCAGAAAGCTTAAACTGAGGATAAAGGTTATCTTTCAACTGAACAATGACCCAAAGGAAAATGCCACAGCAACAAAGACGATGAATCCCCCTGATTAGCCCAGACAGAGTCCTGACCTAAACCCCACTACTAAGCTTGCACAGGTTAAACAATTTTGCAAGGAGGAAAGGGCAAATTAATTCATCACTCTGCAGAATTAACAGGAGACTAGTCTAAAGAAGACTATTTCATGTAATAGCTGCAAAATGTCATTCAAATAAGTACTGAATACTGGATTGATGAATACAAAATGCTGACATTTCAGTTTCTGGACTTTAATTTTTTAAGGGCTTTTTAATTTTCTTTCAATTTTGAATGGTTGGAGTGGTAGCTCTGAAGCCAGGGATCTGCAATTGGAAGGTTGCTGGTTCAAATCCTATAAATGCCAGAAGTGATTCCACTCCATTGGGCCCTTGATTAAGGCCCTTAACCTGCAATTACTCCACCCTGGGTATGACGTTAACCTGCATCTAGCTCTGTAAGTAGGCCCTCCAACCTGCAGGGAAAATTTGGGAGTTGGTGGCAGCCACCATAAAATACATTACACTGTCCCATTCCATCTGAACTAGTGTGGTACTGAGGTATCACCCATTGAATGGCTGCACTCGAGTCCTAATCTGGGATCCTGAGGTGGTTTGTCATGTGGTAGGTGCAGCAACATCAGCGTATGCTCTTAAACTCTATTTTGAGCAGCACTATGAAAAAGAGTGCTTGATATAATGTACTAATAAAAATCTCAGGCTGTTACAATCATTTGTGTATAAAAAAAAAAAAAAAAAAAAAAAAAAAAGATTGGGACGAAATACTTTTTTAGGGAACTTTGTGTGTATGTATATAAATGTGTCTGTGTGTACATACAGTATATACGCAAACACACATTTTTTTGCAGTTCACTGGGAAGGCTAGGAATTGACTGTAACAACTACACATACTGTATTTTAACAAACTACATACTAGACATGCTGAAACAAATTACATATGTTACTTAAATTTAATATCGTGGTTAAAATGTATCTAGTTGGAAACAAACAAGAAGAAAGCCTTAATTATAATAATCATTTAATTCACCACTTTTATAACTCATAAAAGAAACGATTTGAAAATAGGCATATAAAATACATTCTATCCACAAATACTGTGATAATCTCATAAACCTGAAACAAAAAAAAAAAGAGTTACTTAACTGTACAAAACCACAGTATCGTTAAACATCAACTAGGCTACAACATGCATATAAAATAGCACAAGCTTTATTGTGCGGAGCTATTTACAAAAACTGACCTCTTTCTGTCTTGGGAGTCTCATCCCAGCGATTCTTTCGAACACTGGATGTTGCACCTCCATGTCCAGGGGTAGCATGCCCAGGTGTATCACCTCTGCCAGGTGTAGCTGCACCAGCTGGAGTGTGACTGGGTGTTGGATCCCACATGCGTGTACTGGGTGTGGCCCCTGGTGTCTCACTGCCTTTTGCTCTTCCAGGAGTCTCATCCCAACGGCTTTGTGACGGTGTATGCCCTGGAGTCTGCAAAACATTTAATTTATTCTATTTTTTCACATTTTGATTTCCCACTGAATATTGTATGAACTTTTGAAACCAGCACATGCAGACAGTAACTCTCTATTTTCAAGTTAAAAAAATTAATTCTCAGCAAGGTTATGGGAAAAATTATTTTTTGAAATAAACAAAAAATTATAAAAAGACAAATGATTGGGACACTTTGTATAAATTGTTAGATACCTCAAAGTTATAAATCATTTTCAATATACAAACTTGGCACAAGCAAATTAATGCCAAGGGTTTTTTTTTTTTTTTTTTTAAATACTGTATACTCAATGTGTTAGTAAGAAGTGTGTCGCTGATGTGTATCACCCACAAAGCTAAGGATACTATACCTAGTATAACCAAATTTACACAGCAGGAATAACTTTCAACATTTTTGGACTATATATAGTGCTGGGCGGTGTACCGGTCCATACCGAAAACCGTTTATTATTTTTGTTAGGATATGGATTTTTCTTATACCGCAACACCGGTTTAAATTGCCTAAATGACGTTCGGAACGTGGCACAGCGGGAAACTGTTCCAAGTGGGGACCTTTTTCACTGCTACACCGCTAAATAGGTAGTGTAGGTATTGCGCGGTGAAAATGGACAGAGCACATTCCGAAACTGAAGCTGTAGCTGACGATAAAGTTGAACATGACGACACAGCAGAACTTTTGCCGAAAAAAAGGAGTAACGTCTGTTGCCTGGAGATACTTTCGTTTTAAAAGGTCGGCTGTGGACCATTATGTTCAAATGTGTAAATACTGTCTCTATACTACTAGATAATACTGCAAGCCAAGTTGTACTTGTTTTATTTGTTTTCAATACAGTGTAATGTACCTGGGTACTGTGTAACAGTGTGACGACATGTTGACTTTAATCTCGACGCTTACAACAAGAATAAAGTCGACATGTTGACTTTATTCTGGACATTTCTACTTTATTCTCGCCATTTATGTCAAGATTAAAGTTGACATGTTGACTTTATTCTCGTAATTTGTCATTAAAGTAGAACATCGTAAACTGAACTTAATCGTAAAATGAGTATTTAATTTACTAGATTTTCTCAAACCCCGTCTTAAGGTATACAGCACATTAAATGGTTTGTGTTAAGTGTTCCCCGAGCCATGTTAAATCAGTACGTGCTTCTTAAACTGACTTCCTCTTGTACTGAGGAGGCGCCGCAGCGATCGCCACACACAATACATTCACTTTGTGATATTCCTGCTCTCTGAACATTCAGAATGCTGAGATAAATACTTTATCATTTTCATGATGAAATGCATTAAAGCATGTATTAATCATGTGGGGGCACGGCGGTGTGGAGGTTGCACTGCTGCCTCGCAGCAAGGGTGTCTCGGGTGTACCCTGCCTTGAATTTTCATGTTTTTCTGGTGGGTTTACTCGGTATGCTTCAGTTTCCTTTCAAAGTCATGTAGGATGTGGGGTTTTGTTATGCTATATTGACCCTGGCTGGTGTATGTTTTGCTCATATTCACCCTGCGATGTGCTGGCGTTCAGGATTTGCTCCTGCTTCACACACAATGCTTACTGGGATGGGCGCAACCCTGAATGGATGGCATAATTGAACATGCATAACGAAGATATTTTTAAAGTTCTGAACACTCTGTGGGCTAAGTTTATAACTAGTTTTAATTTCACAAAGACGTTTATCGTGTGGTGATTGGTTATGTGGAGAAAGAAAAAGGGATGATAGGAACTGGGGTTTTGGTATGTCAGACAGACAGCACGAGTGCAATAAAGAAAGCCTACTCAGAATAACATCCATTGAATTCTGTGTTCGTGTCTCCGACCACCAGATCACAAACCCAGCGTTTACACAATACAGTATTTAAGTTAAACCTTTGTGATACCCATTCATATATCCAGTTTTTTCGAGCCTCGTCACACCTGCCATAAAGTTCTCTACATTGTACATACACCTGGGGACCCCTTACTGCGAGGGAGCAGCACTATCGCCTCACTACCGTGCATGTTTAATACCTGCTTTAATGCATTTCATCATGAAAATATCTATTATTTATCTTAGCATTCTAAATTTTCAGAGAGCAGAAATATCATGAAGTGAATGGATTCTGTATGGTGATCGCTGCCTGAGCCTCCTCTTAGTGCGGAGGAGACATGTTCAGTGCAATACAACTTTTGACAAGCCCCTCTGGATATTTTACTAAGTCTAAATGCCTCTTTGGATGGTTGAAAATATGTTGTCAAAATTATAGTTTAAGTTGTTTGCAAAATTTGTTCAATAAAAAAGGTTCTATATTTTGACTGCATCTGTCATGCAATGTGATTCCTTCTCTTCATTAGTGCCACCCCCTTGAAAAATCACTTTATGGGGCCATGCAAACCTGCATTAATACTTGTGTGCACTTTAAAAAATTTCTTTGTACAATGCTCATGACAGTGGATTAGGTTATTCTTAGCAAGTCTACTGCAGTAATTGCAGTGGAAAATGTGGTTAGCATCCACTCATAAATGGGGGTAAAAAATACCGTGAAACCGGGATAATTTCGAAAAATACCGTGATATAGAATTTTGGTCATACCGCCCAACCCTAAAAATATACCTTAAAAAATAAACTATGCATTTTCTAGTAAATCTGTGGTAATGTTATTATTCTTAATCAGAAACCATCAAATTGTAGCAAACCAGCTACAATTACATAAAAAAGTCAAAGCAAAAAACAGCAAAGTCAATTTTCAAAAATGGTATTCTTTGTTTTGAATTTTTTTTTTGTTCTTTATTTCGCCTTATACAATTTCTTGTATTAGGAATTTGTTAGTTTTCGCATACCCCTTGGTGTCAGAGCGCTGGGTCAGCCATTGTACAGCACCCCTGGAGCAATTACAGGTTAAGGATTTTGCTCAAGGGCCCAGCAGAGTAGGATGTAATTGCAACTGGTTTGGTACAATTTCATGTTTTTTTGATTAATGATTATTTGGTCTTTGATGTTTTTCATTGACATTAAGTTAGAAAATATATGCTGTGCTGGGATTTTTGTTCTCACTTATTTGAAGATACTGTATAGCACTCCTCAGGTTAAGTGGTCTTAACTCTTTTAGGGCGGATGTCAACTTTTGTCGACAGGAGGGGTTGAGGGCGAATGTCGACAAAAGTCGACATCCAGGGACAGAGGGCGACAATCAGCTGTTAATGGCGACAAAACTCACTGTCACATCACAGGCATTCCCTCTCTGCTTGGAGGAATGTTAGACTCGTTGACTCAGCAACTGATCCTTAAGTGTGTGTGAGTTGCAATATGTAAACAAATAGAAACAAAGGCAAGATGGCATCAACATCTCACGAGGGAGCGAAGCGAGTGCAGAAAAGAAAATACTCAGCAGATGACATTTTGCGCATTATCGCAGAGTCGGACTCTGATTTTTCAGAGTCAGATTTCATTGACAGTGATCAGGAGATCGAGGAAGAGGTTGAGGAGTCGGCATCAGCCAATCAGAGACCAGCCGATGCCGCCCCAGCTGCTCGGCTGGCAGCTGAGCGCATTCGTGCTGCCGGTGCACCTACGGCAAGGTTCGCATGGGAGGAATACCCAGAAATTGATCCATGGGAGCCAAACTGGCTACCGGACTTCACAAGAAGGCACGGCTTGCTGCTGGACACAACGGATTACAAGCCGCTGGACTATTTCAATCTGTTTTTTCCTGAGGCAGTTTTTCAGCTGATATCTGACGAGACAAACAGGTATGCAGAGCAATTTTTTGAATCGCGGGATGCGCTTGCTCTGCATTCTCGTTTTTCGAAGTGGAAACCTACAACAAAAGACGAGATGAAGGGCTTTGTGGCATTGCAGATAGAGATGGGACTGGACTGGCAATATAATTTCAGGGAGCAATGATCCAAACGTACTTTGTCACCTGGTGGCTTTGGACAGGTTATGCTGCGTGATAGGTACGTGCTGCTGCAAAGCTTCATTCACTTTTGTGATAACCAGAAGCAAATCCCAAGGGGTGAGCCAGGCTATAACCCCATGTGTAAAGTGCAGCCAACATATAAACAATTTTATCAGCCTGGCCGTGATTTGTCTGTGGATGAATCAATGATAAAATATAAGGGACGGCTTTTTTTCCGACAATATATGCCAGACAAGCCCACCAAGTATGGCATAAAGGATTTTGTACTGGCAGAAGCAAACACTGGTTTCTGCCTGAAAGTAATTACTTATACTGGAAAGCATTCTTTTTCAAACAGAGAACTGTCCTTTGACAAGTCAGGTTGTGCTGGAGCTGCCTCATGGCTAGGAACATTTGGGACATGTTGTGCACATGGACAATTTTTATACATCAGCCGAATTTTTCATGGAGCTACAGAGCAGGGGAATTGGAGCTTGTGGCACAGTGAGGGTGAACAGAAGACACATGCCTTTACAGTTGAAGCCAGACAGGCTGAAGTTGAAAAGAGGCGACAATCCTGTTTTCATGCGGGTGGATAACTTGGTGGCATTGGCATGGCATGATGTCAAACGGGTGACTTGTCTTACTACAGTTCACACCAACAACTTATGTGAGAAAGTAATTTGTTCAAAGGGAAACCCAGAAGGTATGAAGCTGGACAAGCCCGTTGCACTTGAGGAATACAGTTGTAAGATGGCTGGAGTTGATCGACTGGATCAGATGCTGGGGTCATATGCTTATGGCCATAAGTCCACCAAGTGGTACCACACTGTGTACAATCGCATGCGTGAGATTGCACTCACAAATGGATATCTACTATTCAAGCAAGCAAACAGTGACAGCACTATGACTGTGGCAGATTTCCACAGGAAGGTGGTTGACAGCTTGCTGGCAGAATATGTTGGAGTGCCTTTGGCAAAGCAAGGAAGGTCAGCACAAAGAGCAGTGCCAGACAGGCTGACTGAGCGCCACTTTCCTGCAACATATGAGGACAAAAAGTACAAGCCTGACTGTGTTGTGTGCAGCAACAGACAACTGAAAAAGAGGCACCAGTGCAACACGTATTGTAAGCAGTGCAACGTGGCAATGCATGCAATTGGCTGCTTTGAGCGATATCATACTTTGCAGGACTTTGCTTTGTAACATGTACAGTATGTGAAATAATAATATGTTAAATTATATAGTATGCAGGCTCATACAAAATGCAAAAGTTATATTAATCAAAAATAAATATTTTTTGTTGATTTGATATGTTAAACAATTGTTTTGTGTTCTTTTTTTAAAAAAAGTTTTTGGAAAAATATTCAGCCCTGGGAGAAAAGAAACAAAAAAAAAATTAGCCCTAAAAGAGTTAAGAAACGCCTATTAATTTGAGATTATTAGCACACCTGAACATTTTTCTTTTTAGTGCTGTTTTAATAGAGGCCATGTGTCTTTTAGAAGTAAAAATGAAGACTACTTGCCTTAGGAGTGTTTTAGAATTTTCAACTGTTGGTAACGCTTTATTGTGAGTATCCCATCCACAGCATATATGCATATTGTATAATGTATAAACTTTAATGAGACATAAGGAATCCAAAGTATATCTTTTGGTCCCAGTTTGTCTCGCCCTGATGAAGGGGTAAGAGTCTCTAAAAGTGCTGGACTTGATGAATAATGCGTATACTCATTGATATAAGTTTCAATCATGGATACTATTGGGTCCAATGATTTGGAACATTTTTTTTTTTTATTTAACACCACAAATCCAGGGACTAATTACCTTATCTAGCTATGTTTTGAAAAATTGGAGAATGCTGGAAGACTTTGTGCTCTAGTAAAAACAAAGTGTAGGCCGAGTAATTTTGTTTACTAATGTAAACAGATTTTTGAAAAATGATCAAGCTGTTCTTCACTTTGTATATGAATATTATCCTAACCAAATTCAGCACATTACAGTTTAGAAATGTGTACAACATCAGCAGACTTTTAGACAGCTACAAATGATGACTGATCAGTGTACTGTGGTAACAATTAAGCAAATAGCAAAAACACATCTTTTACATGTAACTTTGAATGATTCGAGTTTCTGCTATGTAAAGCATCTTCTGATGGTAATTAAAACAAATCTAAAATCAACTGATTTCTGATCCATTATTAGCAAATGATGTCTACTAGATAGATGAAACAAGAGGTGGTTTTCCGAATACTGAAGTCAGTTATTTTTGCCAGTACAAATAAACTTACAGGCACAAGACACTGAGTAAGGATGCTGTAGATTTTTCAGATATAATCCATTAATCAATGAAAAGTAAAATTTACTAATACAACGAGAAAGTTCTTAAACGTATTTTTATTTTTCTGTTAAATTTCAGATACAAATACTCATCCTCTGATTAAATTTAGGGTTCAAAAATGTCAAAAGAATAAATGAAAATAAGACAGCACAATATCAAAGCAATATGCACATTCATATTCAGTACACAGAAAATAATTACCCTAAGTTCTTGTCTATAAGCCGGACTCATGTATTAGCCGGAGACCAAAAATCATACGAATTTTTAAAATAAAATCGTATCATAGATAAGCCGGACTCATGGATAAGCCGAACGTACTATAACCTATAACTAATAGAAGGGAGGGAGGTCAGTGGTCTCACTCGCGCCCATTTAATTTCTTTAACCCCTTAACCGCCCTCTGCCGGATATATCCGGCACCGTTGTTTTATTGCTAACGCCATACTGCCGGAATTATCCGGCACATTTGCCTGTGGTTATATGAATGCCTGGCAAGTAGTATAACTGACGGTTTGGCGTGGGTATTATTACTACGTTGTATTTCGACAAGTCTGTGGCTGTTTTGGCCGGTCATGTGACGTGATTCGCATGTAACAGCTGTGAATATGGCGAAACGTAATCTGACTTCAAGTGAGGCTTTGCAGGCGATTTTGGACAGTTCTGATCATGATTGTAGCAGTTCTGAAGAAGATTTTAGCGACAGTGATGAGCAGCAACGTGCGCTGCATGATACTGTGAATGAAGACGCATCGGATGACGGCGCTGAGTGGGTGTATCCCCAGCATCTCAGCTGGGCTGCTGCCCGTGGTGAACTACCTTTTCTGCATTCGTTTGAGGGAACGTGTGGCTTTATTGTTGATGTAAACAATTACACTGCTGAGCAGTTTTATGAGCTGTTTGTGTCACCTGATTTGATCAGACTTTTTGTTCATCAGACAAATCTGTATGCAGCACAGTTTATTGAGAAAAATCCCAATTTACCTCCACATTCCCGTGTTCGTGCTTGGTTTGACACTGATGAAAACGAAATGAAAAAATTCATTGGGATTTTGATGTTGATGGGAATAATCAGAAAACCAGATATTGAGATGTACTGGTCTACAGATCCTATGTATGCAACACCTATTTTTGCAGCTGTCATGACACGTAACCGATTCTCTTTGCTGCTGAAATTCTTTCATTTGAATGACAACAGAAACGAGCCAGATAAGAAAGATTCAAACCGCGACCACTTGTTCAAGCTACGTCCTTTGATTGATCATTTATTTGAAGCATTTCAGTTGCCCTACATGCCAGGACCGTCAGTTGCAGTTGATGAAAGTTTATTGTCATGGAAGGGCCGCTTACAGTTTCGACAGTATCTACCATTGAAAAGGGCACGGTTTGGTATCAAGATGTTTTGCTTAGCTGAGAATTCAGGTTACATTTATAGATTTCGTGTATACACTGCCAACTTGCACAACATTTAGTGGTCAATACTGCTTGAATAAATGTAAAAAATGTAAAAAAAAATTAAAAAAGTAAAAAAACGAAAATTGTTCAGATTTCGCCTGGCGTGGGGAATATTTAGGGAGTTGGCGGTTAAAGGGTTAAGGGGGGAGAGAGTGTGAGATATTGCCGTCTCTCTCACTCCCCGCATGGCGCGGTTGGAGCGGCCGGAGCGCGTTCTTTCTGCTCTGGGCGTCGCCGAGTCAACACGAGCGCGTAGCGGTCATTTAAATTGTGATTTTATATGTAAGCATATTTAAATATATATCGCGGATTTCTGCGGACAATGGGTCTTTTAATTTCTGGTACATGCTTCCTCAGTTGGTTTGCCCAGTTGATTTCATACAAGGGACGCTATTGGCAGATGGCTGAGAAGCTATCCAGCTTACTTTCTCTCTCTCTCTCTCTCTCTCTCTCTCTCTTGCGCTGACGTAGGGGGGTGTGAGCAGGGGGGCTGTGTGCAGCTGCTTCCTGAAAGAAATGCTGCACGGAGCTTCGCATACTTAAAAGCTCAAAGGGCACGTATTGATTTTTTTTTCTCTGTCTCTCTCTCTCTCTCTCTTCCTGCTCCTGACAGAGGGGGTGTGAGCTGCCGCCTTCAACAGCTTTGTACTGGCGGTGCTTCGCATACTTAAAAGCCAAAAAACCCTATTGATTTTTTTTTTGACTGCTTGCTTTGCACTCCTTTGAAAAGGAAGATATGTTTGCATTCTTTTAATTGTGAGACAGAACTGTCATCTCTGTCTTGTCATGGAGCACAGTTTAAACTTTTGAAAAAGAGACAAATGTTTGTTTGCAGTGTTTGAATAACGTTCCTGTCTCTCTACAACCTCCTGTGTTTCTGCGCAAATCTGTGACCCAAGCATGACAATATAAAAATAACCATATAAACATATGGTTTCTACTTCGCGGATATTCTTATTTCGCGGGTGGCTCTGGAACGCAACCCCCGCGATGGATGTATAAGCCGGACTTATGTATAAGCCGATATTCTATTTTTTCATTTTCACAACTTTTTTCCTTAGATAAGCCGCGGCTTATTGACAAGAACTTAGGGTAGATATTTTTGTGCTGAGCCTTTTATATCCAACAAATATCTGCTAAACAAAACTAGAGGAACACGGAACAGAAATATAAATCAATATAAACCCATTCTCCGATAATCATGATTTATCTCGATATGGATTTTTTTACAAACATTTTGCTGAATATTTCCAAGAACTGGGAGAATATTTGACACCAAAAAGTTTTAATATTATATTATTTTACAGTGTATTGTGCACAAGGGGCATTTTAAGAAAACAAATATACAGCTCAAAGAAGAAAACACAGACTTCATCTTACATAAAGTCACAACTTTAACTGTTTAATTTTCACAAAGTAACCCAAACTCTTTCTCAAAAAAATAGTTTACTGATCGCAAAGGACAATGGATAACATATCAGTACTATGATGCAGCAAAAGGTTAAAAAAAAAAAAAAAAATCACAACACAACACAATATAATTAGTAGGCATAACACTGAGTTCACTTATCCAGTATTCCATATGCCCCAACCCTGACTTTTGGAGTATAAAAGCATCATGGCATTTAACTGATCAAATTGGTGTGAATTTTCAAGGTTGGCATACTGCAACCGAGTTGTCTATGGTGTTTGTTTACTTTCATATGGTGTTTCTGCACATATTCTGGCTTCCTCTACGTCGAATGGCTGAGAAAATTACCTTTACGTTGTGCTACATGTTTGGTACTGTCATATACATGCCATGGCAGCTCAAGTAACTGAGGAGTGAAGAAGTTTAGTCCCTTAATATAACATATTGTACATTTCAAAATGTAAATCTAACACTGGCAATAATGTAATTCTGCCAGCACTAGTCTTTAAAAAAAAAAAAAAAAAAAAAACCTCTTTTAGGGCGGATGTCGACTTTTGTCGACAGGAGGGGTTGAGGGAGAATGTCGACAAAAGTCGACATCCAGGGATAGAGGGAGACAATCAGCTGTTAATGGCGACAAAACTCACTGTCACGTCACAGGCATTCCCTCTGTGCTTGGAGGAATTCTAGACTCGTTAACTCGGCAACTAATCCTTGTGTGTGCGTGAGTTGCGAAATGTAAAACAAAAGCAAGATGGCATCGACATGTCTTCGAAGCGAGTGCAGAAAAGAAAACACTTTGCAGACGATGTTTTGCGCATTATCGCTGAGTCGGACTCTGATTTTTCAGAATCGGATTTTATTGACAGTAATCAGGAGATCGAGCAAGAGAGTGAGAAGCCGGCATCAGGTAATCGGACACCAGCCGATGCCGCGCCAGCTGATCGGCTGCAAGCTGAGCGCATTCGCGCAGCCGAAGCACCTACGGCAAGGTTCGCGTAGGAGGAATACCCAGACATTGACCCGTGGGAGACGAACTGGCTACTGGACTTCACAAGACAGCATGGCTTGGTGTTGGACACGACAGATCACCAGCTGCTGGACTACTTCAGGCTGCTCTCTCCTGATGCTGCTGTTCAGCTACTGTCAGACGAGACAAACAGGTAGGCAGAGCAATTTTTTGAATCACGGGCTGCACTTGCATCGCATTCTCGTTTTTCAAAGTGGAAACCCACAACAAAAGACGAGATGAAGGGCGTTGTGGCATTACAAATAGAGATGGGACAGAACTGGTGATATAACTTCAGGGAGCATTGGTCCAAACGTGCTTTGTCCCCTTGTGGCTTTGGATAGGTTATGCAGCGTGATGATAGGTACGTGATGCTGCAAAGTTTTATTCACTTCTATAATAACAGAAGCAAATCCCGAGGGGTGAGCCAGGCTATAACGCCATGCATAAAGTTCAGCCCCTGCTTGACATCGTGGAATCAACATAAAACAATTTTATCAGCCTGGCCGTGATTTGTCTGTGCATGAATCTATGATAAAATAAAAGGGGTGCCTTTTTTCTGAAAATATATGCCAGACAAGCCCATAAAGTATGGCATAAAGAATTTTGTACTGGCAGAAACAAACATTGGTTTCTGCCTGAAAGTAATTACATATACAAGAAAGTATTTCTTTCAAAGAGAGAACTGTCCCTTGACAAGTCAGGTTGTGCTGGAGCTGCTTCAGGGCTATGAACATTTGGGTCATGTTGTATACATCTGGACAATTTTTATACATGCCCAGAATTGTTCAAGGAGCTACAGAGCAGTGGAATTGGAGCTTGTGGCACTGTCAGGGTGAACAGGAGATGCATGGCTTCACAGTTGAAGCCAGACAGGATGAAGACGAAAAGAGGTGACAACACGGTCTCTCTACAGTACACACTAACAATATATGTGAGAAAGTGCAGCAACAAACAATTGAAAAGTAGGCACCAAAGCAACACATATTTTACGCAGTGTAATGTGGCAATGACTGAAATCGGCTGCTTTGAGTGAGATCAGACTTTGCTGTGTAAAATGTATGTGATATGTATGTGAAATCATATAGTATGCTGGCTCATACAACATGCAAGACAGTAACATTTGTCAAAAGTAAATATTTTTTGTTGATTTGATATGTTAAACAATTGCTTTGTGTTCTTTTTTAAAAAATGTTAGTTTTGGAAAAATATTCAGCCATGGGAGAAAAGAAACAAAAAAAAAAAAATTAGCCCTAAAAGAGTTGATCAAAGTTCCGGTAGTGTAAACAAAGAGCTACATGTTTTACCAATGAGCAAAACATGATTAGAATATTTGCATTTACATTATATAAAGTGGAGTAACACACTGACAAAAAGGAATCTGAGAAGTCGCACTTTGCTGTTAGACAAATGGCAAGAAAAGCTACTTTAATTAATTCATACCTTTTTATTTTGTCCTTTAATTAAAATGAGAAACTGCTCGTCTTAGTTTGGACAGTAAGCATGGAAAGGGAATGGTTTGAAAAATTAATTAGTTGGAATACATAGGGATGCTATGATCAAATGAGAGCCAAACGAATCGGCCAATTCTCACAAAAAAAGAAAAAAAAGGCTATCGATGATTGATAAAAAGGCTGTTCACAAAACAAAACGATATTTTCAGCCGGTTTTTCTAAGCTTTATGCCAATTTAGTTACAGTTTTGCATTACGAAAGGTATTATGGCTGGTGAGTCAGCATGTGTCTTTCTTTTGCAGCAAACTTCCTGCTGTGTAAACAAGAGCAGAGAGTGAAAGCTTGTTTTACAAGTGAACGAGAGGCAATGGGTATATTAGCTTTTACATAAAAGAATGTGGAGTAATAAACTAAAGAAAATTAATCACAGAAGTTGTCCTGTGCAACTAGACAAACAGTAAGAAAAGCTACCTTAAGGAATTCAGACTTTAATTTTGTCCTTTAAATTACAACGGACACTGCATGAGCTTGGACAGCAAACTTGTTTAAAATGCAGCAGTTTACACTTTTAATTAGAACAAGGGAAAAAAAAAGATGAATTTGAAATTACTGCTTAGTAAACAATAGGATTTTTTTAAAGATTTGTATTGTGTTTATTACTTCTTGCTGTGCATCATACAGCACAAGTACTAATTAAAATGGTAATCCATATTTATAATTACACCTCAGGAATTATGAATGTCTAGTTGAAATGCAGAAGAAAAAAACACCTGTATAAAAAAGTAAATGTATATTTTAACAGCAAAAATCTTTGGAGCAATTAATGATTTAAAGTGATTAAAACTTTCAAGTGCATGTTTATTTACATTTAAACAGCACTTAATTGCCTATATCAAATAATGGTGTGAGAATAAATATATATATTTTTCAACTGAAAGAAGGTGTCTTCTTTTCCGCATCACCATAAAAACTATAACAGGCCAAGTTAGTCAATGCATTTCCCGATTGTACCTATGTTTGGGCTAAGTAAGTATAACCTGCAATTTAACTTAATGTGATTCAGCTCTCTGTTGTGCCCTTTAAACATGTTAGTTTGCTTTGCACAGTGCGACGGATGACCCAGTATGCCAGGCTGGCCAGTAGATTTGACTAATATATTCAAGTTTGGCTTTTTAACAAGGTTAAAACGTGTCAGAATATGGTGAGAACTGAAGAGGCTCAATTGGATTTAACTCTTTATAGAAATCCAAAAAATCCATGTTAAATATCACAGGCCATCAGTGTACATAAGCAAGTGTGCCCCGTTTACCAGAGAATTAAATTAGTGTACCTGCATTGGATTGGGTAAATTTCACAAGCAATCAATATGGGAAATATGAATTTCTTTCATAACTTGTGCAAACTTGTCCCCTCAGCGGCTCAGTATGAGTGTGCAAACTGATAACTGTAAACATTTAGTATCCCACACTCCATTAATAAATAAAAACACATGCTTTTATACATTGTCATGTTACAAGAGATAAAAGTGAGGTCAAACCGACATGCTGTGACCTTGGTAAAGTTGTAATTAGGTATCCCCAAAGCACACTCTTGTCATTTTATTGATCTAGCTTCATTTCATATGTACGTGAAAACATCCCGCACATACAGATTATTTTCTCGTACATACAGGATAGCAGTTATCCCATATTTTTTTTCATTGAGTGGTTATGAGCTTCCCTAATTTACATTTAAGTATTGATTTTTTGGGGGGGTTAGAGATATGGTGAAAACTTTTTTTTTTTTTAACTTCAGATAAGTATATTACAGAAAAACAATAAACAATATGACAGCTTGTAATAATGAAAAGCATTTCCTTTTTGGATAAATATTATTTGTACATATTGTTTTAGTTAAAGTATGTATTTTTAAAAAATTATTTAATTTAGAATTTTTATGGTCACTGAACAATACATCTACATAATTTCATTTCATTAACAGAAAACGAAAAGTTAACACCTGTAGTCTACAGTTTAATTATAAAAATACTAAAGTTAACAACTAAATATAGTACATAACACTTCTGTGTCTGGTTATGCAGGAGCTTAGTGTAAAACGTTTTTTTAAAGGGACAGAGGAGGGAAAAAAAATTAATTGGTATCAGAATTAATTGATATAGTAATGTGAAATCTGATCTGTATCGGCATTAAAAAACAACACACCTGATCGGAGCATCCCTAAAATTACACTATTGTGAAAAAACAAACAAAATTTGGAAAAGTACATTTATCTAAAATAACCTGTCGGCGGACAAACTCCATCTACTGGTGCAATGACCGCACATGATTAACGGCAGCAGCACGGCAGGTGATCCTAAAAGTGTTAAAAAATAATTTCCTAACCAAGTTCTACACTTCAACTGTCAAATACAATTTAAAATGTAATTATTTAACAATCTAAGATATCACAGTTAAACAGTAAAATCATTTACATCAAACCCCCTAACCCCCAAAAAACAAACCCCTGAACATGCACACATGACATCTTACCCTTGGATTCAACCATAAGTAAAATTAAACATAACTCACATCTGCCTGATCCCAACTGGACACTTTTTTGGGAGTAGCATTAGCACTGCCAGGTGTCTGCTCAGCAGTTTGATCCCATCGACGTTTGCGTTTAGCTGCTGCGGCTTGGGATACTGCTGACCCATTAACAGCTTTAAGATCACCGGATTTAGCTTTTTCGGCCAGTTGCTGACGTATTTCTTTCTGTTAAAATAAACAAATAAAATGTTAAAGCTGGATCGGGATCAGAAACACAGTTTGCAACGATGACACCATTTTGTTTTTACTTTTGGTCACTATAAAATTCACTTTATCAATACACTGTAAATACATTCGTCAGGCTTAACAGATGTCAACGTTGTTGTGTCTTGTCACACTTGCTTATGTTTTCCTACCAGCAGCTGTGTAATTACCCACTCTTGATAGCTTTTCCACATTTGCATGGTCACAGGGAGGGATGTGAGAGAAATACGATTTAAAATTTTAGAGGATCTCAAGATTAAAAATAAAAGTTCAGGAAATTAAAAAATAAAAAAAAATTAGTATCTAAACCCCAGCACACTAAAAAATAGCAGTTTTTGGTCAGATTTGGCACTCAGTATGGCAAGTACAATATTTATCTCACACACACACAAACTCTCTTTCTATATATATATATTATCTATCTATATATATATCTATATATATATATATTATCTATCTATATATATCTATATATATATATATATATATATATATAAAATCCCTATGTGCATCCAGGTGTCCGTGTGTGGGTGTCTTCTGGTGAAGTGCGCAAGCGCGGGGCACGGTGCGATGCGCGATATTACTGTCAGAGAAAGTTAGAGGCGTTTTACGGAAATACAAACCAGTATTACTGCGAGAGGAAATTAAAGGTACACAATACAGTGACGCATATTACAGCCACATACAAGCCAGTATTACTGTCAGAGGAGATTAAAGGCATATTACTGATGCGCACGCCTGTATTACCGCCAGAGAAAATTAAAGGTATATTACGGACATACAAGCCAGCGGACGTACAAGACGGTATCCTTCAATAAGGGCACGCACAGGCATCCTTCAATAAGGGCGCGCACAAAAAGGCGAGCCTCAAAAGGGCGACCTCAATTGGGCGCAGCGAATAAAGGTGCCCGTAAATAAAGATCTGCACCTTTGTTGCTCTTCACATATTCCAGAGCCATTTCAACTAAATTACCTACGAACGCCTTTATTCGCCGCGCTCAAGTGAGGTCACCCTTTTGAAGCTTGCCTTTTTGTGCGCGCCCTTATTGAGTAGAGCCGTACAAGACAGTATTACTGTCACAGAAAATTAAAGACACACAATACACAGTGGCAGCCCACGAAGAACGGTCAGCTCAGCAAGTAATCAACAACAAAAGAAAGGCTGAAAGAAAGAAAAATACGACCAACAAAAAGAATGAGGTCAGAGTCCCTTGCCATTTAATATAGACTGTTCCTACTAATGTTTATGCACTACTGTTCTAGCGCCCGTTATTGTAACAGCTAAATGATTAGTGTATATATATATTCATTGTATTCGTAGTCTGAGTCTCGACAACCTGAATTGTGTGGGTGGTTACCTACCAGGTAATGCTTGTGGTTGGTCTGCCATTTAGCAAACATCCAAGTAACGCTTGTGGTTGGTCTGCCATTGACCTGATGAGCCCAAATGAGGGCGAAACACGTGTCACGTACTCTTTGCTTTATTTGACAGTAAAACTATGCAACATTCCATGATCTGCTTCTCGAAAAACTGAAAGAGGGCACCGTGGCGGATGCCTGCCGAATGGCAGACCAACCACAAGCGTTACCTGGTAGGTAACCACCCACACAATTCAGGTCGTCGAGACTCAGACTACGAATGCAATGAATGTAATTACTTCGGACCTACAGGCTGTCAAATAAACGAACTACACGCCGTGGCGCAGTGTAAAGGAACTTTGTCTCTGACGCTGATGTCCAAGGTTCGATTCCACGAGAGGGGAGCAGTAGAGTGTGTACACCTGATGAGCCCAAATGAGGACAAAACACATGTCGCGTACTCTTTGCTTTATTTGACAGTAAAACTATGCAATATATATTATATATATCTATATATCTATATCTATATACAGTGGGTATGGAAAGTATTCAGACCCCCTTACCGCTTAGAATTAAGGCCAAAAAGTTCTATCTTGATCTCATCAGACCAGAGAATCTTATTTCTCACCATCTCAGAGTCCTTCAGGTGTCTTTTAGCAAACTCCATGCGGGCTGTCATGTGTCTTGCACTGAGGTATGTGTGGAGACAACCAGGCACTGCTCATCACTTGTCCAATACAGTCCCCACAGTGAAGCATGGCGGTGGCAGCATCATGCTGTGGGGGTGTTTTTCAGCTGCAGGGACAGGACGACTGGTTGCAATCGAGGGAAAGATGAATGCGGCCAAGTACAGGGATATCCTGGACAAAAACCTTCTACAGAGTGCTAAGGACCTCAGACTGGGCCGAAGGTTTACCTTCCAACAAGACAATGACCCTAAGCACACAGCTAAAATAACGACGGAGTGGCTTCACAACAACTCTGTGACTGTTCTTGAATGGCCCAGCCAGAGCCCTGACTTAAGCCCAATTGAGCATCTCTGGAGAGACCTAAAAACGGCTGTCCACCAACGTTTACCATCCAACCTGACAGAACTGGAGAGGATCTGCAAGGAGGAATGGCAGAGGATCCCCAAATCCAGGTGTGAAAAACTTGTTGCATCTTTCCCAAGAAGACTCATGGCTGTATTAGCTCAAAAGGGTGCTTCTACTAAATACTGAGCAAAGGGTCTGAATACTTAGGACCATGTGATATTTTAGTTTTTCTTTTTTAATAAATCTGCAACAATTTCAAAAATTCTTTTTTTTATCTGTCAATATGGGGTGCTGTGTGTACATTAATGAGGGAAAAAATTAATTTAAATGATTTTAGCAAATGGCTGCAATATGACAAAGAGTGAAAAATTGAAGGGGGTCTGAATACTTTCCGTACCCACTGTATATATTATATTATATACACACACACACACACACACTCACATACACATATCTAGTATATATCTCTCTTTATAGTGGACATAAGTGATCACTTGCTGCTTTAACCACTGCAGGCACCAAAAATGCTGCTTACAGCTTTTTGTGCTTACAAGCACAATGGTAGGCTACTGATAGGTTTTAGAAGCAATGTTTGGAAAAATCGGCATAAACATCTTTTATAAAAATCAAAACAGTAAACAACCTAACTGTTTATTCTTAGTTTTTTCTCTGTGTTCCTACCAGAACACCTTTCCAAATGTTAAGTATCCACATTCCTGTAAATTGTGAATGCTTACAGTAATTTTTTAATTTAATATTTTAGTGACTTATGTGACCACAATCAAAACCTCTGCGTTCTTTTCTGGCTCCTGATGTCACAGCTATTTTAAATGTGTTTTAGGGGCACAAAGGAGCATCCTCCATTTTAGAGTAAGTAGAAAGCCCCAGCAGACGTGAATGTCAAAAGCTTTTGCCAGAGAAGTCATCCATATTACTAAACGAGAATGATAAACCGGATATGGACGCAGGGACCTGCCCGTGGACGCAAAAGACATAGTGCGCATGTGCCACACAAAGCCCCCCACCCCCAGAGTGAAACGGGAGAGACTACGTACGTGCGCAGGTGCCACACAAAGCCCCCCACCCCCAAAGCACCAGAGCAAAACGGGAGAGACTACGAACCGTCAGAGAAGGAAACAAAGTACAACGTCATAAAGAGGTTAAAGAACAGGGACAAACACATGGAGAGCAGGTTACAGAACAAAGCCCCCCTCCCCAGAGTAAAACGAGAGAGACTACGAACCGTCTGACATGCCACAAGCAGGATAAAGTGAGGTCAGAAATAAAACACAGAGTAGGAAACAAAGTAAAACTTTATAAAGGGATTAAAGAACGGGGACGAACACATGGAGAGCGGGTTACAGATGATGAAAACTGGAATGCAACAGCTTCAAAAAAACCTAGGCACGAAACACATGCACACCGAGATACAGAATATAAAGGCAGAAACAACGACAATTAAACGTCCACACCACACAGCGGAGGCGGACCCGGAAGGTGCAGGTGCCTACATCGTGCGTCGGAAGGCGCGGTAAAGTACAAAAGTCAAAGGCGCCTACACAGCATGGTAAAAACCGACATAATACGGAAGGCGCAGGCGTCGCCGCCATATTGTGAGTGGCACTAATGCGTGGTGAAGGCGCAGGAGGAGACATAGTAAAACAAGAGGAGTCAACGCCCCGCCCCAGAGTGAAACGGGACACACTACGGAGTCCACAAAGGTTCATACATCAAACCCGAGATGACACGGACACGCGTCTGAAACCGCGGAAGCAAAACTGTCTCCGCTTCAAAACCAAACAGCTCAACAACTAACACAGCTTCGACACCGAGCCCGCGTGGACAGATCTAATGAACGTGGACGCCTACAACGCGCGTCTCAAACTGCGTAGGCAAAGCAGGCACGGATTCAACACGACACAGCTCAAGTGACCGAGATACAAACACGCGCCTGCCTGGATATAATTAATGAAAGCAGGCGCCTACAGCGTGTGTCTGAAATGCCGCAGACCAGGCAGGCACTGCTCCAAAAAGAAAGAGCTCGACTAAATGAGATACGAAGTGAAACGGGAAACACTACAGAGTCCGCAGTGCTCCACAATGCACCGCATAATAGTTCGGAAAGAGCTTCGTAGTAACAGTGGGGAGACCCAGAGTGACACGGGCTAACGCTCCGTATTAAACATACGTCATCCTCACACGTCCAAACTATACAGCATAGGTGAATCACATTACAGTGATGCATTATTAACAGTACGATAAACATCACATTATCGCAAACAAATGAAAATTAGTACTCGAAAAAGGGAAAATATATTCACCACGGACCAGGTGTCACTGAAACAAAAGCAGAATAAAGCGAGATCAGAAATGAAAGACAGAGTAGAAAGCAAAGTAAAACGTCATAAACAGGTTAAACGAGGGGGCCAAACACATGGACAGCAGGTTACAGATAATGAAGACCGGAATTCAAAAGCTTCAAAAACATAAGCTCAACTGACCGAGATACAAACTGAAACGGGAAACACTACGGGGTCCGCAGTAGTCCACAATGCAACGCATAATAGTACAGACGGAGCTCCGTATTAACAGTGGGGGGCCCCAGAGTGACACGGGTGAACGCTCCGTATTAAACGTGCGTCATCCTCACACGTGGCTGCCCAGCGGGCACGCGTTCAAAATGGGGGTAGGCGAGCGAAGCGAGCAGGGGGCAGAGCCCCATTGTTTATGACTATTCTAAAACTATGCATGGGGTTGAAGTAGGCATCTGTGTCAGCATCCACTTCAAATGGCACTAAAAACAATATCAATGAGAAATAAATTACCTTACAAAAGAAGGTTTTGCTATTGTACTGGGGGAGGATGGAGGATATTTGGCTTAGTGATATAACAAAAGCATATTAAACAAGCAGTTTTGTTTGACAATTTTGGTTTAGTGGCCTGCACTCACACTGTGCTTAATATTCTGGGCAGGGGCACGCTTTCATCATGACCATGCGACTTCGGGTAACGCCAAAACAAGATCCGAACACGGAGTAACAACATGCATGTCAAAATGATTTTACTTATTTTGTGGTTATTTTGGAATAGTGTAGGGCACTACCCTCTACCTCTACTCTCTACCCTTCTACAGATTTATTGAGTGTGTGGCGCAGCATTTTGCTGTTAATCATGATGCACATACAAGACTTTTACGGAGACAAATGATGTTAAGGGAGGAATTTGCAGATTTTCTTACTTGAGAATAAAAGCCTGTTTTAAACTCAAATGGTAATGAATGAAATGAGAATTGCACTATCTGACTTGTCGCATCATTGACGTCATGTCTGTTTTCTGTGCTTAGGCAGCAGACCAGGTACGGTTGGCCGAGCACAAAGTGATCACACTAGTCAAACAAACTAAACTTTGCAGGGTTAAATGCGGACAAACATACTCAGGCACAGAATATATTGCCAGTGTGAGAACACCCTAAAAAATTTTACTTTTACTCAAGTATTATTTGAAACAAAAAATGTGCTTAACTCAGTTACATTTTTGTTACAGCTATTACTGTTACACTTAAAAATTTTCAGTTTTTTTTGTTTTATCTTGGCTGGCTGTCACCACAAAGAACAAGCATCAACTCCTTGTCATTAGCTGGATTATTCTGTGGATTTCATTGGTCATTTTTAACTATCAGTCAGTTTTCTTTCAAGAACCACCAGCAAAGCTTGAACACTTTTTGATAACTTGTTCTGTAGAATGCATCAACCACAAATCACAACGTTAACCCAACCTCAATAAAAAGGAACTAAACACCTTGATTAACCACCATGGCTTCAAATTCAGTGAATATTCAGATAGGAGAGTGAAGCATAACCTTTGTACACTAGGAATTTGAGGAGTCGGCATATAAAAACTACACCACAGTCGTATGATAGTATGTAGCTATAAATATCGGAGACTTTTCTTCTGATGAGTTAAGCCCTGAAATATCACTAATTAAAAAAAGTCTGTTTCTTAAATCCCACATTAATAATAATTATTATAGCCATAACAATTAAAAAGTAACACCTAGTCATCAAATCAGCACAGACTGAACAAAGATCCCCAATTTTCTTATTTTGCGGATAGGGCACAGTAGCTAACTACTGTTTTATTAACATTTATGAACTTATCAAATAAATAAAAATAATTTATTTAGCAATGACAGTATCATTGCTGTTCCAGGTTAAACAGATCCAAACCATGGAATCAAAAGGTATAAACCGAGCCAATATTACACATATACAGTGTATCCGGAAAGTATTCACAGCGCATCACTTCTTCCACATTTTGTTATGTTACAGCCTTATTCCAAAATGCATTAAATTCATTTTTTTCCTCAGAATTCTACACACAACACCCCATAATGACAACATGAGAAAAGTTTACTTGAGGTTTTTGCAAATTTATTAAAAATAAAAAAATTGAGAAAGCACATGTACATAAGTATTCACAGCCTTTGCCGTGAAGCTCAAAATTGAGCTCAGGTGCATCCTGTTTCCCCTGTTCATCCTTGAGATGTTTCTGCAGCTTAATTGGAGTCCACCTGTGGTAAATTCAGTTGATTGGACATGATTTGGAAAGGCACACACCTGTCTATATAAGGTCCCACAGTTGACAGTTCATGTTAGAGCACAAACCAAGCATGAAGTCAAAGGAATTGTCTGTAGACCTCCGAGACAGGATTGTCTCGAGGCACATATCTGGGGAAGGTTACAGAAAAATTTCTGATGCTTTGAAGGTCCCAAAGAGCACAATTGCCTCCATCATCTGTAAGTGGAAGTAGTTCGAAACCAACAGGACTCTTCCTAGAGCTGGCTGGCCATCTAAACTGAGCGATCAGGGGAGAAGGGCCTTAGTCAGGGAGGTGACCAAGAACCCGATGGTCACTCTGTCAGAGCTCCAAAGGTCCTCTGTGGAGAGAGGAGAACCTTCCAGAAGGACAACCATCTCTGCAGCAAGCCACCAATCAGGCCTGAATGGTAGAGTGGCCAGATGGAAGCCACTCCTTAGTAAAAGGCACATGGCAGCCCGCCTGGAGTTTGCCAAAAGGTACCTGAAGGACTTTCAGACCATGAGAAAGAAAATTCTCTGGTCTGATGAGACAAAGATTGAGCTCTTTGGTGTGAATGCCAGGGGTCACGTTTGGAGGAAACCTGGCACCATCCCTACAGTGAAGCATGGTGGTGGCAGCATCATGCTGTGGGGATGTTTTTCAGCGGCAGGAACTGGGAGACTAGTCAGGATAAAGGGAAAGATGACTGCAGCAATGTACAGAGACATCCTGGATGAAAACCTGCTCCAGAGCGCTCTTGACCTCAGACTGGGGCGTCGGTTCATCTTTCAGCAGGACAACGACCCTAAACACACAGCCAAGATATCAAAGGAGTGGCTTCAGGACAACTCTGTGAATGTCCTTGAGTGGCCCAGCCAGAGCCCAGACTTCAATCCGATTGAACATCTCTGGAGAGATCGTAAAATGGCTGTGCACTGACGCTTCCCATCCAACCTGATGGAGCTTGAGAGGTGCTGCAAAGAGGAATGGGCGAAACTGGCCAAGGATAGGTGTGCCAAGCTTGTGGCATCATATTCAAAAAGACTTGAGGCTGTAATTGCTGTCAAAGGTGCATCGACAAAGTATTGAGCAAAGGCTGTGAATACTTATGTACATGTGATTTCTCAGTTTTTTTATTTTTAATAAATTTGCAAAATCCTCAAGTAAACTTTTTTCACGTTGTCATTATGGGGTGTTGTGTGCAGAATTCTGAGGAAAAAAATGAATTTAATCCATTTTGGAATAAGGCTGTAACATAACAAAATGTGGAAAAAGTGATGCGCTGTGAATACTTTCCGGATGCACTGTACATTTAGCTTTAATCAGGTTATTTTATATAGATGTTTCAAAGTTAACTGTGTGGTAGCACAAAACTACAGTTTCTATTACACAGCACCATGACCTGAGGTTTGATTGCTACCTGCTCTGGTTCTGCCTAGTTTGCATGATCTCCCCAAGTGTAAATGGACTGAATGGCAAGACTGATGCTGTGTTCACGTGCTATTAGAGTATGTGAAGCTCTGAGTTATGATGTTTTACCTTCCCATTTCAATGTGTTCATATGAATTTCTGGTCTGACTATTCGGAGAATCATGAGATCGCTGTTGATTTATTAGTCTGTAAAAAAACAATTCAAGATAAACTACTTTTTGTGAAAATTAAGACCAAACTAAACATATTAAATGTTTATTACTTCACTCAAAATACAATTTAACCAATTCAAATCTAGCATTTCTGGCAAATTAAGGTGAAAGGCGATCGTAACATCACAACTGTGAGAATTTAGGTTACACTGTTTACACCAACTGTCCAACTAGAATGTTCACATAGAATTTCCAACTTGCAGACTTGGTCTTACTGCCTGTCTGATAGCATATAAACACACCATGACTGTATAGAAATGCAGAAGAATTACCTGTTTCACAAATGGAAGTGGGAAGTGTGTTATTAAGCATTATAAATTAGCAAAATGTTTTTATTACTACATGTGCTGTGGAGTAAATTACATCTGATGAGTTTAATGTGATGGGTGCTAAAAATTTCATAAAAACATAATTCTTGTACATGGCTATCAGTATACAAACATATGCTATGCTATTTGAAAGATAAGGATAAATTTGTCTGTTTTGAACATGTGAATAAAACTCTTGTAATTTGTAAGATTTCATAAACTGATAAAGTACTAATCAACTGACTACTCAACTATAAAAATGGCAAAATGTTAGACATTCTAACAAATATGCTGTTTAAGAGGAGTTAATTATTGTTAAGCGACGAGTGCATCATTCACACTTACATGATACTCCTAATAACCCAAGAGACACATACAATGAAGATGTAGGATGAAGAAATTAGAGTATTGCATCAAAGTGTAGTGCAAGTAAATTTTTAAAAACTTGCCTCTTCCTTTGTTAGGTGCTGTTCACGCATGACATCCATATAGGTTCTGGCTTGAAGTTTAGGATCTGGAGTTTTCCCTCCTGTGGAAAAGAGCACGAACAAAACAGGGGAATCTCAGTACTGCCACAAAGACCAAATCACATCACATCTTAAGACTTTTAAAGCAGCACTTGGCAGGATGTAAAATATTAGTACATTAAATTAACTAATATTTACATTTACTTAAAAACTCATGACTTAAAACTAACAATAATTGTCTTTGTTAAAAAAAAATCTGGTCTCATAAAAATAAAAATTTAAATACACAAGTACAATTCAAATGTTCATGTATTAGAGTAGTTAAACAGAGGTAAAAGCCATCATCTGCGCTGGAGTCCTAGGCAGAGCTCTCCGGAATACGTACACTTTTTGAGCCTGGTGTCCTTCATCAGTGTCTGACTTCAACCGGCAGAAAAGCAGCCTAGAAAATTATCTCTTTACCATTAGTAACACTTTAGAAAGGGTTTGAACTCAAAAACACAGCATACCTTCTATCACGTTACTAAAGAAAATGCGTTCAGTGTCTTATCCATAAACAGGTAAACACTTCAAATATTCCTGGGAGGTTTCTTTAAAGTAGTTTTGAGCTATATAGTTAAGTGAAGTGTAATGAAAAATACATTTCTGTATAAAGAAATAAGTTAAAGCATTAAAAATTGATTTAGAGAATTAAAATGTTTCTGGGTATGAAGTGGAAATATTTTTAGCAGATGATTTAATATTTAAACATAAAAGTTCAATTAAGTTAAATTAAGCATACTCAAAAGTTATTTTAATCCAATAAATACTAAAATATAAGAAAACATTTATTTAAAAAAACACCATCTGAGTTAATTATAACTAAGTGTTAAGTGTCTATTGGAAAATACATAAATATTTCAGATGGTTCAAAAGTCAGATCTGCTTGATGACTATGTGTGTTGGTACTTCTAAACAAGCCATTATTAAATGGCTTTTCCTACAGAAAATGATGGGCTACAAAGATAGATGTGTAGCTGCTGCATGTACATTAAGTTGTCAACAATCCATCCCACAACCCCCACCCCCCAACACACACCATTGTAAACCATGCCACTAAAGCTGTGGCCCCTTAACAATTGGGAAAGCACTTCCTTTGGAAGAAAGTTTTTGTGTTCACCATAACCTACACAGGATGTGTTGAGCTGCACCCTTAAGAATGCAGACAGGACTGGCATAGCAGTACTGCTGTAGGAGAGAAATTAAGGACAGTTAGTATGGGCCTGTGGAATTGTGGTACACAATTGCTTGTATTACAGTTCTTGTTTGTATTACAGAATTGAGTTTCCTATAATTATTACCCAGTCAGCTTCATGCAGGTTTTATAGATCTTACTCTGAGCTCAAGAATATGGCTGCATACAACTGCAACTTCTTTCATTGTTCAACCTTTAGAATGACAGAATTGTGTCAGGCAATGTTTTACAGTCCTTGAACCCACTTAAAACATTTTGCAGGTGCCGATTTCTTTTTAATGCAACTAGAATGTTAAAAAGTCATCAACAGAACACAGGAATGTTTCTTTCAACTATATGACCTACTAGCGTAAGTTATTACAGATATAACAAAATATATCTGTCAAAAGAAGGTAAAAAGGTGGAAAGTAAAAACAAATCTCAATCGTTTTTCATTAAGAAAACACAGCATGAACTAACTTGCCTCTCACTGACATTTAAATGAGAGAGACAAATTTGTACATATTCTGTAACAGTCTAAAGGCTGAACTTCACCTTTCTGAGGGAAATTAACAATCTATGGAAAAGTAGCATTGCAAACTGCTCTTTACAACTGTATTTACAAGACAAGCTCAGGGAAACAAATTCTGCAACATAATGTTCCAACATAGTCTAGAACACCACTACATCAAAAATGTTCTGTAGTAGGAAATTGTTTCCAAATTTGAAAATCAGTGGTAAACAGGGAAAAATGTACTTTTAATTCCCACATTTTTAAACAACATTTAGTACCTGATGAATACTTGATTGATTGCACAAATAACAGAAGCCAATATAAATTAAAAGATTCAACTGCTATATCAGTAAGTAATACAGCAGTATGCATAGTTTCTCAGCATTTTTTACAGCTAGAGATGAAAATCACCTTCATCTCCAAACATATGACTGATCTTCCAGCCTATTTATGTAAGGTTTGCATGCAATCTATTTCAAATGTTTGATATAAGCTGATTTCAGCTAAGAACACAAAATTTTAGTAATGGCCCGAGTCGCAAACTATATGGGTTTTCCTTAATGGCATGTATAACTAGACACTTGACACCATACATGGCTTTAAAGCCACCATGTACAAAAGGTTGCCCTGTGTATAAATGACAGGCAAATCAACCTTACTAAATAAACATACATCAAGCTGACAGCACATATCCATAGGGAAAACATTAATATAAGACAAGTATATTTTTCCCTGTAACAAGCTTTAAAACCTACGGCAGAATAAATGGTTAACACTTAACATACTCAGCACCTACAAATTTAGAATCGCAGTTTCACGAAATAAAAGTGGGGAAAACTGTCTATTACCACTGTGAACTGCATCTATACCTTTCCAAGAGCTTAGACCTGACTGAAAAAGAGAATGAATTCAAGTTTCCCAAAAACTAAGTTTATACATTTACAATGGCAAAGATATCAGTTTATTTTAAAAACACATGCATCTGCCCAATTATCATCTTGACTTTCAACTAAATGAACTACCTTTAATACAAGACGTGCAAATCTCACTGGATACAGTCAATGAACTAAGTAAAGTGTTCATAGTGACAAAGACAGATCACTGATGGTTTGACCAATGCTATAAACAGAAAAGTATGGAGACTTTTGCTAGAGATCATATTTACCATCTGCAAATGGATCGAGGCGTTCAGGTGAAATGATCATCTGCCGTCGACGGGCTTTGTACTCATCTTCACGCTCAGCAATCTTCTGTGGACGGTGCTCTGCAAAGGGATCATACTGTGGACAAGAGAAAAGAGTAGCACATTTAACAATAGCAGATTAAAAATTTACCTGAAAAGATACGTTTGTCAAAACTGAGTACTAAGAATCAGTCTTATAATGAAAACAAAGAAGCCATAACAACTTTGAAAGTCACAATGTAGTAGGACAAAATATCAACAAAGTATTGCAAATAACTCTGTACCACACTGTGTGCTATCTTATAGTAATAATCTGGCATAAGATTCCACACTTATCAATTTGGCAACTGTAAATTTATGCAGTAGATCATCCAACTTTTGAAACAATTTCAATAGTTACTCCTTAATACCATGAATATGATAATCAAAGATAAGTCAGCTTTCTACACTAACTGAATCTTAAAAGTATGCATCAACAGAACACAAGAAAAACATCAATTTTTTTTAAACAGACATATTTAAAAGTCAGTATGAAAGGTGGAGGTTATCATTTCAATTCATAATTACAGATTTTCAGGACTATTAAACCAATAGTCATGTATATTTACTTGGATGAATCTCAAAAATAGTACCAGAGAGATTAAATATACAACACACCAATTCTAGCACAAGCCTATCATCTTGCAAGACTCAACCTATACTGTACAGAATGGAAAAAACTTATTACTTGTTCTGATGACTGAGGGATATCATTAAGTAATGCCACAGGAGCATGGTAGCCCGGTTTCTTCTGCCCCAGTAAACTAGTAGAGGAGTCTTCATCGTCATCCTATTGAGAAGAAAATGAAAAGAATTTATAAAAATCACACACACACATACATCAGGGAAATATAAAAATGACCAAATATTCTGATAAATTATCCATTACAGTACCATTGCAATCAATCCATTTGTAAACACAAATTTATAAAAATAAAGTCAGAAAGATCATTTAAAAGATAACTGATGTCTGCAAACTGGCCCTAAAGACGTTTGTTTCCAGAGATGAATTGTATAACAGAAGAGCTTAAATCACTGTTCATAAAAGCGAAAATTAAAATGTCTACTTATCAGTCTCATATTTAATATGCATGATCTCTGATCTCTCCTAAATATGCCTCCATTCGGCCGTGTTTATATTTCCACTTTTGTTAAAGGTAGCTTGCAAACCAAAAATCAATATAATAATTAAAAACAACCCCATTATTTAGTGGAATCAGTTCATTTGTACCATTTATTCATTAATAAGCTGACAAACCTGTTTATAGAAATGGCCGTGCTTCATGTATGGAAATTTTTTTTTTTTTTAATTATATCATTCTCTCACTGAGTGACTATGAATTCAAACTGGGAAATTACAACAGTACAGGAGCACAACAGTACTTTTTATAGCATTACAACTTTAGTATTTCTGCAAAAGCTAGAGAGCATAAATTAGCAAGAAATACTCTCTGGTAAGTTTAGATCATTTATTTAAAAAAAAAAAAAGTTAATTTAGGAGTTGCCCAATTAAACTTCACTGATGGATCCCTGCAATCAACTGCCATCCCATCCAGGACAAGTATCTGCTTTGTGCCCAGCATAGACTTTTCCTCCACCATATCAGATGGATGAATGGATGGATGATTACCTTTTTTTATTAATTATATCTGTAATTGTGTATTGAGCTATAAATTTATAAACTGAAAATGTACTATGTTAAAAAAATGAACACAGACCAAATATTTAACATACTGCGAAAAATTAAGCGGTTTGAAAATTACATTAAAATGTTTCTCGGAGTAATCTTACATGAAAAAGGGGCCTGAGTTGCCTCGAAAACCAGCATATTGTAATCTTTTTAGTTAGCCAATAAAAGGTGTCATTTTGCTTGACTTCTAACTACATTCATAATGGCTAACCTGATACAAAACCCTAGTACCAAAAACATCATAAAAAAGAACAAGTACTGCATTAAAATGTGCAGAAATTTAACACTAATTGAATATCCCAGGTAGATATGAAACATGCAACGGATGTCAACTGATATTTTTCAATCAAAAATTATATTAAAAATATGGACTATCTTACTGCCTGCACAAGATCTCATGCTTATATAAATATTCTGGTTAAGTACAGTGGCAGTACCGTTGCTGATACTAAATTAAAATTTTATATGCCGTTTTCAATAATGAAATTGTCAAATGTTTATAAACTCTTCACCCAGATTAACAATCTTTAACTACACACTGTATTAAAAAAAAACCAAAAAAACTTGTGTTTAAACTCACATCCTCTTGTTCATTTGCAGCAATTGAGGTCACATAGCCAGCAAATCGACTGTCACTACCCCCATAGATTTCTTGGTCATAGTAGCCTGTAGAGTCCAGACCAACTCCGCCATCTCCACCTTCTTGGAGAGCTGCTTTTTTACCCTGGATTTCAAGGATCTGAGCTTCAATGTCTAGGGGGAAAAAAGGCATAGGGTAGACTGAAACGACTTATCAAACACAGATAAGCATAAATGCTTCTATAAGACAACCTTTGTCGACTATGATAAGAATACAAATAATCAGTGCTAGGACTAGGCACAGAAAATATTGTGGCCTACAAAGTCAAAAATATAGTTAATTCACTATTTACAGTAAAAACAATACAATAAAATAGCCTACAGATTTTAACTCTAAGGCATAACATGACTTGTTTAACAGCATAATCATATTACTAGGAGCCCAAACATATACATTTTGTGGTCATCATTATTATTGACCCTGCTGTTACATGATCAAATTCACAGATCTAAACTCATTTGTTTTCTTCAAAAAGGTTCATAACTTGGTTGCAAAAGAGACAGGACGGAGCACTCCGTTACCTTCGGTAACAAACAATCACAAAGAAACCCCATCTCTAAAACCGTTTACGATTGCATCCTTGGACTTTGAAGAGGGCCAATCCCCCATAAACCAGTATGGATACAGATCAAATACTCAGACATGATTAAAGTGCACATTGCAGACTTTAAGGGTATTTGTACACATTTCAATCACACCATGTGGAATTTATAACACCTTTTAGTTATGGTTCAGCTATTTCAGGATACTAATCCATATTACTAACCGAGAATGCTAAACCGGATGGACGCAGGGACATCCGGCCATGGGCCGTAGCCGCAAAAAGACGTACTGCGCAGGCGCACCAAGAAATGAGGCGCCGCGAGAGGCGGACAAGACCACAGAAAAAAGGAGTGAGCACAGAAAAAAGGAGTCAAACGCAGGCGATGCACACAGCGCTGCACGAGCAAAACACCCTCCAACCCCCACACAAGCAACGGACGGGACACACACAAAGAGGACGATTCAACAAGCCCCTGGCACACAAAAAAAAAGAGCCAATCCCAGCCAACACAGGGCACAAGGCAGGAACCAATCCCGGGCAGGGTGCCAGCCCACCGCAGGACACACACTAACACACCCACACACCAAGTACACACTAGGGCCAATTTAGAATCGCCAATCCACCTAACCTGCATGTCTTTGGACTGTGGGAGGAAACCGGAGCGCCCGGAGGAAACCCACGCAGACACGGGGAGAACATGCAAACTCCACGCAGAGAGGACCCGGGAAGCGAACCCAGGTCCCCAGGTCTCCTAACTGCGAGGCAGCAGCGCTACCCACTGCGCCACCGTGCCGCCCATGTCTGTGATTCAGCTCCTGCTTTATGGTAATTTAGTTGAAGTGCCCCTTTATGTGACGTATTCTGGTAATTAATGCAACTCCCAACTTTTTTTTTTTTGCAGTGAACTTCCTGTAAAGTAAACAAAGCAAGTCAAGGCTTCTTTTACAAGAGAGGAGGAGATGACTGTAATGTTAACCTTTACATTGAAGAAAGTGGAGTAAAACTGAGAAATAAAAAAGAATCATAGAAGTCATCTTACAAGCAGCAAGAAAAGCTACTTAAATGCATTCAGACCTTTGTCATGCTTGGGTCACACAGTTGCACAGATTTATTCAGGGTTTTCAAGAAACAGAAACTTTATTCGTAAACAGCATAATAAAGCATAAAGAATAAAGCAGAGGATGCCTGGGGAAGATAGACAAGGCAGTGAGACCAAAGGACAGCTGCAGTACAGGCCTTTAAATGTTTGAAGCCCTGTGCGAGATGCAGTTCACGTGGCATGGCAGCAGCAGCAAGCCTGCAGCTGATCTAGGAAAGAGGAGATAAAAAATTGTGTATGTTTCCCACTGAATCACTGTTTAAGAGGGGGGTTTCAGAGGAGCGGCCACGTTCCCTTGGAGCTGCATTCAGCATCTTCACACCTTCTAATTACGTCTTTTCAATTAAAATGGACAATATTTGAGTCTGGATAGCGAGCTTCTTTTATATGCAGCAGCTTACGTTTTCAATTGGGGAAAAAAAGACAAATTTGAAACTGCTTCTTAGTAAACAACTAGTAAGCCCGCGATTCGCCAGCGAATCGGAAATCCAAGAATGGCAACTTTCTGTTGCCGTCCGATATCTGGATGGATGACATATCATGGAGGGTGGGTGCGTCTGGGGAAATATTTAATTACATACGCATATCTGTAGTAAAGCGGTCTCGTTTTGTGGAGACGTGATTCCGTTGCCTTTGCTGACACCGACTGCTGGCAGAGTGGAGCACAGCAAGTTCAGCCCTGCACCCTGCGTCCATATCCGGTTTACGCCGTGTAGTTTGGACGTCTGGGGATTCCGTACTGTAATAGTGTAATGTGATTCACATATGAGCTGAATCCTCTTGTTTTTGTTTTCTCTGTGGACGCCGCTGCGTTTGACTCTGGGGCGGTCGCCAAACTGAATGACCATTATGATCTACATTACTGGCACAGTGGATTAGAGCAAGTCTAGTTTACAGGTGGCGGGCTCGTTGCAGTGCGCGTGACATCCGGTTTACAACCTTCTCGTTTCTGTGTTTTCTGTGCAGTGCGGCAGTGCGCCTCGATGCGCCCATATCCGGTTTACAACCTTCAGTTAGTAAGATGGATAGGCGTGTTTCAGATAGGTATATTATAGAAAAAACTAAACATGATAGCTTGTAATTACGAGAATCATTTTATGTTTTTACACCATATGTATTATGGATAAATGTATTTGTACATAGTTTATTAGTATGCATTTTAAGAAAATTTTACTTATATTTTAGTATTTTTATGGTCACTGGACAGTAAGCCAACAGAATTTCATTTGGTTAAAAAATGAACAATTAACACCTGTCGTCTATAGTTTAATAATAAAAGTACACTTTAATATAGTAAAGACTTCTATGAGTCTGGTTATGCAGGAACTTAGTTAAAAAAGTTTTTTAAAGGATTAATGGGGAAAAAAAGTTTCTGAAGCTCTTTTGATGGGATCTACCTCGGTCAATTCCGTAAAGCCTGAGTCTTGTTATGCAGGAGTTTAGTTTAAAAAGTTTTGAAAGGACTAAAGGGGAAAAAAAAAAGCTTCTGAAGTTCTTTTGACGTGATCTACCTCTGTCAATTCCATAAAGCCTGCTTCACAAACTGTCTTTTCTGGGAGCCTTGTTTGCACCCTGTCCACTTTAATACTTCCCATCCATTAATGCTACTCCTTTAGTTTCACAATCACATCACCAAAGCCAAACTGACCAATCACAACACAGTCAAAACTTGACAAATCAGACTGTTCTGAGGGACTGGACACACACATAGACCTTAGTGTTTTATTATGTAGTGGATTTTGAAATTTGTAATTAACCCCCTTTTGAGTAGCACTTATATTTAGCTGGGACCATCACAGCGGTAGTTAGCAGGCTATTTTTGGGTGTGAAATGCAAATGATGTAGACCAGAGTTTGGAGAAATTTTATTTGTCAATTTTGAAGAGGGGGGCAGACAATCAAATAGGAAAAAAGAACAGCAGACCACTTCTCAATGGAATGTTTGGCATATGTGTAATTATGGGCATGTGTAAGGTCCTCCTCCAGGACCTGCGACATCAACCTGGACAGATGCTTTAACATTTAGTATGTGATATGTATCATCTACAATAATGTATTAATTGTTTTAATGACAGCACACAATCTATGTTGTTAGACTTAATTGCAAAATGTGGATCATCATCACTCGCATGGAGGTGGTTTGGCTTTGAAAAGATTGATGTTGCTCAAAAGATGGAAATCCGCAAACTATATCAGAAATCGGTTACCGTTAAACACAGCTTGACAATTAACTTCTCTAACCATCTGCGAACTAACCACTGCACAGAATATGAAGAGTACAAAAAGCTTCAGGAGTCAGCTGTCCATGACCAGTCTAAATCACTCAAGGTACAAGCAGAAACACATACACACTGTAAAAGGCAATTTAAGAAAAATTTATCTAGTACGGAGCCCCAAAGGAGTCAGGTTTATAATATAAAAAAAAAAGTTTGAACTATGAATTATTAATCTGTTCAAACAAATTATGTAATTTGCTTGATAGGATTATTTTTATTTCCGTAAGAAAAATATGCCTATTGTATGCATTTTATTTCACAAGCTGTCTTGGCATGGGGTCCTCAATTCTAAAGCACATTTTTTCTTTCATTATTTAGAACACTTGCAGATAACCACCTCCTCGCCAGCTCCATCCTACCCCTATAGCTGCATAAGTTGGAGCAGGTGATGTCACAAAGGAAAAAAGTCTTTTGGTGAATACTTATATTAAAAAAAAAAAAAAAATTCAGAGGAGGTGAGTCCCTGCATATTGCCATTGAAAAACACATCAAAAGCTACTTGATTGTGTGATGTAAATTCATTTGACTGCTGGAAAACACAAGAAGCACATTTCCCCAAATTGGGGAAACTTGCAAAAACAAAAAAATACCTGTGCATCCCTGCCTCAAGCAAATCTTATGAGAGGACTTACAGCACCGGAGGAAATGATGTAACATGTAACTGTGCTGATCTGAAGCCAGATGCCATGAAGAGACTGGTCTTTCTTGACACACAACTTGAAGTTTCCTCTGTGGAATTTTATGTTTTATTTTTATTATCTGATATTGCACAGAACTTGAAGTTCGTAATAGGTTTTAAAATGTTACAGGTTTTTTTTTTTTTTTTGTATCTTTGTGCAATATATGACCGGACTTGTTTACAAATGCTGTAGTGTTTTTCCTGTGCCATATTTGATTGAACTCTGGATTTTTACACTATAGTATAGTATGTTAGATTTTTGTTCTTGCTTGTATGCTGCACAATTCACATTACAGCAAAGCAGTTTATCCAGACTATAATATTCATGCCCTATAGTTCAATTATGTATGATTAGTATTTTATTCCCTTTGGATTTATATCTTGCTGTTATTAACAGTTGTCTCTGTTTAACATGCTCTCATTGTAACATTTTGTTAGTCTTTTGCGTAAATCCTATAGACCACTTTGAAATGGTTTACTCATACTTGTACTGTTTGATCTCAGAAACACTTTGGTGATTTTAATGTTTTTGCGTTATTTTACTTCAGTTTTAAGTAAATAAACAAGACCTGTTTGAACGGTTGTTTCCATTTATCTCATTAGTAAACTACAAAAAATTTCTTATTATCAAGATCAAGAAGGCTTTCACAAACACATTTTTAAAAAATGCAAAATACTGTCTACTATTATTGTCCAAGTCCCAGAAAATAACGAGATATATTTTTGTGCCAATGTTGCACAACCCTAGCTTGAACTGAAGGACATTTGTAAAAATGCTCATTACAATCAGAGAATGAATACAAAGCCTCTGTTCATTTATCCAGACTGCAGGGTTCTATTAAAAGTGATTACTCTCGGTATCTTTTCACCTCTTACAAATGTAAGAGAATAAAAGTTAAACAATTACACCTCATTTAAATGGTAATGTTATTTCACGTTTTAAGCATGCACAAATCATTTTCTGAATTCCATAATGGGGTAAATGTGGCACTAACACAAGCCAGTGTGTGTGTATTTTACATGTTTACTTGTTTTTTTGTTTAAATAAATAACAAGCATGAAACATTTCCCATGCAAACACAAAGCATTTCCAGACAGGTCTTCTTCTCTTTTTCTTTTCAACATGTGTTGATGCAGTGCTGTAAAAACGAAACTGTGAGCAATTTTTATATGTACTTTTTTACTCAGTTTTTATCATGTACTGTTTAATTGTGCCTTTCAAAGTAATTTAGATAGATAGATACTTTATTAATCCCAAGGGGAAATTCACTTGCAGTCACAAAAGTACAGTACAACCAATACTGTAAAAAAGATGGTACAGTTACATTTTCGGAACCTTGGTACCGAAGTAATGGTTTTTGTAACATCTCTATTTGTTACAAAATTTGTCAAGTCTGGCCTGGTTTTTGAGATGATTTTAATACAGATGTCTGTGGTTACATTCAATGCATAAACACTCAGGCTTGCTTTTGGGGTCATGCATGGCATCCCTTGTCCTTGAAAATCTGATGAATGAGGCAGCTCAGACTGTGTGTAACAAATGGTTTAAAGGCTGGCACAGACCTTTTGGCATTTCAAGACATTGACATGTATGGCCAGTCTTACTGCCCAATCTGACATCATGATGGGGGCAAACACAATGTATGTGCAATATATGTTTGCATAATAATATATAATACAGTGTATGCTCTTGCATATAATTTTCAACTGCTTCCAAATCCGCTTCATAATGCTACAGAACATTTGTGTTTCAAGTATGATTTCACAAATTAATACTTATTACTTTTATGTGAATAATACCATAAATATTTAGTCATACAATGCACAGGTTCAGAACCATAATGTACTTAGGCACTGATCTGGATTGCCTCAAAGCCTTTATAGCTTTCTTCTCACTAGTGCCTACATAATCATAGATGGCCGAGCCCAGCTTTAGTTAATGAGATACACTTGCCATTCAAGGAACTGACTGAGCCTCAATTGGAAAATAAGTTATTCAAGTGAGGCATCCTTAGCTTGTGTAATATCCTCAAGTTTGACAAAAAAGTGTTTTTGTAAACAAAAATACCCCAAAATACCTTGAAACTTTTTAAATTTTTATTTTTAGTGTTAATTTTAATTAACCAGTACTTGTTTTCCACTTAATGTACTAAAAACGTTATTAATTGCATTTTTTACATGCACATGTCAAGATAAATCAGGTAGTCAATAACATTCTTTCTTTATAAATGCTATGCTTAAATTTACATTGGAGGGAGGTGTAGTTTGGGGGTTGGTTGTGGGTATGGGATTGGAAGAGATTCCCTCTTTTGCTCGCGCATGAAATTCAAGCCCTGGTATGCAGAGATGATGTACTATTGTCTCAAAGACCAACAAATGAAAAAATACTAAAAGTTAAATAAAAATACTAAACCCGATGCACATGGCTCTCCATAAAGAGCCATCTGTTTAATTTAACCAAAAACATTTTAATATAGCCACACTGTTTCAATTTCAAATGGGGACACAAATAAGAGAGACCGCTGGTTTCAAATGTGGTTGCTAATTGCACACACTATTCATAACCACAGAGGAAAAAAAGAGACAAAGGACGAAAAAAAAAAAAAAACACAAATTCTGGTACCTCCCATAATGCTTCTCTCTTATAAAAGGTACAAAGCATCAAGTTCACACAGATTCAGAGCACAAGATTCTTGCATTATTTATATCAAATAAATAAATAACGAAAACAGATTTCTGACTGCACATGAAAAAAAGACTGCAGTCAGTGCCGCATTTCAGTATGAATCTGTTGCAAGGTGACATTTGTGAAAAATAACTGAATATAAATCAAAAAGATTGAAAAAAAAAAGTCTCATTCAAAAGCAACAAAGTGACATTCAAAACTAGATGATCAGTTGTTTTACCTTGAACTAATTTCATCTATCAATATGCAGACAACAATTTTGGATGATCCTCTGTGGCAACCCCTAATGGGAGCAGCCGAAAGAAGAAGTACTCCAGCCATGCTATACATCATTGTGGTATTTTATAGCTGTTTTTGCATATTAATCGTGGTCTTTTCAAACTTTTGGATGGCTAGTTGGGGTCATTATCATCAACAAACCTGTCTGCATCGTGAAAACATGAGCATTCACCATGCATTTTGAAATTGAGTTGCCTAGACAAGCAGAATAGAACTCATTTTTAACTTATTTTTACACTCATGATCCATTTGAATTGTGTGAAATTGAGTTGATTACTGTAGTTACATCATTTGAATCTCCAGTTAGTTCAGCCATATTTCACTGTTTTTTTAACTTCAAACAAACCACAATATACCAATAAATAACTCGTGAGTGTGTGATGGACTTTTTTTCATTGGGCAGAAATACTAGGGTGTTGTACATGTTAGCCATTATGGATGCAATGAGAAGTCAAGCAAAATGATTCCTTTTTATTGGCTAACTAGAAAGATTACAATATGCAAGCTTGTGCTGCCTCAAAAGATTGCATATTGAAATATTTTTAGTTAATCAATAAAAAGTGTCATTTTGCTTGACGTTACACTGCATTGTGCAGAAACAATTTTAACTGGGAAAAAATCATCATGGAGGGTGAATAATCGTTGAGTATCATTTCAATTATTAGTTGTTTACAGCACACACAGCTCTGTGAGAATAATTTGTATTACCTAATTACTGGAAGAGCACAAGTAATAATAAGTTGCATTTATAGATTATGTTCTACTTCACATGCTACAGAATCAGCAGGTTTCATCAAGCAGCTCTACAGAAGTTGACACACATGCTCAGAGCATACAATAATATGCTTCAATTTTATAAGAGGGGAGAGATATCAGGAGAGTTTCATTTCAGTGTATGATGATGCAGGTTTGCTATCCTCTCTTTAGTTTGTCTTCTTTCTCTAAATTATTTGTATTTAATGTACATTTTGGAATGATTGACTAGCATACACTATAGGTAGTCCCCAAGTTACGGACATCCAACCTACGACATACGAACGGGGCCGCAGCTGCGACACATGCGCCTCAGTAACTGGCACTCCGTCATCTTCGGCCTGCGGACGCTGTAAGTGGTGGCTGGAGGGGAGCTAGCTAGCTAGCTAGATAGCTAGATAGATAGATAGGATACTTTATTAATCCCAAGGGGAAATTCACAAGTGATCAATAAATAAAAATAGAAAAATAAAAGTACAAAAGTACACATACAGTCATACACAGAGCTGCTGAAAAGGCTGCCACTCTCGGCGGCGCCAGAACTAAGAAATTGAGATTTCGCTGCTCGCACAGTGTAGTGTCCTTCGGGTGGCTCCCGGCGGCAAGCGGTTTCACTGCCCGCCCACCACACACGGCTGCCCCGTTTGTTCTAGGTGTGCGGCTGGTAATGCTGCAAGCGGTGATCCAGTTGTGGCTGAACGGGGCAGCAGGGGGTAGCATTGCAGTGTGCCTCGGATGGCTGCGTGTTGAATGGGGGCGATGGTGTTGCGTATGCTGCAGGCAGCATACTGTAGTGGAGGTGAATATGAGGTGGGCTGGTGATGAACCGCCCCTCGCTGCCCCCATTCATTCTCAATTGCAAGCCTGCTTGTACTGTTATGCACATAGCAGGAAGTTGTCTCTTGTCAGTACAGGGTGGTCCAGATCTAATTATGCAGATCCAGATCGTCTGGATGACATTGATTTATGCAGGGACGATTCCAGCTTGGAGCGAAGACGATTCTCCATGTCGTCAATTTGCACAATTCTCGATGGTCTGCGATTTTTCGGGTGATTTTCTATGTAATAAACTGAATAAGTTATAGCGTAATGAAAATTGCATAATTAGATCTGGACCACCCTATACATCAGACGTGTTGACGACTGGTGCCTTCCTGCTGTGATAGCTGTACAGTGCTGTGCAGAAGAGCTCGTCTTAACCTTCTGTCTTCACCCTTCAACAATGTCTCTGAAACACAAATCTGATGCAAGTGCTGATGATATAGTAAAGAAGAGAAAAACCATCACCTTTGAAAATAAAGTAAAAATAATAAAAAGGTCAGAAAGAGGTGAAACTCCATCATTAATTGGCAGAGCACTTGGTTACAGTCGGTCAACAATAGCATTTGTTAAAATAATGTACCTGTTCCGACTTACATACAAATTCAACTTAAGTACAAACCTACAGTCCCTAATTCGTATGTAAACTGGGGACTGCCTGTACATATAACCAAAGTTGGCGTGCCTCCATGGTTAACATGTCTGCATCATAGTCAAAGATTGATCACCTTCACAGGACACCCAACCTGCACACATCACAAATGAATTTACACTTATTTTAGCCATCTCAGCTGACATACAATTTTACACAGACTGACAAGAAAACAATGAGATTTAAAAAAACAAGTCAAGTTACCTGCATTCTGTTTTTGCATCGCCAATAAAAGTATTTTTTTTATAAGTTTATCCAAATAAATGATCAACAATCCATAATTTAGCACAAGTTTTTTGTTAAATATGTAAACACGTAATACTTCAGCTTAAATGAACAATTGGCTGGGACATTAATCTTCTGGACCTTGGTGAAGAAAAAGAATCACAGCTAGGAAATAGGTTTTTATGTTCATTGCAGGTGGAAGGAGGCAAGATAAAGTGGACCTTGCATTTTTTTTTTTTTTTTTAAGATTGAGAAATTTATTTATACTTGTATATACAGTACTGTGCAAAAGTTTTAGGCAGGTGTGAAAAAATGCTGTAAACAAAGAATGCTTTCAAAAATGGAACTGTTAATCATTTATTTTCATCAATCAACAAAATGCAGTGAATGAACAAAAGAAAAATCTAAATCAAATCAATATTTGGTGTGACCACCCTTTGCCTTCAAAACAGCATCAATTCTTCTAGGTACACTTGCACACAGTTTTTGAAGGAACTCGGCTAGTAGGTTGTTCCAAACATCTTGGAGAACTAACCACAGATCTTCTGTGAATGTAGACTTCCTCACATCCTTCTGTCTCTTCATGTAATCCCAGACACACTTAATGATGTTGAGATCAGGGCTCTGTGGGGGCCATACTATCACTTCCAGGACTTCTTGTTCTTCTTTATGCCGAAGATAGTCCTTAATGACTTTGGCTGTATGTTTGGGGTCGTTGTCCTGCTGCAGAATACATTTGGGGCCAATCATACGCCTCCCTGATGGTATTGCATGATGGATAAGTATCTGCCTGTATCTCTCAGCATTGAGAACACCATTAATCCTGACCAAATCTCCAACTCCATTTGCAGAAATACAGCCCCAAACGTTCAAGGAACCTCCACCATGCTTCACTATTGCCTGCAGACACTCATTATTGTACCGCTCTCCAGCCCTTCGACGAAAAAACTGCCTTCTGCTACAACCAAATATTTCAAATTTTGAATCCTCAGTCCAGAGGACCTGATGCCATTTTTCTGCACCCCAGTTCCTATGTTTTCATGCATACTTGAGTCACTTAGCCTTGTTTCCACGTCGGAGGTATGGCTTTTTGGCTGCAGCTCTTCCATGAAGACCACTTCTGGCCAGACTTCTCCGGACAATAGATGGGTGTACCTGGGTCCCACTGGTTTCTGCCAGTTCTAAGCTGATGGCACTGCTAGACATCTTCCGATTTCGAAGGGTAATAAGCTTGATGTGTCTTTCATCTGCTGCACTAAGTTTCCTTGGCTGACCACTGCGTCTACGATCCTCAACGTTGCCCGTTTTTTGTGCTTCTTCAAAAGAGCTTGAACAGCACACCTTGAAACCCCAGTCTGCTTTGAAATCTTTGTCTGGGAGAGACCTTGCTGATGTAGTATAACTACCTTGTGTTTTGTTGCTGTGCTCAATCTTGCTATGACATGAAACTGTCTTCCACAACCTCACCTTGGTAGCAGAGTTTGGCTGTTCCTCACCCAGTTTTAAGCCTCCTACACAGCTGTTTCTGTTTCAGTTAATGACTGTGTTTCAACCTACGTGTGACATTGATGATCATTAGCACCTGTTTGGTATAACTGGTTGATAATACACCTGACTATAATCCTACAAAATCTCTGACTTTGTGCAAGTGTATCTATAAGAATTGATGCTGGTTTGAAGGCAAAAGGTAGTAACACCAAATATTGATTTGATTTAGATTTTTCTTTTGTTTGCTCACTTTGCATTTTGTAAATTGATAACAATAAACAATCATTATTTATATTTCTGAAAGCACTCTTTGTTTACAGCATTTTTTCTCACCTACCTAAAACTTTTGTACAGTACTATATATATATATATATATATATATATATATATATATATATATATATATATAGTGAGCTGCGGAACTGATCGCACCTCCAGAGGTTACAGACGCTGCTGGGAAAACCCCTGAAAAACGTTGACAGACTACCTTCACATTCCTCCTTACCTTTCTGGCGGCTCTGTCGCATAATATGCCTCTCACGCGGTACTCTGCTTACTTAAAAAGCTTGTACGGGCTTCTGTCAGTTTGAAATTGATTGATTTGCTTCTCCTTCTCTCTCTCTCAGACTTTTCCTGCTCCTGACACATACTCCTTCGAAGAAGAAGATACCTGTGCTTACTTTTAATTGAGAAACGGAAGTGTCAGCTCTATCCTGTCAAGGAGCACGTTTAAAACCTTTTAAAGAGACAAATGTTTGTTTGCAGTGTTTGAATAAAATTCCAGTCTCTTCAGCCTCCTCTGTTTTTTGTGCAATTCTGTGACCCAAGCGTGACAATATATATTATATAAGCAAAAACTGGGAGACATTTTGTGGTCAAGAATCTAGCCAAAGACATAAATGTTATTATTAATCTTTCTAATCGCAAATGTATTTTAATTTGTATTTCTTGGTTCTTCAAAAACTTATTACATTTTTAAAGTTTCAGGATTAATATTTCTCTTCCATATGACAAAAGGGAAAAACTGTTCTTTCAAAATTAACTTTTTTTTTTTACGTTCTTAACTGTTACAATCAATTGCAGCATCACAGTAAGATGTATGTTCAAGTGCTTTAAGAGCTCTTGCAACTAAACACAATAAATCCATTAATTATTGCTTCTCTTTTGCTGCAAGCACAAGGAAAATTTTCGGTCTATTTCGGATTCAGAGAAGATCTCCTTTATCAAGGCAAATGCACATTGATCTATTATGATTCATAACTCTGAAACATCACAATGTCCTCTGCAACAGTCACAACATACTGTACAGTATATGAAACAAAATATGTTGGCCTATGTTTGTTTACACAGCCTGAGTAATGAAAAACACAATCACAGACAACTTTAGGAATACCATAAAACCCAGCCAGACTCATATTTTAAGAATCAAAAAGAGGACATGTACAGGAAACAGAAGATGTATGGTCACCCTAATGTCACAATCTCCTAATAAATGTCCCACCACTAGACACCGCTGTTGTGTAATGACTGCAGCACTAAGTAGGTGTGTGATGGAAAAGAGGAAGAGGCACAGATTTCTTTGAACCCCAATGCTGGATAATCCACTCTTTCTACTTCTTTAACTTCACTGAAACAGATGGACTGAGAGGTCAAAAGTTGACAGCATGAGCCCATCGATGTTGGTAAGAAGAGTCTGCTCTCCCTCTTGTACCTTTCATACAGCTTTCTGTAACACTAAATAGAAAGTGGCACACTGCTCATCACTGATACACTGTAACTTGAAAAAAGATATTAAATAAATGTGAACACCCAGAACTCAAACAAATCAAGCGGAAAATCTAATTCTTTGTGCACATCTACTGTCCAGTGTACCTACAATAAAAACAATATTATACAGGTATTGCCTACCAATACTAATATGGTAATGTATAGCCTAAATTCTACTCAAAACTTGTTCATGTCAAAATGCTGTCAGGAACAAAAACTAATAAAATTAAGCTCTCTGATGAACACAAGTGAAATTTCAGTGAAGATAATTTAAACAGTCTGCTGTTTTATAATGATTAAAATGTGCACAATCAGCAAATAAACTCCTAGAATGCTTCAATAGATACTGTAACTGGTAGAGTGTGCTGCTTCCACCACTGGTGGAAAAACTTTTCCCTATATTAACATGAGTGAAAGAGAAAAAAATCAGTCACTGATATTTCCTGCAGGTTTAGACTGTTTATTGCCTATGCAAGCATTTTCATCATAGTTGTGGTTCATGACATTCAGCACATTGCACTCACATAAACAAAATCTTACAGCGGTTGATTTATGTTTAACTTAAGTTCGAATGCAATAATTATTTTTTGCATAAATTACATTATCACTAAGAGAAATAAATCGGTTTAGACAAGTAGTAAATAAATCATTCCATATAATTAATCTAATGCACAAGTATTGTGTTCCCAAATAGCCTACAAAAATTTAACTCAAATAAACCATGACTCACTTTTAAATGAATTTTGTATAGTTACTCATTATTTGCCAGGCAAAAAATTGAAGAGATAGTGCTCACCAAATAGTATATCATGCACTCGACCTTTCATTTTCAGAACCTACTATCATTTAGTATATGCTGAAGTTGCTAAATTCACCTTCAATATATCCTTGACAAACTTTATCCTACTCATGGAGGTCATGCACATCTTGCAGTTATGTTAATATCCTTATTAAGCCAGGCGTATTGAAAACAGAAACAAATAAATTCCATTTCCCTTTCCATGACGGCTGCAATAATGTGCCAATGATCATATGTTACAAATGTTTTAGAGGTCAGTAATCTCCTATTGTGACATTTCACATTTTAACACTAGAATTACCAAAACTTACGAAAAAACTCGTAAATCCGGGCCACCTTAAATCAGCTCGCACATCTCCATTCAGTGTCTTTTGTCGTGTAAATGGGTTGATATGCCCAAGCAGCCTGCTACACCAACCCCCACCACTGCAGAAACGGCAAAAACATCTCCCAAAAGAAGCCTTGTTTATCAGGGAGTCAGGTACCCAGATCGGTATATCTAAAAAACATATTGTTATTTGGAACACATGCATTTCACTTGTGTTCCGTGTCTACAAAGATCTATGCAAGTGTAGGATGACAGGAAATGCAAGAAATGTTGAACACAGTTTTTTTTTTCCTGTTCTAGAACTAAAGACAAAATTTTGACATGAAATGTATAATGTGTGAAGACTGAAGTCCAAATATCAAATAAGCACTTTCACAAAAGGTACAAATATAACAAAAAAAGTGTGCTTTTATTCAAGCCTATAACCGAAGAAAAAGAAATCGTGTTAGTGTGGCTTGTTGTCATGACTTCTTTGGTAGAACAGCTGTAAGAACTACTGACTCCTATTCAAAAGGTCATGGGTTCGAGCCTTCCCACATCCCAAACTTTACATTTTGAGTAGTGAGCTGCTCTTATTGTTACTATTATACAATAAAAACATACATTTGATTTGAGACTGTAACAGCTGGTGTAAATGTATGGTACTTGTAAAGGTTAGCATTTTTTTTAATTCACTTTTATTCTCTCAGTCGCGTTCACACTCGTCCTGATCTGACACTGCTGTTTTCAAATAAAAGACGAGCTATAACAGAGTTGAACTCAGATCGGAGAAAGAACAGAAGCCTTCGCCGCAAATAGCATCCACCCACATATAAGAACAACGCAGCTGCACCAGACGTAAAGGCAAAAGATAGCATCGTTTCGATGCAGGACGAGGTCCAGCATTATCCTGCCAGTCAGTCTGCCCCACACTTGTACTTCAAAGAAACAGCACGGCTTACAGAGCTCACCAACATATTGTGCAAACTCCCGTTTGTGATGGTCTTTACATAAGCAACATTTATATGGTACTTATATAAAAGCCAGATCGAATGTTATTTACCTTGATTTACTGTACTTATCTTCCTACAGTGTAAAGTCACAAGTAAACTGCAGAGCTTCCTCGGTTTGATCGACAAGGGCATGCTCACAAATTACAGGTGTAATGCCACAAAAAACGCCTGCTGACACTTTAGTATGCGAGCAATGGTACAAGAATACAGTTAGACTTCTTTTTTGGGCACATACACCATCCAGATCTAAACACTAGAGTGGAGAGTCGCTCGCTTTCAAGAGGAACTCGCTTCCACTGTGATGAAAGGCCACATTTTAAGTCGTATTTGATAACAGTTTGGACTGTACCTTTGTGTATTACAAAATCAAGTCTAATAGCTGTACACAAGTCAGTAAATATCACATTCCTTGCACTTCCTAACATTCTAGCACACCTGGATAATAAAATCTGCCTAGCCAAAGTATTACTTGTACACTAAAGTTCAGCTGTTAATACAATAATCCCATCTAGTCTGACTGTAACGGACGTAGGGTAGAGGCTCAGAGCCACCTTACACATAAATGACAGACATGCATGTGCAAACAGGCAGCACCAACTTGCTCCACACTGATCCTCAGAGGCACATCATGTTGTGTTCCCTACTATTCTTCCTGTTAATCCATGACTATGTAGCCTGGCACAGCCAGTCCTGCATCATGAAATTTGCAAGTAACACAACCATACACAACAAGAGACCTTACCCCCCCCCCAAAAAAAAACCTTGCCTGCTGATAATGAGGTGCCACCAAAAACATTGTCACAGGCTTCAAAGGTTCAAGATATAATCTATTAATACAGTACTGTATATCTACATCGACCAAATGATCTGGAGATTCAACTGCAATACATTTCTTGTAATCACCATCACTATGCTTAACGGAAAAACAACACATCAAGAAAGTCCAACAATATATAGTTCCTCGGACTTCATAAATGCATGTTGAAATCTGCATCCGGCCACAGCACGTGTTAGGCTCAAAACTACAGAATACTTGAAACGGTCGTGAAGTCAGCCCTGAACCTTAATGGAGCACCACTTTCTTAGAAACACCTCTTGCATTCTCCTCCAAAATCCCAATCATGCGTATACCACTCCTTCTCTCTATACAGTAAATATGTGTGTGTGTGATGCAGAGCTGTTTAAAACACCTAAATGGCCAATACCGGTGATAAAAGCGTCTTTTGCCAGACACTATGTTTCTGGTATATCACAAACAGCCACCTTGTTGGAATTTTAAAATACTGCAACATCCAAGTGTTTAAAAAACGGCGTTCTGCATCCTTTGTAAAGATGTACTGTATATACTGTATTTATTATTCGGAAATATCCGATCTACATCCCACAAAAAAATCTAAAAACCTTCTCGGAAAACATCTACAGTCAAAGGAAATAAAGCAATCGATAAAATAAGTTCAAAAGATAAAAGCCATGTTAAGGTTCTTACAAATAGGCCTTACAACTGTAAACATTGCTTTTATTACAGCAGTAGTATGTTGTAAAGCCACCGTGGTGCCTGCGAAATTTACCCTCTCAATAAATAGGTGCGCACCTGATGTATACACTCCTTGAGGATAATTATGTAAAGTGAACAATTACTTTTAATCAAAATTTATTTCTGTGGTGAACATACACTAGAAGCGGTAGATATCTGTTAAATATTGCAAACGCTCCCGGTTCAAAGGATAATTAACATTCGAGATCAATGTTAGACGCCATTATCTGCTTTCAATAAAGAAACAAAGTCGACTCAGCCAAATACCAAGTAGTACTTAAATGCAAACAAGGATTTCGAAATTGCTGTTTTGTTAAAGAGTTGCTATTATCACCAAGTCATTAAACTGAAAATCAAAAGAGAAATATTAACAACATTTTACTACCTTCGTGTGTTTTGGCAATCTTCGCCATGTTCTTCTGTCTCGATGCCTACGGCGCACTCCTAACCGGAAGGCCTGAAGCACGAAACTTCCGCTCACTGTGAAATTTCCTTGCGCGTGCGCGCACTTCGATATGCGTACGAGATACGTTTACAGTGAAGGAGATTGGCCGATTACTTTGGAGCCTGTAAAAAGTATACATCCATCAATCCACATATTTTTGATACCCGCTTTTATATATATACATATATATATAATTGAATAATTTATAAAACATATATTTTATCTATATATGTATTTATTGTCTACACCGTTCAATATTAGTTAAGGGTCAGGGTCGCGGAGATTGGTGCCTCACCACGGCTTTATCAGACGCAAGACAAAAACGGACAATACTGTGATAGTCTACCCCCCATAAAGCAACAAAAGAAATGTAGATTTTATCTATCCATCATCCAACCCATCCATCCATCCATCCATTTTCCAACCCGTTGAATCCGAACACAGGGTCACGGGGGTCTGCTGGAGCCAATCCCAGCCAACACAGGGCGCAAGGCAGGAAACAAACCCAGGGCAGGGCTCCAGCTCACCACATGGCACACAGACACACCAAGCACACACTAGGGACAATTTAGAATCGCCAATGCACCTAATCTGCATGTCTTTGGACTGTGGGAGGAAACCCACACAGACACGGGGAGAACATGCAAACTCCACGCAGGTAGGACCCGGGAACCAAACCCAGGTCTCCTAACTGCGAGGCAGCAGTGCTACCCACTGCGCCACCGTACCACCCATGTAGATTTTAACTAATAGTTAATTCCTTTAGGTTAAAAATATTTTAAGAGTTTGCATTGTTCATACACTGAAGTTTATTTGTAACATTGTACAGCAATATGCGACATGTAGGGCAAAACAAAAAAAATCGATTCACTATGATTGTGGAAAGTAGTGGATACATCACTGGATACATCACTTGTGATTTTTTTTTTTTTTCTCATAAACTTAGAGCTCCATGCTTTAATGCTGAAGGATGGTCTCTCAGGTCTTAAATGGAAGATACATCTTTGGTTGGAGGCTTGCCACGGCACCGGCTTTGTTATGGCAGCATTTGGTGGCAAGAGAGAACTTATGTGTTTTCTCACCAGATGTCACAAAGTATTTTCTTTCCTGTGATGTTGCATTACATCAAGGGCCTTTTGAACTAGAAGAAAAGGGCTTTTAAAGACGGTGATCAGCATGAGCTCAAGCATGTGCAGAAGGAACTCCGAGTCCAGCTCAGGGCGGCGAAGGAGCAGTACAGGAGAAACCTGGAGCAGAAGTTGCAGAATAACAGCATGAAGGAAGTATGGGATGGGATGAAGATCATCACTGGCTGCAGCTCGAAGCGGGGTACCACCATCGAGAGAGACGTGAAGAGAGCAAACCAAATGAACAACTTCTTTAACAGGTTTGACCACCCTAACCCACTCTCACTCTCACCTCAGAGTACTGCACCTTCCACACATCCTTCTGCTGATACCAGCATAGGAGAGACATCCCCACCCATAATTACAACAGCGCAAGTGAGCAGAGAGCTGAGGAGACTTCGTGCCAGCAAAGCAGCCGGTCCAGATGGAGTATCGCCACGACTGCTGAAAGTCTGTGCATCGGAGCTGGGGGGTCCTCTACAGCGCATCTTCAACCTGAGCCTGGAACAGGGGAGAGTCCCGAGGCTTTGGAAAACATCTTGTATCACCCCAGTCCCAAAGGTATCACATCCTAGTGAGCTGAATGACTTTCGGCCTGTCGCTCTGACATCACATGTGATGATGACCATGGAGAGGCTGCTGCTTCACCACCTTAGGCCACAGGTTCAACACGCCCTTGACCCTCTGCAGTTTGCATATCAGGAGAAGGTGGGAGCGGAGGATGTCATCATCTATATGCTACACCGATCCCTCTCTCACTTGGACAGAGGCAGTGATGCTGTAAGAATTATGTTTCTAGACTTCTCTAGCGCCTTCAGCACAATCCAACCTCTGCTCCTTAGGGACAAGCTGACAGAGATGAGATTAGATTCATACCTAGTGGCATGGATCGTGGACTATCTTAAAGACAGACCTCAGTATGTGCGTCTTGGGAACTGCACGTCTGACATTGTGGTCAGCAACACAGGAGCGCCACAAGGGACTGTACTTTCTCCGGTCCTGTTCAGCCTATATACATCGGACTTCCAATACAACTCGGAGTCCTGCCATGTGCAAAAGTTCGCTGATGACACTGCTATCGTGGGCTGCATCAGGAATGGGCTGGAGGATGAGTACAGGGACCTAATCAATGACTTTGTTAAATGGTGCGACTCAAACCACCTACAACTGAACACCAGCAAAACCAAGGAGCTGGTGGTGGATTTTAGGAGGCCCAGACCCCTCATTGACCCCGTGATCATCAGAGGTGACTGTGTGCAGATGGTGCAGACCTATAAATATCTGGGAGTGCAGCTGGATGATAAATTAGACTGGACTGCCAATACTGATGCGCTGTGCAAGAAAGGACAGAGCCGACTATACTTCCTTAGAAGGCTGGCGTCCTTCAACATCTGCAATAAGATGCTGCAGATGTTCTATCAGACAGTTGTGGCGAGCGCCCTCTTCTACGCGGTGGTGTGCTGGGGAGGCAGCATTAAGAGGAAAGACGCCTCACGCCTAGACAAACTGGTGAGGAAGGCAGGCTCTATTGTAGGCACGGAGCTAGACAGTTTCACATCTGTGGCAGAGCGAAGGACGCTCAGCAGGCTCCTATCAATTATGGAGAATCCACTGCATCCACTAAATAGTATCATCTCCAGACAGAACAGCAGCTTCAGCGACAGACTGCTGTCACTGTCCTGCTCCACTGACAGATTGAGGAGATCGTTCCTCCCCCAAACTATGCGACTCTTCAATTCCACCCAGGGGGGTAAACGTTAACATTTAACATTATACAAAGTTATTGTCTTTTTTTCACCTGCATTACTATCATTCTTTAATTTAATATTATTTATTGTATCAGTATGCTGCTGCTGGAAAATGTGAATTTCCCATTGGAATTAATAAAGTATCTATCTATCTATCTATCTATCTATCTATCTATCTATCTATCTATCTATCTATCTATCTATCTATCTACTGCTAGCCAGGGAATTTTCTGTTGTATAGCAATAAATATCAGAAGTGTCTACTTATTCTTTCGGCATTTAATCAAATTTCTCAAAAAATGTAGTCATACTTTTTAAGTATAAGCTCTGTGGGTCCAAGTATATACTCTTAAAAATAAAGGTGCCAGAGTGGTTCTTCAGAGAGATGCCATAGGGGAACATGATGTTTCTAGAAAGCACCTTTATTTATTGTTTTTTTCTACATATAAGATTTTTTTAAAGCACAGAGGTCCAACTTCATATGCAAAGAACCCTCTCCAGAATGAAATGGTACTTTCAAGCAATCATCAAGCAATGGTTCCACGAGGAACCACACAACCCAGTAAAGAACCATAAAATGCCAATAAAGAACCATTATTTTTAAGAGTGCAGGGTCATCTGAGATCTGTGCTCTAAAAGATCTCAGTCAGTTTTGCCAGTCCAAATATAGCAAATCAACAGAATAAGGCAAAGCACACTATTTTTTAGTTGCCTGCATAAAGCAGTATAATGTACAAATCTGCAGAACAAGAAACAGAAAAAAGGCAAAGGAAAAAACAGCTTCTTTGTAAAATGAAGACCCTTGCTGAATAGTTACATCCCTTATTTACTTTCTAACTGATCCATAAATCACTAATGTTGGATTTTTGTTTCTGTGTTTTGTTGCTTGCACTTAAGATTGCCATATTAGCCTTCCTCTCAGACATGGCCTAGCCAATTATTCTCTGCTAATGTTAAATCCACATGGTTGTGAGGTTTAATTCTTTCCAAGAAAAAAACAATCAAGCAGTTTCAGACACATTGGCTACATTTCTAGACCTTTTCCTTTTTCTGCTAATGCACCCAATAAACCAGGGATTCTCAACCTTTACATACTGAGGACTGTAGCTCTAGCTGCAGACTAAATGGACTGCACATTTAAGTCATCATATCTCCTTGATAAGGACACTAAATGTTAGGCTTTCACATAAAGTATTTACTTTGTAATGACATCAATGTTTAATTAGTCTTCTTCTGTCTTCTTTTTTTGGCTGCTCCCGTTAGGGGTCGCCACAGCGGATCATCTTCTTCCATATCTTTCTGTCCTCTGCATCTTGTTCTGTTACACACATCACCTGCATGTCCTCTCTCACCACATCCATAAACCTTCTCTTAGGCCTTCCTCATTTCCTCTTCCCTGGCAGCTCTATCTTTAGCATCCTTCTCCCAATATACTCAGCATCTCTCCTCTGCACATATTCAAACCAACGCAATCTCGCCTCCCTGACTGTGTCTCCCAACCATCCAACTTGAGCTGACCCTCTAATGTACTCATTTCTAATCCTATCCATCCTTGTCACACCCAATGCAAATCTTAGCATCTTTAACTCTTCTACCTCCAGCTCTGATTCCTGATTTCTGGTCAGTGCCACTGTCACCAAACCATAGAACATAGCTGGTCTCACTACCGTCCTGTAGACCTTCCCTTTCACTCTTGCTGATAGCCATCTGTCACAAATCACTCCTGACACTCTTCTCCACCCATTCCACCATGCCTACTCTCTCTTTTTCACCTCTCTTCCACAATCCCCATTACTCTGTACTGTTGATCCCAAGTATTTAAACTCATCCACCTTTGCCAACGCTACTCCTTGCATCCTCACCATTCCACTGACCTCCTTTTCATTCACACACATGTATTCTGTCTTGTTCCTGCTGACCTTCATTCCTCTCCTCTCTAGAGCATATCTTCACCTCTCTAGGGTCTCCTCAACCTGTTCCCTACTATCGCTACAGATCACAATGTCATCAGCAAACAGCATAGTCCACAGGGATTCCTGTCTAATCTTGTCTGTCAACCTGTCCATCACGTATGTATCATGTGTTCCAACAACTGCTAGGTTAGATGTCCGTGAACTTGTTTTAAATGTCTCACTGCCTTGTCTGACGTGACGTTAAAAGTGTCTCTTGCGGGTTGTCAAATTGTCTTCTGAGAAGATCATGTCTCATCTCCCTTGTCTCCCTTCCAAGATATTTTTTTTATAATAGAGAGATTTTTTATTTTTAGTAAATATAATATAATAATTCTTTGCACTTATATAGCGCTTTTCTCACTACTCAAAGCCCTCAGCAATTGCAGGTTAAGGGCCTTGCTTAAGGGCCCAACAGAGCAGAGTCCCTTTTTGGCATTTACGGGATTCGAACCGGCAACCTACCAATTGCCAGTGCAGATCCCTAGCCTCAGAGCCACCTCTCCGCCTCAATGTAATATTCTGAAAAATTCCAATTAAAAAATGTAAAACATAAAAACTGTGAAAATATAGGAATATTTTCTAAATGTTACACACAAATAACATTAAAAGGTGCAAATAAATTGAAGTTGAGATTCAATGCTTTACAATAGTTTGCTTATTTATTTATTTTATTGTTTGTTTTTATTTATTTATTGACAAAGCATTTTTCTATGGAGGAATATTATGGACAAAATTAAATGAATAAATAAATGCACAAATACATAAAAACTGCATGAAATGTGTGCATAAATAAATAAAAATGTCATGAAGTGTGAGCACAAATAAATAAATAAATGTGTCATGACATTTTTTATGCAGTACTTTTAAACTGCATAAAAGTAACTGTTTTTTTTTACTCAGTTGGAATGTCAAAGGATGGGCATCCAGGGCAGGTAACTTTGTCACCTGAACTGGTGTGTAGTCTAGTCTTTTCCACCAGTTCTTTGATGTTTTAAAAAATAGTTTAATCAATATCATAGTCTAAAAGGGCAGTCAACATTGTTATTTCTTCTGATAAATCTTCAATTTTCTCTCTGAAATGTATGATAACTTCAGCAGAATCCATTTCATCAGCAGTAGTAAGCATTTTTCTAATTAATTTGTGCGCTGTCTCATTTACTTCCATCTCCCATACAGACACAATGAATTAGGCATGAGCAAACTACAGAAGTCAGATCACCAACCAAACACAATATGTGCTAGAGCCCACCTTGTCAACTTTGAGAAGTGAAAAGTGACAGATTTATTTTAAGCCATATTTCATGATGCAGTTGAAAGAATATTACTGACAAAATTAAAGAAATATCAAAAATATAAATCAAATATTTTGTGACACATTTATTTATTTATGCTAACATTTCATGCAGCTTTGTTTATTTTTACTTATATTTCAGAATACTTTTATTCATTTGGAATCAGCCTAGTTACTCTTCTCTGGACCTTTTCTAGTGCTGCTATGTACTTTTTAAAGCCTGGAGATCAAAACTGTACACAGTTCTCCAGATGAGGCCTCACCAGTGCATTGTAAAGCTATAGCATAACCTCCTTGGACTTGTACTCTACTCATCATGCTATATAACCTAACATTCTGTTAGCTATCGTAATAGCTTCTGAACAGTGTCTAGAAGTTGATAATGTAGAGTCCATTACAACTCCTAAATCCTTCTCATAAAGTGTACATTTTCGATTTTATTTTCAGACCTCCCATTGTGTATTCAAACCTAACAATTTTACTTCCTACATGTAATACTTTCATTTACTGACATTACATTTCATCTGCCACAAATAATCCCAAGCCTGTATGCAGTCCAAGTCCCTCTGTAATGATTCAATGGATTACAGATTATCTGACAATGCACCTATCATGGTATCATCTGCAGACATAACCAGCTTGTTATTTACTGTATATTCCTATCCAAATTATTTATATATCTTAAAAATAGCAGCGGCCCTGACACAGACCCTTGTGGCACAACACTCTTAACATCAGCCAATTCTGATGAGGTTCCTCACACAACAACCCTCTGCTTCCTGTGTCTGAGCCAATATTACACTCATCTACAAACATCACCCCGAACTCCCACTTCTTTTAGTTTGATACCCAACCTCTCATGTGTTACCTTGTCAAATGCTTTCTGAAAGTCCAGATAAATAATATCATATGGTCCACTTTGATCATACCCTTTTGTTGCTTCCTCATAGAATTCCAGCATGTTGGTAAAACATGATCACCCACTTCTGAGCCCATGCTGGCAGTTCAGTAAAATTCCTGCTCTTGCCATGTGTTGCTCAATCTTATCCTTAATAATTCCTTCCTTTAATTTTCCTGTGATGCATGTTAAGATTACTGGCCTGAAGTTTCTTGGATCTGCCCTTTTTATTTAACAGAATAATATTTGCCATTTTCCAGTTCATCAGAATTTCCACAGTGCACAGTGACTTCCTAAAATATGCTTCAAGGGTTTATAGATAGATAGATAGATAGATAGATAGATAGATAGATAGATAGATAGATAGATAGATAGATAGATAGATAGATAGATAGATAGATAGATAGATAGATAGATAGATAGATAGATAGATACTTTATTATATGTACTCACTAACCTCAAGAACTTCAGGGTAAATATTGTCTGGTCCTGGAAATTTGTTTGTTTTCAGATTATTTAATCTCAGCAGTACTTCTCCCTCTTCAATTTCCAAATCCCTCAGTACATCCTTGGTAGTCCTTTTTACCACTGAGAGGTTATATACTGTACTTTCTCACATGTGAAAACCTCAGAAAAATACAAATTTTGAGCATCTGCTATTTCATTGTCTGTATTTTTTAATTCCCCTTTACTATTCCTAATTCACTTCTCCTCCTCCTTGACTGTTCTTTTACTACTTAAATACTGAAAAGATCTCTTTGGGTCATCTTTTGCCTTATCTGCTATATTCCTCTCATACTGCCTTTTAGCCTCACTAATATCCTTCTTAATGGTTTCTTAATGGTTTCCCTCATGTTCTCATACACCCTATGATTCCTCTTTAGACTTTGCTACATATGCTCAAAATTTGCCCTACCAAAGTTAAACTTAACAGTTTTAATTTTTGCATTTGTGCTCTTCCAAAATACTGAGAACTGTATTATATAATGGTCACTTGAGCCTAATGGTTCAATCAACTATACACCTTCAGTTATCTCCTGATTATTACAAAGTACCAAATCAAGACAGGCTTCAACCCGCATTGATGTTTTAACATAATGTGTTAAAAAACAGTCACTGATTACTTCTAATAACTCCTGTTTTCATGCTGTGCTATTTGCAATGTTATCCCAGTTAACAGTTAGGTAGTTAAAGTCCACCATGACTATAATATCCTCCAGTAAACTTGATATTTTAATATTACTATAAAGATATGCATTGAAATTACTGTCTGCATTAGTTGGACTATAACACACTCCTAAAATAAGACCTCATTCCAAATGCTATCCAGGCGAAGTTACATGTCCTCAATAAGATAGGGCTTATTGTCCAACTGCAAAGGACTTGCATTTAAATTCTGTTTGACATAAACACCAACCCCACCTCCTTTTCTGTTCTCTCTATCCTTCCTATAAAATGTGTATCCCTCTATGTTATACTCATCCCTGGGGTTAATACCCCTGGACAGTGTGCACCCTTTACCTTGTGCCTGACCGGTATCTTAACACTGGCCACCTGCCTATGTGACACTGAGCCCTTGTCTTTATCACTTTAAAGTCAGCCGTTGCCTTTTTTTGCCACTAAGGAATCATTGTTTCTGTTACTTATAACTAACTATTCATCACTATGATGCTAGTTATTTCTTGCAGAGATGCCTGTGACACCTACTGCTGCATACTGTCCCCTTGGCAATGCTAGTTTGAATACAAATAACAAGAATAAGTACAAGTATAAGAAACAATTCCAAATGGTCCCCCAAACACTCAGCTGCTTTTGCTTCTGTGTAGGTGAAAAAAAAGCAAAAACCTCATCTAAAGGGGAAAAAAGCTTTAAAAATTCCAGCACACCTCCTTAGCAGCAACCAAAAACACAAAGTTTTTAGAAGCAAAATATTTTTTTAAATTAACTCTCACTCCACAGAAAACACAAATACTCTTAGTTGCTTCACTTCCGTTCCATGTGCTCAATATGTCTCAGTCTCCATGTCAATATACCAATTTTTATATTCCACTTTGCCATTATAAAAGAGCAAAACATCTTTATCCTTTAATGATATATTAACACCAGTAGTCATCTTAAAGAAAGACTGAAGAGCACACCAAACGCATTGTAAATACATCCAGAAAATAAAGCAATAATACTTTCTTTCTCAAAGTTACAAAATACACCAGTTAAGTCAATATATTTTTAAGATCATACTAGCACCTGGTTAAAAGTTTAAATACAATGAATATTTTTAAGAGAAACCTCTTGATTTTTATTGGTAATATAATACATTCTTGAGATATTACAGGTTTCATTCCAATTAATATCTTGAAACTGAGAAAGCCAGAAGTTTTTTCCTGAGGAGATTGTATATTTCGTAATTTTTGTCTTTAAGTCAGAGACACAAGATTGCATTGCTTTGGACATGTGCAAAGGAGAGATACTGGATATATTGGGAAAAGGAGAGGACATACAGGTGATTGGTGTAACAGGACAAGATGCAGAGGACAGGAAGATATGGAAAGAGATGATCCATTGTGGCAACTCCAAACGGGAGCAGTTGAAAGAAGAAGAAGAGGTCATACCTTCCACCATCAGACTAAAATCAACATTTAGCTTTAAATCCACAATAAATGGTTACATTTTGTAATAATTTAATAAGTCCATAAGGTATGGTGCCAAATGTAATTGCATATTCTTTAGTTGATATTGGAAGTCCATATTTCTCTTAAAATTCTGAATAGGTAAGTTGATAGTCATCATTATGAAACAATTGTGCTATGGAGAAATTTTCACTTTTAAACCAGTTGCTAAAAAAAAGTGTTTTATTTGTGTATCCAATATCTTTGTAAGGACAAATTTTGTTTCATTGCAATCAACCAGGAAATCAAGATTTGCCTATGGAAGTAAGATATGTAAATGAGGAATTTGTTAACATCAAAATTGAACCTGAGGAGAAATTCAATGCCACACACTTTTTTGAGAAACAAGATTTTGGGATAAGTTACCATAATTTGTCTTTTTATTTAATCTAGTTCTGAATCCATCTAATCATAAATATGGTATTAAAAGTTTCAAAATCAAATGTATTCAGTCCATCTTGACTATATGAATTACATGGGATAAATTTGTTCAAATAATGAGGCTTTTTTTTCAAATGAAATCATACATCATCCTTTTAGCCTACTTAATTATTGGTTTTAGGACATCTAAAACCATTGCTGTATGCACCAATCTTGACAACCCCTCAGCTTTGGATAAAGTTCTTCAGTAACACTTTAGTTATGTATTGCAAAAATTATCTATTATTCATTTACTCTTATGTAACAAGACCATAACAAAGGCGTCTTTTGGACATCATTGGTTATTCATCTCTGTTCGGTGTGGCATATTTACATGATGGTAAAATTCTTTGTTAATATGAAGGATGGATGCACAGGTCTTACACTAAATATGTAATATCAAATGAAGTGTGTCTCAGTGACAGACCACTCCAAAGTGAAGTTCTGTTAGTAGGTCACATTACAGAGATGAATAAATTATGCTTTGTAAGTGTTATGAAGACCCAAAACAGTGTTTATTAAGGTCTTGTTTGATAAAAATAAATGAGTAATGAAATTATTTTTGCAGTACCTAAAGTGTTACCAAATATTCTTCCACTCAAAAATAAATTTCACCTAACCAAATATCAAATCTTTTTTGAATGATATTCCATCCTCTTAAAGTCAGTAAAACAAGGCACAACTTTTCTTCCGTCAGCAAACACTCACATCATCTGCTTTAACATTGTTATGCGACATTGACTAAACTGTCACTTATTCACAAATTCACAAAGAGGCTCTCAATTCAATTTGCCGATCAAATGGGTCACAACAAGTATAAATGTGTTGTGCTTGTGCTTTGTGCCGCAGTATAAGCCAGGCTTTATGCTATGTGCCAAGTTCAAGTGCTTTAAAGAGGGTAGCGGGATTGCGATCGGAAGCAGTACTGAACATTTTGCAGGCCCATAAAAATGCGAGGTGAAACGGGATGGAATTTTGTCGGGATGACAGATCGACATATCCCCTTGCACCCTTCTACATTCTGACTTGCATGGACGAATGCGCGAACACCTATGTGGAAACTTAACTGTGTGAAACCTCAAGGGGGCACGCTTTTCCACATCTAACAAATATAATTGTATGACTATCGGTCCCCTCCTTTAACCCCCACCTTATCGTGGTGGAGGGGTTTGCGTGTCCCAATGATCCTAGGAGCTCTGTTGTCTGGGGCTTTATGCTCCTGGTAGGGCCACCCAAGGCAAATTGGCCCTAGGTGAGCGATGAGACAAAGAGCGGTTAAACAAACCTTCTATGATGAATGAAAACTTTGGGCGGCGTTTTCCCTTGCCCGGACACGGGTCACCGGGGCCCCCTTCTGGAGCCAGGCCTGGAAGTGTGGCTTGATGGCGAGCGCCTGGTGGCTGGGCCTGCACCCATGGGACTTGGCCGGGCACAGCCCGAAATGGCAACGTGGGTCCCCCTTCCCATGGGCCCACCACCTATGGGAGGGGCCAAGGAGGACGGGTGCAGTGTGAGTTGGGCGGAGACCATGGCGGTCTGATCCTCGGCTACAGAAGCTGGCTCTTGGGACATGGAATGTCACTTCTCTGAAGGGGAAGGAGCCTGAGCTAGTGCGTGAGGTCGAGAGGTTCCGGCTAGATATAGTCGGACTCACCTCGACGCACAGCTTGGATTCTGGAACCAATCTCCTTGAGAGGGGCTGGACTCTCTACCACTCTGGAGTTGCCACCGGTGAGAGGCGCCGAGCGGGTGTGGGTATATTTATTGCGCCCCGACTTGGAGCCTGTTCATTGGGGTTTACCCCAGTGGACGAGAGGGTAGCCTCCCTCCGCCTTCGGGTGGGGGGACGGGTCCTAATTGTTGTTTGTGCATATGCACCGAACAGCAGTTTGGAGTACCCACCCTTTTTGGAGTCCCTGGAGGGGGTGCTAGAGGGCATACTTTCTGGGGGCTCCTTCGTACTGCTGGGAGACTTCAATGCTCACGTGGGCAATGACAGTGAGACCTGGAAGGGCGTGATTGGGATGAATGGCCCACCCGATCTGAACCCGAGTGGTGTTTTGTTATTGGACTTCTGTGCTCGTCACAGATTGTCCATAACGAACACCATGTTCAAGCATAGGGGTGTTTATATGTGCACTTGGCACCAGGACACCCTAGGCCTCAGTTCGATGATCGACTTTGTGGTCGTGTCGTCGGACTTGCGGCCACATGTCTTGGACACTCGAGTGAAGAGAGGGGCGGAGCTGTCAACTGATCACCACCTGGTGGTGAGTTGGCTTCGATGGTGGGCGAGAATGCCAGTCAGGCCTGGTAGGCCCAAACATGTTGTAAGGGTCTGTGTCTGGCAGAGCCCCCTGTCAGAAGTAGCTTCAACTCCCACCTCCGGCAGAACTTCGACCACATCCCGAGGGAGGTGGGGGACATTGAATCTGAATGGGACATGTTCCGTGCCTCTATTGTTGAGGTGGCTGACCGGAGCTATGGCCTTAAGGTGGTCCGTGACTGTCGTGGCGGCAATCCCCGAACCTGTTGGTGGACACCAGCGGTGAGGGATGCCGTCAAGCTGAAGAAGGAGTCCTACAGGACCCTTTTGTCCTGTGGAACTCTGGAGGCAGCTGATAGGTACCGGCAAGCCAAGCGGAATGCGGCTTTGGTGGTTGCTGAGGCAAAAACTCGGGCGTGGGAGGAGTTTGGGGAGGCCATGGAGAACGACTTTCGGACGGCTTCGAGGAGATTCTGGTCCACTGTCCGGCGTCTCAGGAGGGGGAAGCAGTGCAGTGTCAACACTGTATATGGTGGGGATGGTGCGCTGCTGACCTCGACTCGGGACGTTGTGGGTCGGTGGGGGGAGTACTTCGAAGACCTCCTCAATCCCACTAACATGCCTTCCAATGAGGAAGCAGAGCCTGGGGACTCGGAGGTGGGCTCCCCCATCTCTGGGACTGAGGTCACTGAGGTGGTCAAAAAACTCCTTGGTGGCAGGGCCCCAGGGGTGGATGAGATACACCTGGAGTTCCTCAAGGCTCTGGATGTTGTAGAGCTGTCTTGGTTGACACGTCTCTGCAACATCGCATGGACATCAGGGACAGTGCCTCTGGATTGGTAGACCAGGGTGGTGGTCCCCCTCTTTAAGAAGGGGGACCGGAGGGTGTGTTCCAACTACAGAGGGATCACACTCCTCAGCCTCCCTGGAAAAGTCTATTAAGGGGTTCTGGAGAGGAGGGTCCATCGGATAGTCGAGCCTCGGAGGAACTCAGGAGGAACAGTGTGGTTTTTGTCCTGGTCGCGGAACAGTGGACCAGCTCTGCACCCTTAGCAGGGTCCTGGAGGGTGCATGGGAGTTTGCCCAACCAGTCTACATGTGTTTTGTGGACTTGGAAAAGGCATTCGACCGTGTCCCTCGGGGAATCCTGTGGGGGATACTCCGAGAGTATGGGGTACCGGACTCCCTGATAAGGGCTGTTCGGTCCCTGTACGATCAGTGCCAGAGCATGGTCCGCATTGCCGGCAGTAAGTCAAACCCGTTTCCAGTAAGAGTTGGACTCTGCCAGGGCTGCTTTGTCACCAATTCTGTTCATAACTTTTATGGACAGAATTTCTAGGCGCAGCCAGGGCGTTGAGGGGGTCCGGTTTGGTGGACTCAGGATTGGGTCACTGCTTTTTGCAGATGATGTTGTCCTGTTTGCTTCATCAGGCCGTGATCTTCAGCTCTCTCTGGATCGGTTCGCAGCTGAGTGTGAAGCGGCTGGGATGGGAATCAGCACCTCCAAATCCGAGACCATGGTCCTCAGCCGGAAAAGGGTGGAGTGCCCTCTCAGGGTTGGTAGCGAGATCCTGCCCCAAGTGGAGGAGTTCAAGTATCCCGGGATCTTGTTCACGAGTGAGGGAAGAATGGAGCGTGAGATCGACAGGCGGATCGGTGCGGCATCCGCAGTAATACGGGCTCTGCATCGGTTTGTCGTGGTGAAAAAGGTGAAGCTCAGTCATCCGGGAGGGGCTCAGAGTAGAGCCGCTGTTCCTCCGCATCGAGAGGAGTCAGATGAGGTGGCTCGAGCATCTGATCAGGATGCCTCCTGGACGCCTCCCTGGTGAGGTGTTCCGGGCATGTCTAACCGGGAGGAGGCCCAGGGGAAGACCCAGGACACGCTGGAGGGACTATGTCTCTCGGCTGGCCTGGGAACGCCTCGGGATTCCCCCAGAAGAGCTAGATGTAGTGGCCGGGGAGAGGGAAGTCTGGGCATTTCTGCTCAAGCTGCTGCCCCCACGACCCGACCTCGGATAAGCGGAAGAGAATGGATGGATGGATGACTATCGGTACAGAGGGCTAAGTGTTAAAGCTAGCGATGCTCATGGCCAGGAGCAGTATTAAATTCTAGTGGGATTGAGGCCGATTTCAAAAATCAACACCATGCTGGGGTGCATTTCACGAAAATAATACATCTTATCGAGTACTGAACATAATGTACAAATTACATTTTCGCGCGTTTCTTAAACCCCTTCTTAAGTTGCCAGTTTACAAAATATTAGTTTAGTTAACTTTGCCCCTGTAGCTTACAAAAATAAGCACAATAAGTCAAGTGAAAATCAACAGATTGATAATATAATGTAGTTTCATTATTGGACATTTTGTGAAATTAAATAAACTTGTGTGGACAAAAAAGGCACACTGAAAAGCAGGCAGATAATGTTTTTTCTCAATTCTCTTGTTTATTCATTCGGAGTCACAGTAAGTAGAGATTCAAAAGAGCATAACTTGTTGCCGCAAAGCTCAATTGAACCCTGATCAAAAGCCAGGAGGGGTTTTTTATACTTCAGCATCTCATGATTAATAAGACAGAAAGAACATCCTTATCAAAACAGTAAAGTTAAACAATATGTCTGTTGAGCTAAGCATTATCTGTGTTTTCAAAGCTAAGCACAGGAGAGACGCCTTTGCATAAACTACATGTACTTTCTGCAGCCTTGTGACCTTGTCCCTGAAACATTCACTCTGAGAAAGGGAAAACAAGAAACAGCTTAGATTTTATTCATGTGGACACTATTTCTCCTGAACCCTGGAATAACATATTTTTGTTAGTTCATAAGCCAAAGCGTCTCTTACTGGCAAGTTAGAAAAATAGTTATTATAAAAATTCTAATTTACTAAACACACAAAATACATGGTGCTGAGGAGAACATTCTTCTTCTACACTTGTGAAAAGTAACAAAAATACATGACATCATTATTTAAAAACTAAATACGACAACAGAGTAAGGACGCTAAAGTTGGCTGCTATTCGCAGCTCCTTATTCGCTTGGCTACTTATTCGCTTCCAGACAACTACTTATTCACATTCTTTGTGCAAAGCAGTTACTTTTTCAACAGTAATAGAAAGCCATATGTTGTTGATACATAGCAGTTAAGTTTTGCCGGTCCCAACTTAGGTGCCCGCAGGTCAAAAGAACTGGCAAAGTTGGCATACACCCATATCTAATGAAAGAGATTAACTGTGATGTTTAAGGGGTATTGTAAAGGGGTGGATGTCGTTGTGCCACTGCAATTTCCATTTTCCAAACACGTAAGATGCCTCTGTAGAGTTGCAGTTGAGTGTTATCAGGCATAGACATAGAATTACTAGACACCTCATTACCAGAAGCATCGTACGTCAATGTCGCCGCCATATTGCGAGTGGCACTGCTGTGGATGGAAGTAATGGATAAAGATACCTCACGCATGTGCTGCTTGGGATTGTACAAACCGCTGTACGCTCCAAATCAGATCACAGGAATTACATTTCATAGGTAAAGCTGAACATTTGTTTTGGTAATATTTGGCCATTAGAAAATCCTGTTTTATAATCTTAACTTTAGCTACGCTAGGCTGAGCTAGCAAAGCTATTCCCTTAAGTGCTCAAGTGAGCCTCCAAACAACGTTTTGGCTAAACGTATTTAGTCACTAACTATGTAGATTGTTGTTAGCTGTTAACATTTCTCAAACTTTGAATGTTTCCCAAAGAAATCCACCTCAGGAAGCAGTGGGAGGTAGCCCTTAGACAGGATTTTGAGAAAGCTGTCCTGTGATGTGTGCCGTGCTAGTTTGGTAACAGATGCTGTCCCGGCATCATATGATCAAAGCTACCACTTGCTCACATTAAAAAAACAAAAGAGGTGTGATGATTTCTTCTGAGGATACAGTCAAGGTGGTCAAAGTAGCTGAGCGTGTTATCCGACAGTCGACATTAGGGCAAGCTATCAGTGTATATTTGATCAATCAGTTTGTTCGGGCTGAGATTGGTTCAGATGATGTGTTTTTTCTCAAGGAGCTCATTGAGGAAACACAGTTTGAAATTGACAACCATCATTTTATGCTCATGTCTTTAGTTGTGTCTGTCTTCCACAAACTAAGGCTGCACCATATTGCCAGACTGAATTCTCAAATTACAGAGTGGCAACACACAGAAAAATCTATGTAAGACAGTTCTGTTCCATGGATTTTAGATCCTATCTTGTATATATTTAAGTAACCACATTGTGTGTGTGTGCACGTGTGTGTATGAGAGAGAGAGATTGAGAGAAGAATGAGTGAAATGTTTTCAGAAATTATTAATCCAATTTGTATATAATAAAATTGTTTATTTTTGTCATTGAGTGTATCATTTCACTGTTAAAAGAAAGACCAGACTGCCAGTTGCAGTCTTACTATTTTGACTTTCAGACATTGGTCAAGTTTTCATCTCAATAATTAATAAATAATAATAATAATAATAATAATAATAATAATAATAATCATACATTTTATTTAATAGGCGCCTTTCTTAGCACTCAAGGACACCTTACAATAAAATTAAACAGTAAAATTAAAACAAGAGAATGAGAAATCAAAAAGCAATAGTTAGCAAACAAACAAAGATAACTAGCAGTAACAATGCAAAATTCACAATTGGTATGCCAGTTTGAAAAGATAGGTTTTCAGGGTAGTTTCAAAATGTGTTATTGAATCGAGCTAACGTATATGAAAGGGAAGAGAATTCCAGAGTTGAGAAGCACTATAAGAGACGCTCGAGCTCCCATAGAACAGAGTCTGATGTGCGGTACAGAAAGTAGAGTTGCAGATGAGGATCTGAGTGAGCGGATGGGAGTGTAAGTCTGGAGGAGATCAGTGAGGTTGTGGAGAGCTTTAAATGTTAAGAGCAGTATTTTGTATTGTATTCAGTAGTGAACAGGGAGCCAGTGAAGTTGAGAGAGAATAGGTGTAATATGTTCAGTGGATTTAGAACAGCAGGTTATTATCTGGGCAGCAGAATTTTGTATAAGTTGTAAGCGATGGATACGTTTCTGTGGGATGCCAGATAGAATAGCATTACAGTAATCTATACGTGAGGTGTCTAGGCCAGGGCATTAACCAATAGTTCAGTACTGTGCTGCGTAAGAACAGGACAAAGTCTAGAAACGTTTCGGAGATGGAAGAAGGCAGTCCGAGAAATGTTACTTATGTGGGAGGAATTATTTAATAATAATATAATAATAATAAATAATAAACTCAAACTCAAACTCAAACCAATTCTGCCTTACCACCTCCTGGAATCAGTAATCCATGCATTCATTACGTCCCGGCTCGACTATTCTAATTCCTGCCTATATTGTATTAGTAAAGCCACTATTTCGAGACTCCAATTGGTTCAAAATGCGGCTGCAAGGCTTTTAACTGGAAGCAGCAGAAGCCAACACATTACACCGATTTAAAAAATCCTACACTGGCTGCCGGTTAGCTTCAGAATTGATTTTAAGATACTCCTCTTAACCTATAAGGCACTAAATGGTCTAGCCCCTGCCTACTTGAGTGTCTTGCTCCATCGTCACAATCCCCCTCGTGTTCTTAGATCCGCAGATCAGCTGCTCCTAACCGTTCCCAAGGCACATTTTAAAGCTCGTGGTGAAAGGGCTTTTTCTGTCTGTGCACCCAGGCTCTGGAACTCCTTACCTTTAGTGGTTAGGCAAGCCACTTCAGTCGCCACATTCAAATCACACCTAAAAACTCACTTCTTCACATTGGCTTTTAATTCTTAACCTGTCTTATTTCCACTTGCTTTTTGCTATTTCTCTGTTTTATTGGGTCCCCTGACCTGTTTTTTAGTGTCTCTGTTTTAATTCTCTCTTAATGTTTGTTTTTAATATTTTGCTTTTAGTCTTGCTTGTTTTAACTGTACAGCGCTTCGGTCAGTTGTAATGCTGTGTTTTTAAGCGCTTAACAAATAAAAATGGTATGGTATGGTATTATTATTATTTAATAATTGCTATTATTAGTGTATAAATAGATATAAATAATTGCATTTAAACGATTTGCCAAAATCTGTTGTATGTAAATGATACTGTTTTAAACGTTATTGTTTTTTCATCAGAAAACCCGGTTTCCACGTTTACCTGTATTAGTTTAAATGGCACTTTTGCCACTCGCAATGTGGCGGACGTGCTGACGTATTGTGTCGACTGGGCAACACAGTGAATGCGGCGTCTATCTGTATATGTCTATGTTATCAGGCTCAACACGAATGCCTCAGCCAAATGGACTGGCAAAGCTGGCACACTCCCATATCTAATGAATGAGATTTAATATGATTTTTAAAGGATACAAAATCGGACATGTACTGTTTCTGAGGAAAACGCAAAAGAAATGATAAGCACGCCGCGTGTAAATTCAAGGCAGAGACTCCAAGAGACAGGATGTATGAATGGGTTTCAGCTTCAGCCCACTGGTTTAATTTAAATAACACTTAAATACTGGGTTTAGTAGCTGGTGGTCGGAGACACAAAATACAAAAGGCATTTTTCTGGGTCGGCTTTCTTTATTGCAGTTGTACTATCCATCCAAATCACAACCCTGAGTTCACGTCCTTTCCTTTTTCTTTTTCCACCCTTCTCCACATAACCAATTGCAATTCTGAAAACATCTCCAGGCCCGGTCTTAGGTATTATGGGGCCCTAGGCGAAAGGGGGGTCCAGGGGCCCCCTGAGGGGGGCAGAGCCCCCCTGGAAGCTCTGCGAAATGCGTGAAAATTAGACCAAGGAGACGTTTTCTTGTAACATTACGAGGTCATCACCCTGCGTCCCTTTTTCGCCCGGAGTACTTAGCTGCTACAATTTAGCCAGTTTGAACTGTTTCCACTGGGCACCACGTGGCGGTATGTAGCTAAGCCCAGCTTAGTTTTTTTGTATTTTTTCTTTTTTTAGTTTTTTTGTCCTTTTTTATTTTTTGGGATATTTGAAACTTTTGGAATGCATTGCGAGGGGAGGGGAGGGGCGGGCCGGGGGCCTGGCTGCCGTCGATCCGGGGCCCCCCGGACGCCGGGGCCCTAGGCGGTCAACTACTTCGCCTATGCCTAAGGCCGGGCCTGACGTCTCCGTGAAAATAAAAGTAGCTGCGGCCTTAGAAAGCCTCTTTTCAACACTTTAAAAGAATACAGAGATATTAACTTATAACCTAAATTACTCAAATGAATTGTCTATCTAAACAGTCACACTATAAACGCTGTATTGCATTTCATCATAACTTATAATTTCAATATAAATCTTAGTACTCCAAAAGTTCGGAGAGCTGTCATAACGGGAATTTATTATAATCTTATATACAGGATATATCTTATACATACATAGAATATAGGATACATCCTATGTGGCGACCGCTGCCTGTGAGTACGGTTGCCGCAAGAGGAAGCGCGTTTAAAAAGCACTTAGTGATTAACGACTGTTATCAAGGAGCACGTAGATCACGAATGATTTGACGTGAAAGTTTTGTTTCGATGGAGTCTGAGAAACACTCTTAAATTAAAGGTCGATCTGAAGATGAATTTAACGATTTTCTTAGCGTTGTAATGTTCTAGCTGACGCATTTACCAATGAGACACTTTGGATGATTGATGCGGGTGCAGCCAGTCAGCGCGCAAAATTAGAACGGATCAGCCAATGAGACTAATAGATCTCCGGAGAGAGGCGTGTTGTACATAATTGACTGTTAAATCACAAGTAGCGAAATCCACGAAACTGGAAAAAATGGCGAAGAGCGGAGGGCAAATGAAGAGAGTAATAACGAGCTGTTTGAACAATTTACCCATTTTTTCCAGGTGCTCTAAAAATCCCATCAGGTGAGTTTTCAGTGCTGTTCACACATTATAAAAAATAGCACGAACCTAGTGACAGAAGTTCATTCAGAATCTTTTAAAGAAAGTTTGTAACGCTTCCAGAAACTTAGCTTGTCACGGCGATAATTGGCGAGAACCAGTTGAAGTAGTGACCATTAGCGACCTTTTGACAAACAAACTCTTAAGATTCCCGCAACGTAACATAAGATCATTGTTATGCATGTGAAATTATCTCATATGTTCTTTGCATTACTGTACCTTTTATAATATAATTCCTCGTAGATTAACCAACAGTAATTCTGTTTAGCGAAGATGTCATTAGGAGATCTTCAACAGGGGCTTCCTGGCTCGGTCGTAGATGAATTTTGTGTTAACGTTTCTGTTTTAACCAAACGTGAGTTTTCTACAAGTCGTAGTAATCAAAAGCCGTGTTAATATTGAAGTATTTATGTGAAAACAGACGTGTTATGTACAATGGAAAGAGCAGTTATTGATAAAATAACGTCTGAACTGTAAAAGGCAAATGCTTATTAGGGAAGAACATATTTTAGAAAAGTTAAATATGGAAATGTGTTTTCTGAAAAATCCTTAAGTTTCTCCCATAGTTACAATTTACATACTTGGGATGAATAGTTCTGACCAGATGCTGCGAATTCCCATAGACAATCATGGAAGTCCATCAAATGTTAAAAGACGGACACAGAGGTTAATCTTAACACGGTTACTTTTGAAAGTACATTTTTCTCTTGAAAAATGTTACGTCCATACTAGCATTTTCACTTTGTTTTCTAAAAGTAAATTATCCACATTGAAACGGCAAGAAACGTTTATATCTTTCTTATAGGGCTTACGCAGTTTATGCATTGACAGGAAAACATACAAAGTTGAGGAAAAAGTATTTAATTTAGTTAAAGTTCAATAATAAACAGTAATTGGTATAAGATGAAAACCTATAGCCATAAGGGTTCCTCAGGACTGAAGTTGGGGGACCAATGCATTAATCTCAATTGTGCACACTTTGTCTCCGAGTCTCATCTACAGCACTCTTCTCAAATTCAGCAAAGCCAATGCAACAGTCGCTAAATTATACTTTAAACTGAAGTAGTCAATGAACAAACCAAAACCTCTTTTTAAACATTTTAGTACCGTACTGGGAATGTTTCTGGATTGCTTTATAGCGCAAGTAAAATCTGCATTATAATGTATGCACCTGTTGCTTGGTACATCACAGTAATATTTTAAATAAAATTGCTTAACGGTCACACACACACATATATATATATATATATATATATATATATAAATGATTGATTGACTGGCAGGTAGACAAGAAACTCTTGGCTATTTGCAGAAAGCCATGCCAGAAGTAAATTTTAAGTTTGAAAAAAAAATGAAGAGTTATAATGTATGATGTTTTGCATTTAGTATTGCTACACAAATAATAATCTTTTTAATTTTTAAACTTCTTTATATTTCTTTATTTATCAACACAATGTTTATTATGATAAAATTACAGCATCTCTTTTTCATAGGGGGGAAAAAGTCCCACATCACAAAAATATAAGACATTTGCACTGTTCTTTACTTCTTTCTGTTTCTTATGGATGTTTTTATTTTATTATCTGGAAGCATAACATCTTTTGATTTTCTTTGAATTTTCCATTGACGTCTGCTGTTCTGTAATTTAATCTGATTATATTACCAATGACTCTTAAGAAGTCAGAACTCTCGCCATCTCTACTTGGCATTGTTTTTATTTAGATGTATGACTTGTTTCTGCAGAATTTTTCAGTTGGGATCTTACATTTATCATTCCAGTTCATAAATGCATCATTTATGTTATAGAGATTTGTTTCCGTATGTACTGTCATGATGACTGTGTTATCCATTCCATGAGAAAATAAATTGCTTGCAAAATGCATGCCTTTGTTCTTGCCAGTGTACTAATGATTAAGTTTGATATCAGTCATTATCTGAAGCAATGACATTTTAGGGAATGAGGAGAAAAGCATTTAAGAATTTAGTATGAGCTTTCCATGTGTTCTGTAGATATGTTTATATTTTATTGTGGGGTGTCTTTGTGAATTTCCCCTTGGGGATTAATAAAGCATCCATCCATCCATCCAAGGAAAGCAGGGATAATGAGAAAATGGGCATAGGGGAATAACGCTTAATGTGTGGGCAAAAGCAAGCATGTTAAAGAGGAAAAAATATAGCAAGGCATCTTGACAATGATTATTTATTATACTTATTCAGAATGCTGTCTTTTTACCATCTTGGAGCTATTTAGTATCCTAAATGCATTGAAGACCTCATTTACAGGGAAAATGAAAAGTTCTCAGAAAGTAGCAAAAGGATCATGGTGCCAGAGAAAAGCTGTATACTGTAATTATATATTTTCTATTTTAAAAGATCAGATGAACAATATTTTTCTCCAAGTTATTTCAAAAGTTTAATTTTCAGTTCTATTGAAAGTAAACTGTTGGCTTCACTGAGCATTATTTGGTGTGTTTTCAATGATTTATTAATATTATTTATTTGCTTGTTTATACAGAGCAGAGGTTGTCAATCATGGTCCTGGAGGGCCACAGTGGCTATGGGTTTTCATTCTAGCCAGTGTCCTAATTAAAACTCAGTACTTGCTGATAATGAAAGTTGGTGTTTAACTAACTTGTTAGTGCCTTTATTCATCAAAGATAAATGTTAGTTACTTTGTAGATCAGATGTCATCAGTTACAGTCCTGGAGGTCTGGTATGGCTGTAGGTTTTCACTTTAGCCAATTTGTTAATTAGAACCCTTTTATTTAGTACTAAATCAATACGTTTTTTGGGCGTAATTTTAGTTCTCTTGCCTGTTACCATTCAGAACCCTTAATTTCCTATTTTAGATTTTAGCAGCTGCATTTAAGTTTTAATTGTTGCCTGTTTTCTTTATCAGACATTACTGTAGTTAATGAGATGAAGATAGCTGGAGAGCTGCTGGTTTCTTGGTTAACGTGATTACCATGAATTATCTGTAATAAAAAATGTATAGAAATGAATGAGAGGGGAATTGGAAAGACCATTAAGTTTAAATCTATTCTGGTCCACAAAACACATCGATAATGTTCTCCCAGAAGGAAACTCTGCAGTGCAATTAAAGTGTTTCTTGGATGAATGCAAGCATTAACAAGCTAAATAGTTAAATACCAAGTTTCATTATCAGCATGGACTGTCTTCTAATTGGGAAACTAGTTGGAATAAAAGCCTGCAGCCACTGCGGCCCTCCAGGAGCGTGATTGAGGACCCCTGATACAGAGTATCTCATTAAACAAAGGAAATAACAAAGTTACTAGTGTTTTATTTAAAACCCGTAATTGAGGTCATCATTTGTTTTTTTTTACTAATCGCATGTCTTTAGTTAATATTTATTTTCATCCAGTATGTTTTAACCTAAACACAGTTCTTAAGTTAAAAAAATACATTAATTTGTTAGGAAAATAACTTTTAAGTATAAATATAAAATTGACAAATTTGTAGTTTTTTTTTTTTTTTTAATAAAGTGGCCTATGTTTTAGTTTACTAATCTGATTTGTTGCAAACTGCACAGTGCAGACCCTTGAAGCGAATTAATATAAGAATAGTACTGAGCTCTTAGAATACCAAACTAAGCATAAGTTCAGGTGAATTCTAGCGTTGTTCAGCACTAGTCTACAACCCCTCCTGCAATCATAGTTTGCATTGGATTGTCATCTCATGGGAAACATAATTGTGGTGTAGAATAGTTTCCTGACTGACCCCTGTCTAATGGTAAAATATATTTCTTATTAAACCTGAACATGAAACTATAGAACAATATATCTTAGACAATCTGCAAAATGGTTCATTATACCATCCAGTTGTTCCAAAGGTGGTGGATTTTTCTTTGCAGAAAAAAAAAAAATGGAGGATTATGCTCTTGTATGGATAAGTGTGTTGAATTTTATTACTGTTAAAAAATAATTACCCTGGAATGGAATTTTTATTTAATATATAATCTTTTACAATTTATTACAAGTATATACTTAAATGAAGTTATAATAATAAACTTAAAACATAAGGAAAAGGACTGAAGCTAACTAAGGAGTTAGCTAAATGCAGCTTAAAGTTTGAGCATGTAAGGTCTGCCTCACCCTATAGAAACCAACAGCTTGATTTTTCCAAAGTTAGAATGAGGTAAACGAGGAAAAAACACCCCTCTAGAAAGCAAGGATAAATTAATAGGAAAGCTCAAACACCTCCTCCAATGAAGCTTTGCTAAGATCAATAGTACAATCCTCAAATCACCCCTATTAGCGAAGCAACATTCAGGTAAATGGGAGAGTCTACAGGAGTCAGAAAATACTGGTGGCACTAGTTAATTGGATGGAAAAATCAAGTTCTGCAAATTATGCATATTAAGAGTCAGATGACATGATGTATTAGATGAGGTATTGGTAATAGAAAAGTATTAAATCAAATGAACTGATGAATTGCTTACAATTGACATTTGTGCACATCTCTGTGCAATTAAAGAATTGTTCTGAATTCTCATCTGACTCCATGACTAACTTCTTTGAAAATGGAAGAAGAGTTTTTCCACAACACAATCCCCTACCTCTCATCTCTTTATTACTAAATCAAGCCACTGGGTGTTTAGTGGTTCCTAAATTGGATGTACATAGTGCTTTCAATTTTCGTCAAATAAGAGATGGAGATGAGTGGAAGATGGAATTTAATACATCTAGTAGACATTATGAATACATAGTACTGTGCTATGGGTTAGTTAATGCAGCAGCTGTGTTTCAGTCATTCATTAATATCTTTTGAGATTTATTGTATGTATATGTGTTGGTGTACATTGATGATACCCTCATCTTTTCAAAAGATCATAAAATTAATTATTCATATTTATAATTAATCCATTATTGTATATGAAAAAGCATTTTGTATTTTTAAAGTTTGAAAGTGAGAGCGCTTTAAAGAGAGAGGTTTGTTTTTGGGGTATTAAATACCTAGAGCAGGGTAAGCCATGGACAAAACAAAAATTACTGCCATATTAAATTGGGTTCCAACCAAAAGCATTAAACAACTGAAAATATATACCTTTATTTTTACTTCCTTAACTTGTGGAGGGTGTATCCTGTAGCAAAGCCCTAACTTTTTTCGTGAAAGCCCGTTTCAGTCAATAAGTCTTAAAAACAGGTGTAAAGATATTGACAATAAGCTACGCAAACCGTTTAAGTCAAGTATCATTACATCTTCCTTTCTTAAAGAGTACTTATAAGCTTACATATTTATATGTATATCTAATATATATATATATATAATATATATATATATATATATATATCTATATATCTATACTAATAAAAGGCAAAGCCCTCACTGACTGACTGACTGACTGACTGACTCATCACTAATTCTCCAACTTCCCGTGTAGGTAGAAGGCTGAAATTTGGCAGGCTCATTCCTTACAGCTTACTTACAAAAGTTAGGCAGTTTCATTTCGAAATTCTAAGCGTAATGGTCATAACTGGAACTTGTTTGACTGACTCACTCATCACTAATTCTCCAACTTCCCGTGTAGGTAGAAGGCTGAAATTTGGCAGGCTCATTCCTTACAGCTTACTTACAAAAGTTAGGCAGGTTTCATTTCGAAATTCTACACGTAATGGTCATAACTGGAACCTGTTTTTTGTCCATATACTCTAATGGAGGAGGCGGAGTCACGTATTGCGTCATCACGTATTACGCCTCCTACGTAATCACGTGAATTGAAAATGAGGAAGAGATTTACAGCACAAGTCAAACGCGGGAATGAAGGTAAATGACGTTAATTGTTGACTGTCTTTTAATACTGTGTAATTGTTGAGTGTCTTTTAATACTGTGTAAGCATACATATTAACATGTGCAATTAAACGTGTGCGTTTACGGGGTGATTTCTCAGGCTTAAAAGCTCGCCTTTTATTAAAAAGGTAAATGCAAACTCTTTTCATTCTGAAGGGCACAAACCACGTTAGATTTCAGCCGTTAAACGCGCAAAAATGTCAGTACACCAGATAAATAAGCGCAACATATTATCAGTTGTATTGTATGCTTACAATACATATAGAAATGTGTTAATCGTTAACTAATATTATGGGACGGTGTTTTTCGACTCGTGCCTTGATTTAAACGATTGCATGTCTTGGTGGGTTTGCGTAGCTTATTGTCAATATCTTTACACCTCTTTTTTAGACTTAATTTAAAAAGGTTTTCTTTTCTTCTTAATTAAAATTTAAAAGCAATACTTCACCGCTGCGAAGCCCCTCTAGCGCTGACATCCGAGGTTCGATTACCGTAAGCGAGTGCAGTGAGTCTATACACCTGATGAGCCAAGAATAAGGGGGAAAGACGTGTCGCGTACTCTTTGCATTATTTGACAGTAAACTATTTTCATCCATTCTATGATCTGCTTCTCACAACTGAAGGCACCGTGGCTGATGTTACCTGACTTGCTGGCCAACCATAAGCGTTACCTGGTAGGTAACCACCCACTCACTTCACTCCCTTACGGGAATCAAACCTCGGACGTCAGCGCTAGAGGTGAAGCCCCTAAAATTGCGCCAAGGCGTGTGGTTCGTTTATTTGACAGCATGTAGATCGGGGTAATTACATTCACGGCATTCGTAGTCTGATTCACAATCTGATTGTATGGGTGGTTACCTACCAGGTAACGCTTATGGTTAGCCAGCAAGTCAGCTCGAAGTGATCACTCGAGTGAAGGCAGCTTCACAAAAAAACAAATCCTTAACAAACTGTTATTGGTATACTAGCAAAATACCCGCGCTTTGCAGCTGAGAAATAGTGTGTTAAAGAGGTTATGAAAAAGTAAAGGAAACATTTTAAAAATAACGTAACATGATTGTCAATGTAATTGTGTTGTCATTGTTATGAGTGTTGCTGTCATATATATATACACATATATATATACACATATATTATATATATATATATATATATATGTTATGAGTGTTGCTGTCTTTTATATATATATATATATATATATAATATGCACACACACACACATAAACATATATATACATATATATATATATACATATCTACATATACACATATGTACATATACATACGTATATACACATCCACATAAACATATATATACATATACAAATTTACATATCTACATATATATATATATATAGACATAGATATATACATACATACATTCACATAAATTGCGTGTCCCGTTTTGAATCAATACTGGACGGGATTTATCCCGTATTTTTTTTTATCATTTTTTTTTTTAAAGCAGCGTCTCATGCAAATCATCCCACACGCATTTTATGAAGATGCCTCCTTTCCTACTTTTGATTGGGTAATACTTGATGTCATCGTTAGTTTGATTGGTGTTTTTAACTGTCCAGTGAGGAGGGCGTGTCTTTTAAGTACAGTCTGCAAAGTGTTGGCACTGAGATGTGGCGTCGGCGCCATACTTGAAGCCCCTAACGTTGCGGTCAGCAAGTCGGCTAACATCCGCCATGTGCCGTCTTTCAGTTGCGAGAAGCAGATCATAGAATGGTTGAAACTGTTGCCCCTAACGTTGCGCCACGGCGTGTGGTTCGTTTATACCTCGTGTCTTCTCATTAAACTTTTATCTCGCGAATATGTTATTGCAATCCGCAGCGGGAGCGTTTCTATAAACTTAATTTAAACTTTCGTTTTACACCGTGGTTTGTTTCCCTTATGAACATGCTTGTATGCTTAACTCGCTCCGTTCTCAATTGTTTAATTAATTTTTTGCTCATCACTGTTTGCGGCTGTTCCTCCATTTCCCCCTACTTCGTTCTTTTATCTCGCGAATATGTTATTGCAATCCTTAACGGGAGCGTTTCAATAAACTGATTGAAAATAGTTTTGCATTTACCTTTTTAGTAAAAGGCGAGCTTTTAAGCCTGAGAAATCACCCCGTAATTGCACACGTTTAATTGCACATGTGTTAATATGTATGGTTACACAGTATTAAAAGACAGTGAACAACGTCAGTTACCTTTGTTCCCGCGTTTGATAAAAGGTGAGCTTTTAAGCCTGAGAAATCACCCCGTAAATGCACACGTTTAATTGCACGTGTTAATATGTATGCTTACACAGTATTAAAAGACAGTCAACAATTAACGTCATTTACCTTCGTTCCCGCGTGTGACTCGTGCTGTAAATCTCTTCCTTGTTTTTAGTTCACGTGATTACGTAGGAGGCGTGATGACACGATACGTGACTCCGCCTCCTCCATTACAGTGTATGGACAAAAACTATGTTCCAGTTATGACCATTACGCTTTGAATTTCGAAAATGAAACCTGCGTAACTTTTGTAAGTAAGCTGTAAGGAATGAGCCTGCCAAATTTCAGCCTTCCACCTACACGGGAAGTTGGAGAATTAGTGATGAGTCAGTCAGTCAGTCAGTGAGTGAGTGAGTCAGTCAGTGAGGGCTTTGCCTTTTATTATTATAGATATATATGTATGTGTGTGTGTGTGTGTGTATATATATATATATATATATAATATATATACTAATAAAAGGCAAAGCACTCACTCACTCACTCACTCACTCACTCACTCACTCACTCACTCACTCACTCACTCACTCACTGACTGACTGACTGACTCACTCATCACTAATTCTCCAACTTCCCGTGTAGGTGGAAGGCTGAAATTTGGCAGGCTCATTCCTTACAGCTTACTTACAAAAGTTAGGCAGGTTTCATTTCGAAATTCAAAGCGTAATGGTCATAACTGGAACATATTTTTTGTCCATACACTGTAATGGAGGAGGCGGAGTCACGTATCGCGTCATCACGCCTCCTACGTAATCGCGTGAACTAAAAACAAGGAAGAGATTTACAGCACGAGTCGCACGCGGGAACGAAGGTAAATGACGTTCATTTTTGACTGTCTTTTAATACTGTGTAAGCATACATATTAACACGTGCAATTAAACGTGTGCATTTACGGGGTGATTTCTCAGGCTTAAAAGCTCACCTTTTATCAAACGCGGGAACAAAGGTAACTGACGTTGTTCACTGTCTTTTAATACTGTGTAACCATACATATTAACACATGTCCAATTAAACGTGTGCATTTACGGGGTGATTTCTCAGGCTTAAAAGCTCGCCTTTTACTAAAAAGGTAAATGCAATACTATTTTCAATCAGTTTATTGAAACGCTCCCGTTAAGGATTGCAATAACATATTCGCGAGATAAAAGAACGAAGTAGGGGGAAATGGAGGAAGAGCCGCAAACAGCGAAGAGCAAAAAATTAATTAAACAATTGAGAACGGACCGAGTTAAGCATACAAGCATGTTCATAAGGGAAACAAAGCACGGTGTAAAACGTAAGTTTAAATTAAGTTTATAGAAACGCTCCCGCTGCGGATTGCAATAACATATTCGCGAGATAAAAGTTTAATGAGAAGACACGAGGTATAAACGAACCACACGCCGTGGCGCAACGTTAGGGGCAACAGTTTCAACCATTCTATGATCTGCTTCTCGCAACTGAAAGACGGCACATGGCGGATGTTAGCCGACTTGCTGACCGCAACGTTAGGGGCTTCAAGTATGGCGCTGACGCCACATCTCAGTGCCAACACTTTGCAGACTCTACTTAAAAGACACGCCCTCCTCACTGGACAGTTAAAAACACCAATCAAACTAACGATGACATCAAGTATTACCCAATCAAAAGTGGGAAAGGAGGCATCTTCATAAAATGCGTGTGGGATGATTTGCATGAGACGCTGCTTTAAAAAAAAAATGATAAAAAAAATACGGGATAAATCCCGTCCAGTATTGATTCAAAACGGGACGCGCAATTTCATTCTCAAACGCGGCACGATTCCGTATTTTAAAGGACGGGTGGCAACCCTACAGTGCCAGGTAACCACCCATACAATCAGATTGTGATTCAGACTAGGAATGCAATGAATGTAATTACCCCGATCTACATACAAGGCGAAAGTCTTGCAACATTCAAAGATGATGGTTTGGGATAAGTACACCATACAACATAAAAGAGCTTATGAAGCCTTGAACCGAAAAAAGCAAGATCTCAGAGATCGTAAAAAAAAAAATAGGAGGTAATGTCGTTTTACTCGCTGTAGATTTTAGTCAAACATTACCAGTTATTCCACAAGGGAGACCAGCAGATGAACTCAACGCGTGTTTAAAATCCATGCTTCTCCCACGCTCGGTTATATGTCGCGTGTTCTCCGGTAGGTGCACCAAAAAATGTATACATTTAAGCATGTAATGGGCAAACAAAAAATGAGGTATACCCGAAGGTACTGCAGTAGTACTTAATGTAACTTTACTTCTTTAATGTTAATGTTTTACTCTTTAATAATTTATACGCTTCTTATATGTTGTTCAAATTCTTTTATCAAAATACCACTGACAGCGCAATGCACGATAACATGGAGTGAATACACCATACGCATCCGCCCACGGCTGCCCTGTTGTGCGCAGATAGGAGTTGATTCTACAATTAAATAAAATAAAGATAAAAAGAGTAAAACAATCACCCATAAAGCGTGTGTGTGTGTATATATGTGTATATATATATGTTGATATGTGGATGTGTATATGTATATATATATATATATATGTAGATATGTATATATATGTGTATATGTATATATATGTTTATATGTGTGTGTGTGTATTTTATATATATAAAACACAGCAACACTCATAACAATGACAACACAATTACATTGACAATCATGTTACGTTGTTTTTAAAATGTTTCCTTTTTTTTTCATAACCTCTTTAACACACTACTTCTCCGCTGCAAAGCGCGGGTATTTTGCTAGTATACCAATAACAGTTTGTTAAGGATTTGTTTTTTTGTGAAGCTGCCTTCACTCCAGTGATCACTTCGAGCTGACTTGCTGGCTAACCATAAGCGTTACCTGGTAGGTAACCACCCATACAATCAGATTGTGAATCAGACTACGAATGCCGTGAATGTAATTACCCCGATCTACATGCTGTCAAATAAACGAACCACACGCCTTTGCGCAATTTTAGGGGCTTCACCTCTAGCGCTGACGTCCGAGGTTTGATTCCCGTAAGGGAGTGAAGTGAGTGGGTGGTTACCTACCAGGTAACGCTTATGGTTGGCCAGCAAGTCAGGTAACATCAGCCACGGTGTCTTCAGTTGTGAGAAGCAGATCATAGAATGGATGAAAATAGTTTACTGTCAAATAATGCAAAGAGTACGCGACACGTCTTTCCCCCTTATTCTTGGCTCATCAGGTGTACAGACTCACTGCACTCGCTTACGGTAATCGAACCTCGGATGTCAGCGCTAGAGGGGCTTCGCAGCGGTGAAGTATTGCTTTTAAATTTTAATTAAGAAGAAAAGAAAACCTTTTTAAATTAAGTCTTAAAAAGAGGTGTAAAGATATTGACAATAAGCTACGCAAACCCACCAAGACATGCAATCGTTTAAATCAAGGCACGAGTCGAAAAACACCATCCCATAATATTAGTTAACGATTAACACATTTCTATATGTATTGTAAGCATACAATACAACTGATAATATGTTGCGCTTATTTATCTGGTGTACTGACATTTTTGCGCGTTTAACGGCTGAAATCTAACGTGGTTTGTGCCCTTCAGAATGAAAAGAGTTTGCATTTACCTTTTTAATAAAAGGCGAGCTTTTAAGCCTGAGAAATCACCCCGTAAATGCACACGTTTAATTGCACATGTTAATATGTATGCTTACACAGTATTAAAAGACACTCAACAATTACACAGTATTAAAAGACAGTCAACAATTAACGTCATTTACCTTCGTTCCCGCGTTTGACTTGTGCTGTAAGTCTCTTCCTCGTTTTCAGTTCACGTGATTACGTAGGAGGCGTAATACGTGATGACGCAATACGTGACTCCGCCTCCTCCATTAGGGTATATGGACAAAAAACAGGTTCCAGTTATGACCATTACGCGTAGAATTTCGAAATGAAACCTGCCTAACTTTTGTAAGTAAGCTGTAAGGAATGAGCCTGCCAAATTTCAGCCTTCTACCTACACGGGAAGTTGGAGAATTAGTGATGAGTCAGTCAGTCAGTGAGTCAGTGAGGGCTTTGCCTTTTATTAGTATAGATTCATGAATACATTTTAATTTTTTCCTATCACATCTTTAAAAAGATAAAGTGATACAAATGTTATCTGGACATTGCAGACAGAACCAGCTATCGTTTGAAATGTTTGCTTACATCAGTCTCTGTTATGTCATCCCGATCCTGAGCTCCAGTTTACTGTGGATTCAAAAAATATTCAGGCCCGTTCATGTTCTGCACACTTTGTCATGTAGGTTTAATTTTAAATTGATACATTTTCCATTTTTGCTTGTCTGTCTACACTCAGTAAGTCATCATGACAAAGTGAATACATGTTTTTAGGAAGGTTTGCAATTTAATTAAAAAATTAATAGTGTGTAGAAAGGGAAGGGTTTTGAATGCTTTCTGAATCTACTGTATATTGGAAGTAGACACCCGTAGTATTGGTGTAGTTGTAGTGTTACCTCAGATATTTTCACATGTAGGGTTACTACATTCATGTGCCTTTTATTCTAAAAATAACTTCTGCAGAACAAAATTGCAATGTAGGAAATAGAGAATTATTGACAATTAAATTAGCCTTAGTGGAGCAGAGACCCTGGGTGGTGGGTACTAATTTTACTTTCACGATATGTATAGATACTAATAATCTTATGTATTTAAAATTCTCTAAACAACTTAATGTGCAACAAGATAGATGGGAGTTGTTTATAGCCATTTTGACTTCACTATCTCATACCAACTTGGGTATAAGAATGGGAAAGATAACACTCTGTCTTCTTTATACGAGCCAGATGAAAATTTTGCAAACCCTGGATACATCTTTGGGGGCTACTATAGTGCCTTCTACTGAAGAATTATTGAATGAAGTTAGAGCTGTTCAGAACAACACACCCAAACCAGAAACATTCTGGATGGAAGATTATTTGTTAATGTTTAATTATCCAGGGGTTACCCAAACTATGATTATTCTCACTGGTATTTCTGATGGCTTTGGCTGATATCTGTTTGTTTGTTTTTTAATAAAATTGTTATCTTTCTTGATTTCCTAAAATTTCAGACCATTGTCTGTAATTTCAGACCATTTGTCCGCAATTGGCTTTCATGTTATTAGGAAATGGAAGGGTTGTCAGTCTTATGGTCTAAACTTGCTAGCTCATTTTAAAATTCACTGAACTTTCGTCACCTGCCCAGGGCTGTTGATCCACACCCTCTCTTCCTTACGATCCTTACAGATGATACTGCAATTGTGATCTGCTAGGCTGGCTATTTTGAGCAGCTGTTTAAAGTTGATCCTCCGGCTAGGATATTGGACATCTCTGGGTCTATAGTTCTTAAGGCTGATCCTCCAATTAGCTGTAAACCACCCAAACTCCGAGATTGCACTGATGGTGAACCTGCTGAGGGCAGGGAAGGCTTGAGGGATCTGTGGTATCCGGGGTGAATTTCTTCAGACTATGTTTATGTAAAATCTTCATTACATTTAGAGCAGTCTTTGGTTTGTGATATTTGCTTCAGTGTATTATATACATCCAGTGATCCTCATATTCCTTGACTTAAATTCAGATATTTATCACCTTGCGGGAGTTTGATGACTGGAGTGTCTGCTCATAAAATATCAACACTTGACTGCAACTTTATTACCAGAAGAAGCTTCCTAAACATCTCTGGAACTTTGATCAGTAAGAGGAAAGAGTACTCAGAGCGCAGAGTAATAGGGTAAGTGACTTTGGAATAATAAGTGCTACAGTTCCTATTGATGGAAGAGGTTCTAATCTATAATAATAAAAGGCAAAGCCCTCACTGACTGACTGACTGACTCACTCACTGACTGACTCACTCATCACTAATTCTCCAACTTCCCGTGTAGGTGGAAGGCTGAAATTTGGCAGGCTCATTCCTTACAGCTTACTTACAAAAGTTAGGCAGGTTTCATTTCGAAATTCAAAGCGTAATGGTCATAACTGGAACATATTTTTTGTCCATACACTGTAATGGAGGAGGCGGAGTCACGTATCGCGTCATCACGCCTCCTACGTAATCACGTGAACTAAAAACAAGGAAGAGATTTACAGCACGAGTCACACGCGGGAACGAAGGTAAATGATGTTAATTTTTGACTGTCTTTTAATACTGTGTAAGCATACATATTAACACGTGCAATTAAACGTGTGCATTTACGGGGTGATTTCTCAGGCTTAAAAGCTCACCTTTTATCAAACGCGGGAACAAAGGTAACTGACGTTGTTCACTGTCTTTTAATACTGTGTAACCATACATATTAACACATGTGCAATTAAACGTGTGCATTTACGGGGTGATTTCTCAGGCTTAAAAGCTCGCCTTTTACTAAAAAGGTAAATGCAAAACTATTTTTAATCAGTTTATTGAAACGCTCCCGTTAAGGATTGCAATAACATATTCGCGAGATAAAAGAATGAAGTAGGGGGAAATGGAGGAAGAGCCGCAAACAGCAAAAAATTAAACAATTGAGAACGGAGCGAGTTAAGCATACAAGCATGTTCATAAGGGAAACAAAGCATGGTGTAAAACGTAAGTTTAAATTAAGTTTATAGAAACGCTCCCGCTGCGGATTGCAATAACATATTCGCGAGATAAAAGTTTAATGAGAAGACACGAGGTATAAACGAACCACACGCCGTGGCGCAACGTTAGGGGCAACAGTTTCAACCATTCTATGATCTGCTTCTCGCAACTGAAAGACGGCACATGGCGGATGTTAGCCGACTTGCTGACCGCAACGTTAGGGGCTTCAACTATGGCGCTGACGCCACATCTCAGTGCCAACACTTTGCAGACTCTACTTAAAAGACGCCCTCCTCACTGGACAGTTAAAAAGACCAATCAAACTAACGATGACATCAAGTATTAACCAATCAAAAGTAGGAAAGGAGGCATCTTCATAAAATGCGTGTGGGATGATTTGCATGAGACGCTGCTTTAAAAAAAAAAATTATAAAAAAAATACAGGATAAATCCCGTCCAGTATTGATTCAAAACGGGACGCGCAATTTCATTCTCAAACGCGGCACGATTCCGTATTTTAAAGGACAGGTGGCAACCCTACAGTGCCAGGTAACCACCCATACAATCAGATTGTGATTCAGACTAGGAATGCAATGAATGTAATTACCCCGATCTACATACAAGGCGAAAGTCTTGCAACATTCAAAGATGATGGTTTGGGATAAGTACACCATACAACATAAAAGAGCTTATGAAGCCTTGAACCGAAAAAAGCAAGATCTCAGAGATCGTAAAAAAAAAAATAGGAGGTAATGTCGTTTTACTCGCTGTAGATTTTAGTCAAACATTACCAGTTATTCCACGAGGGAGACCAGCAGATCAACTCAACGCGTGTTTAAAATCCATGCTTCTCCCACGCTCGGTTATATGTCGCGTGTTCTCCGGTAGGTGCACCAAAAAATGTATACATTTAAGCATGTAATGGGCAAACAAAAAATGAGGTATACCCGAAGGCACTGCAGTAGTACTTAATGTAACTTTACTTCTTAAATGTTAATGTTTTACTCTTTAATAATTTATACGCTTCTTATATGTTGTTCAAATTATTTTATCAAAATACCACTGACAGCGCAATGCACGATAACATGGAGTGAATACACCATACGCATCCGCCCACGGCTGCCCTGCTGTGCGCAGATAGGAGTTGATTCTACAATAAAATAAAATAAAGATAAAAAGAGTAAAACAATCCTCACCCATAAAGCGGATAGTAGACGTGACGTACTATATGTGTACCACATTTCAAGTGTATAGGTGAAACGGTTTGCGAGCTACAGGTCATTTAAAATCCTGGACAGACACACAAATTGCCACGGTAGCAAATTACAGAAGAAGATTTTACTGTTTAATAATTTATATTTATATGAAATGTGCTTCTTATATATTCATATTCTCATATGATAATGATGTTAATGTTTATATTGATTTCTGTGTTATTAAAACTGCATGTATGTGTGTATATGTGTGTGTGTATATATATATATATATATATATATACTAGCAAAATACCCGCGCTTCGCAGCGGAGAAGTAGTGTGTTAAAGAGGTTATGAAAAAAAAAGGAAACATTTTAAAAATAACGTAACATGATTGTCAATGAAAGCCCGTTTCAGTCAGTAAGTCTTATGTGTGTGTTTATGTATGTGTGTATATATATGTAGATGTGTATATGTAGATATGTATATATATGTATATGTATATAAATGTTTATGTGTGTGTGTATATTATATATATAATATATAAAAGACAGCAACAGTTATAACAATGACAACACAATTACATTGACAATCATGTTACGTTATTTTTAAAATGTTTCCTTTTTTTTTCATAACCTCTTTAACACACTACTTCTCCGCTGCGAAGCACGGGTATTTTGCTAGTTTTGTAATAATTACAGTTAATAACTGCATACCTGCATGAAGTTCCTGTAAAATAAAAAAATAAAAAATCCAGTGTAGTAACCAAAAATATAGTGTGTTATAGGAAAAGTAGTTTTTCTTGCCTACTAGAAGATATTGTTTTCATGGAGGATTCAGTGAAAGCTTTCCTTTAAACCTATTGTTTAACTTGTTTTTGGTGAGTTTAGCTGCCTATAGTGAAAATTTACCTTTTTTTTTTAAAACTGCATGTTTAGTTATCTCACTGGTATTTCTGATGGCTTTGGCTGATATTTGTTTTTTAATAAAATTGTTAGCTTTCTTGATCTGCTAAAATTGCATAAAGGGCTAATAAAAAAAGCAGCTCAAAGAAAATATGTTGCACACTTCAGTGGAAGACAGAATAATGGATGTTATTTACTTTTCCAATAATTTACCAAGATAAAATGTATAGCTGGTCAAAGTTCAACCTTAAAGACAAACCTAGAATATTTACTTAAGTCACTTCTTTCTTTAGTCATTGTCGCTCAGGTAGATTCTGGTCAGCAGGGCAGTGTTCTGTTAGTATTCCCTGAGCTCGCATTCCATAAGGTAGCCACAAAAATACTTCTCCCTGCTTGAAAGAATACTGACACCTCTTTTATTAGCTGTCACATAACAAAGACAGCAGAACCTCTTGCAGGTCATAAAATCTAGTTTGAACCCCAAGTCTGTCTTCTGAAGTTAACCATCAACGTTCACGGCTGGGCTAACTCTAGTGTTTCAGTATTTGAGTTTGTAAGAATCCACCACAATATCTTGTATGTACAACGCATGGTGATTTTTTTTTTTTTTTGGACAATATACAGGGGTAAGCATAATTAGTTTTAAAGTTGTTCATACGGAAAAATACTTGCAGGTTATGATTATTACAATAGCTTTATTAACTCAATAGCTTTATTAACTTAAAGGAGTGTCACAAATGCATAGTGTACTTAGGTGCAATCTTGTAAGTGCTCAAATTGCCGGCCTTGTTTACTCACAACTGTAAACCTATTTTTGCCCACCCCTTTGTAACTTGTGGTTTCAAGATATTACTTGTATCCATAAAATCTTTATTGCACAAGTTTAAAAAGACACTGCTTTTTGAGACTTCAAGGGTCTTTATGTAAGATAGCTTAAGGAGAGAACTTGTATAATAAAAATGCTTTTTAAAAACCATGCCAATATTAAATTAAAAAGTAGAAATTAAGTCTCTCATACATCACTCGTAAAATAAAAGCATGGGTACTTTTGCTAAGATTTTAAGAAGTGTTTTTTGAATGTTTGATGAAAAGCGCCCATGCTTTTATTTTACGAGTGATGTACGAGAGACTAATTTTTCACTTTTTTAGTGCACTTTTTAACTTAATGTAAGCATGGTTTTTAAAAAGTATTTTTCTAAATATATATTATTATTTTCAACTTTTTAGTCTTGGGTTTGTTTTAGTATAACTTTGTAATCAATATTTTAACACTTCCTTTAATACTGTATTTCTAGCCGTTACTAGCGCCATCTATTGGTGAAATCTTGAACTATTTTTCATATGAAAATTTCATTACAGTGATCCCTCGCTAAATCATGCTTCGACTTTCGCAGCTTCACTCTATCGCGATTTTTTCTCATACACGCTTACGTCACTATGCATGCGCTTTCTGAGAACTTTTATCTAAGCCCCATGATGGCTCCTAAACGTGCTGCTTTTTCTAAGCCTTCTGACAATGAAACTAAACGCCGGAGGAAGATGCTTACCATCCAGGAGAAGGTGAAACTCTTGGATATGATCAAAGATGGCAATACCCTACAAAAGCCTCCTCACGCATATGAAAAGATAGCGCCTGCAACTGCCTATCAAGATGTTCTTCAGCCGCGCACCCAGACACCCACTGTCTACTCCTAGTACTCCTTCAGCGGAAGAAGACAATGACGCACCTGCTGAAGATACTGTACCACCTTGTCACGCTTGGGTCACAGATTTGCACAGAGACACAGGAGGTTGTAGGAAAAAAAAAAACTTTATTCAGAGCACTGCAAACAAACATTTGTCTCTTTTCAAAAGTTTAAACGTGCTCCATGACAAGTCAGAGATGACAGTTCCGCCAGGAGCAGAGAAGGTCTGAGAGAGAGAGAGTACCGCGTGAGAGGTTTATCGCGCGTTATAGCGCAAGTAAGAAGGGTAAGGAGCAATGTGAAGGTACACTGTCAGCTGTTTCAGGGGTTTTCCCAGGGGCATCTGTGTCCTCTGAAGGTGCGATCAGCGCTCCAGCTTACAACCTGAAGACTCTCCTACTGAGCTCGTGCCTTCATAGGTTAGTGGTTGTGTGTAAGAACTGTGTGTGTGTGTGTGTGTGTGTGTGTAATTAAATGTACAGTACAATAATAATAATAATATTTGTAATGTCTAATATGTCTTATTTTGTCTAGTATATTGGGTAATACGAGTGTAATGGTGAGTAAAGGGTGTTATTTCATGTCTAGAGGGCTCTAATGTTAAAAAACATATTTAGAAGGTCGTAAACAGGTTTTCTATACTCTAACTGCGAAAATATTCGATTTATAAGTAAAGAATCCTACTTCGCGAAAATTCATTTATCGCGGTAGAGTCTGGGACGGATTAACCGTGATAAACAAGGGTTCACTGTACTTAATTGACATGGATTAATTGATCAAGTAGTGAAACTGATTATCGATTCATGTATTGTCATCAGGAGTGAGTAAGTGTGCAAAATTTGAAGTCATTTAGACAGTAGGAAGTAGGTTAAATATTGATTACAAGATTTGTACCAGACAACATACAGGTGAAGTTAAAATAAGCCTGGTAATAATAATAATAAAAAAGCACTTCAACATGCTTCTTTAAATTTGAAGGCAATCTTGTAAACGCATAGATTTTTTTAGATTTACAGTACTTTAGATTTCAAATATGACTGTGGGGAAAGTGCCCATTCAGTTTCCATTCACAGCAACGAGCGAGAAGCATGAGAACATCCAAATAAGAAGTAGAAGGTGCACTATTGTGCTTTTATTTCTAAATGATATACAGCATTCAATTGTCTGTCTGATACTTATGGAAGATCTGGAGGAAATAAATGTTTTACAAATTGTTCTTTTTCCTTATTTTGTTTTTATAGTTTTTTTTTATATTTCTTCAAGGCACTTGTTTTAAAGCTGCTTACAGAGTGTGTTTCTTAGCTTCATACAATTTAAAATACAAAAAAAAAATGTATTAAGTATGAACATTGGTTTGATTGAATCTGGGAAATGTCAAAGTTAAGTAATAGCTGTAGCAAAGAGTTTTACCATGAATTGAATTAAAGCCAACAAAATCTAAAGAAGTCAACCTGTTTATGTAGTTTGATGGGGACTAACTTGTCTTATAAGTTCTATGCATTTACTAAGTGAAATACAATACAAAAATATCCCTAAATTTACTAGTCTATGAAGGATGACATGAAATGCAGATTTATATCTTCTATTTCAATTTTTTGTAGGTATTCCATGTTGGAGATGTATGATGTGGTGGCCAACATTCAAGACTATAGACACTTTGTGCCTTGGTGTAAAAAGTCAGTCATAATTTCTAGACGTTCTGGTTATTGTAAAGCTGTCCTAGAAGTTGGATTCCCGCCTGTGCTGGAGAGCTATACATCCCTTGTCACAATGGTGCGGCCTCACCTAGTTAAGGTACAGAGGTATGGTGGTGTTCAATTGTTGGGAGTGACAAAAAAAAAAAACACACATTGACTGAAAGTCATCACAAATTTTTGCTCATAGTCTGAAATGTGTAAACCTGGGGCAAAGTCAGTAATTTCCAGGCTGGGTCAATACCAAGGTGACTTTCTATCAACATTCAGGGTCACTATGAGTGCAAGGTTCTTGAAATGAACAATGTTCAGTTAAGTGTGCAGTGCAATTGAGCCCATTAGTAGGAACATCTTTTTGAAAATAAGATATATTGTCTTGTGAAATAAATAATTACATACAGAAAATAAGTCAAGATCACAAAAACAAAGTGAGAAGTAACACAAGGATGTACCGTTGGGAAAATATTTTTTGCAAATGCAGAATAGCATAGCCAGCCCTTACATTCAAAAAATGGTCCAAAGTCTTTAACAAACTGCTATATTTAGATGGTAAAATTTAAGATTTAGGCTTTACTTTCTAAGAGGAACCGTTAAATGAATTAAATGAAATGTAGCTTGTTTGCAGTACTATTAGTGGTAAAATTTTCTCATGTTTTACATTCAGTAAGGTACATTTTAAGAGAACTGGAGAAAAGTTAAATACATTATATCTTTGAACAAAGATCCTTTGTTTATTTGAGTAAGTAAAGCCAGGCTGGGAAAGCACTATAAATGTGCCTTTCTGCCCCAAATTATTGTTTTGTTTTCTCATCACTTCTCTACTCTTCATTTTTTTTCTGCCCCATATTTCCCCTTGGGGATTAACAAAGTACATCAAATCAAAATCAAAAATATATGCTCATAATTTCAAAGACTAAATGAGACAGTTTGTCTGTGTTTTGTGGCTCTGAAGAGCATTTGTAGGTTTGCACCCCAGAATTTTTTGTGGGAGCACCATCTGCAGTGTGAGGTACCAGTGTCACTATTGCTTCTTATTTTGCCTCTGTGTTTGTGGAATGAAAGCTGCGTCTGACTAGAGGCCAGCCTTAAATGAGCTGCTCATAATCTGGCTTTATTAATTAGGCAATGCAAGAAAATGGTTCTTCAGTTTCATGATGAGTTTTACTGACTATTGTGCTCACCATTTGCCTTTGAACATGTTGGAAATTTGTGAATCTTCATCCCAGTAAACTCGGGACCATTTTTTTGATTGTGTCACCAAGGTGGACATAATTATCTTGAACATTTTATTAATGAGACAGGACTTCACCATCTTGCCTGGCATGTTCAGTAGGAATGCCACCTCAACATACATGGAAAATTAATTCTCAACCACCATAGGGTAATTCTCAATGTTATACTCACAGATGTCATTAGTAACTCTCCTAGGAATGACTTGGGATTTTATGATGAAGTGGTCACTCTTTCCCTCTGGTTTGATGGTTTTCTTATTAACAATCTTTTCAATATGAAACATGTGCCTTAATATCTTTGCTTCTGCCAGTCTATTGAACACTCTGCTTAGCACATTTACATTATTTAACAATCTCCTGGTGACCATCATGCACCTTTTTATTTATCTCTGCCAGTAGGATTTGAGGAATTATAATTTGATCATGTGATGGTCCTAGTTGGCTCCACTCTCCCTTGTTGCTTCTGGGAGACTCTTCAACCAATAACTGTCAATAGTCATGAACTGAGATGAGCCGGGCAAATGATGACACACACATGCAGCAAGGGGAAGGTGCCAAAAAAAAAAAAAAAAGTGTCAAATGCTTTTATTTAAGACAATCCAGTTTAACACTCTACTCTCTTCATAGTGGCTATCCTCCCATATGCCTGCCTCCTTTCTTCTAATCCCCACACCTACCATCTCCAGAATCTTTTTACCTTTTAACCTCCAACTTCATCCTTTTTCTTCTTGCTTTTTCTTTCTTTTTTTCTCTCCATCTGCCATGCAGGCTTCTCTTATATTAATTTGTTTGGCAACAGATGTGACCCTCCACCCACTCGGAGGTATGAGTGTGGCACTTGACTGACCTGCTCACTTTAACATGTGAGGACGCAATTAGCCAAGCCCAACTATCAACCCCGGAGCAGAGTCGTTTTGTACACATCTGCACCCGTTCAGAGCCTGCACTACACAATTTATTTATTTAAAACCTCTCTCGCCTAATAGGGCTAAATGCAAGGATAGTATTTTTACAGGATACTTTGTTAATACATAAGGACCAGTTTTGATTCCAAAGAGGTAGGACTAGCCCAATTTTTCACTCTGTTTATACAAAGAAAACTAGAGGGGAATCTTAATACATAAAAATTAGAGATGCACAATATATCAGGAACTGTATTGTTATTGGCTGATGTTCATTAAAAATGATGACATCGAGATCGGTCAGATGTGTACATTTTAACCAATACAGCCGACCAATATAATTTGGGCATGTCAACATTATCAGTTCACTAAATAATTTAAATGTTGCTTTCTTTGTTCGGTGAGGCAGACATTAAGTTGCAGAAAAACATGCATGTAAGCACAGCCCGTTGCACTTACAAAAAAAAAAAAAAAACAGGGTTTCCTAGTTTTGCTGACAGGAGTACTATGCGCGTTGTTTATTCATTGGGCAGGTATCATTAGTAAAGCATGTCAGTCATGTGGTTTTATTTTTCTGTGAGAAAGGAAGACAACAGAGTTGCTATCTGCTCTACCTGCAGAAATGAGATAATGCGAGGAGGCTGCAGAATTAAATCTTTCACTATCACAAATTTAATTGCCCATCTGAAGAACCATCATAATGAATTATACACTGAATTTCTAGCAGCTAATGCTACCAAAACGAAAGTTAAATAAGATACTACTGGGGTCACTAGTGGTAGCCTCATACAGCAAACCTTTCAAAACGTGAAGACATTTCCTTCAGACAACACCAGAGCTAAAGGCATAACTACTAAAATAATGGAAATGATTGCACTCAATGACCAACCTTTTTCCCTTGTTGAGGACGAGGGATTTCGTCGGGCTACTACATCATTTAGAACCTAGGTACATTCTTCCAAGTTGTTTCATTGCACAAGCTTTTGATTCCATGTTAATGAAGTGGAACATTTCAAAAAGTAATGTGCATGTTGTGCTTCGTGACAACGCTTGCAATATGGCAAAAATTATGGAAGAAAGTGGCATTAAAAGTTTCAGCTGCATGGCTCACACTTTGCAGCTTGCTGTAAATGAAGGCTTATTGAGCCAGAGAAGCATCTCTGACTGTTGCCATTGAGAGGCGAATAGTTACTTATTTTAAGCACTCGCAGCTCGCTATTTTGCGGCTGAGAGAAATACAAATAGACCTTGTTATCCCAACGAATGCTTCAGCAGGACGTGCTGACTCGTTGGAACAGCACATTATATGCTGAAAAGTCTGGTTGATGAGAAGCGCACTCTTGCTGTGCATGGTGCTGAATACGAGCTTCCTGCCTCTCTTACGGTGCATCAGTTGGTACTTGTGGAAAACATGATTACTCTACTCGAACCATTCGAGCAACTTACTAAAGATATAAGCGCGCATTTATCTACAATTGCGGATGTGATTGCATCTGTTGAAGTGCTTAAATGTCTGCTTAGCAAGTATGGTACGACCGATTCCGGTGTTCAGACAGTGAAAAACACGCTTTTTGAGGCTGTCACAAAACACTTGGTGCATTCTCAGAGCCACTATGCTATCTGTCTACTGTCTTTGATCCACAGTACAAAGATCAATTTTTGTGACCAAGATACCAAAAAACAAGCGCAGGAAGCACTTGAGAAACAACTGGTCAAGATGTCAGCTGGTGAAGGAGATGCAGAGAGAAACAGTGAACCACAAGAGAAAAAGATTTGCACTCTGGGAGAGGTTGCTGCTTCATTGCTGGAGATGTATGAAGAAATTCTTGAAGAAAATTGGTATGTGGCTGCAAAACCACATTCAACTGCCGCCGAGTTAAAATAACAGAATCATAAAATTTATTAACAATAATCATAACAATTAGGATGACCAGACGTCCCAAATTTTAAAAAAAAAAAAAAAACCTTGTTACAGATTTAATTAAAAAAAAAAAAAAACAAACAAAAACAACACAAGCCATACACTGCACCTTCCTAATATCCAATCAGTATCATCGTGCATTTGCCAAAAACTCACCGTGGGTACTGTGGGGTGGCTTGCTGGGATCATGCATAACTTAAGAGTGAGGGGCAAACTGCTCCGCAAACATTAGCTGAGAAAAAAAGTAACACATTAATGGAATCACCTCCCCTTTTTCATCAGGTTTTTACAATTTGTTTGTCAGATTGCCTACAAAACTGTTTTTGCAACAGCGCAGTTTGTGGGTTTTTCCATTTTAGACAGTCAAGTCCCTGTGGAAAAATATTGGAGGAATTTAATTTGGTGGGTACTTAACAAAAAGGAGGAACAGGTTTTCCTTCATGCTAGAATGCAGCTTCAAGTTTTCTACCTTGTGAAAGATGTGTCTCCTATGTCTGAACTGTAAAACTGGAGATCTTGTCTTAAACTTTTTTAATGTAAGCATTACTTTAAAACAAAATCACCCTAAAATATAAAGCAGTCTCTCAATATTTCAAGGCACACCTGTGTTTCATTGTGGAACAACTTGTGCTGCATCTCTAAAAAGTGCATCCGCATCACACTTTATAGAATGCCATTTCTATTACCCAAATCATTGTACATCAAGCTTTCAACATCACAAGTTTTTATTAATGGTGGTGGTTGGTACAGGCTGCTTATAGTATAATAATAAAAAAAGTTCATCTGTTTCAAATGTTACTGTTGTTTCTTTGATAATACATAGTACATTTTCAGCATGCCTAAACATTCAAACCTGAAGTAAATAAAATATTGACTAATCAGTATTGACAAAGATGGAGAAAAACATATCGGTTATTGGTTTTGCCCAGAATTTCCATATCGTTGCATGTATTATGTGGTCCTGAAGGGCGTTATGTCATGGTGATGGGTAGTTTATTTAAGTCTAAAGTAATTAGGTGCATAGATATATATCATAATGTGGATTATAGAGATTTCATACAAAATGTATTTGCATCTATTCTCAATATGAACACTCATAAAATTATACTGGCTGGATACTTCTTACAGTGATCCCTCGCTATATCGCGCTTCGCCTTTCGCGGCTTCACTCCATCGCGGATTTTATATGTAAGCATATTTAAATATATATCGCGGATTTTTTGCTGGTTCGCGGATTTCTGCGGACAATGGGTCTTTTAATTTCTGGTACATGCTTCCTCAGTTGGTTTGCCCAGTTGATTTCATACAAGGGACGCTATTGGCAGATGGCTGAAAAGCTAGATTGCTTACTCTTCTCTCTCTCTCTCTCTCTTGCGCTGACTATCTGTGATCCTGACGTATGGGGATTGAGCAGGGGGGCAGTTCGCACACCTAGACGATACGGACGCTCGTCTAAAAATGCTGAAAGATTATCTTCACGTTGCTATCTTTTGTGCAGCTGCTTCCTGAAACGACATGCTGCACGGTGCTTCGCATACTTAAAAGCTCGAAGGGCACGTATTGATTTTTGACTGAAAAACAAACTCTGTCTCTCTCTCTCTCTCTCTCTCTCTCTCCCTGCTCCTGACGGAGGGGGTGTGAGCTGCCGCCTTCAACAGCTTTGTGCCGCGGTGCTTCGCATACTTAAGCCAACCAGCCCTATTGATTTGTTTGCTAGAGATTGTTTTCTCTATCTATGTGACATTCTGTGCTCCTGACACGCACTCCTTTGAAGAGGAAGATATGTTTGCATTCTTTTAATTGTGAGACAGAACTGTCATCTCTGTCTTGTCATGGAGCACAGTTTAAACTTTTGAAAAAGAGACAAATGTTTGTTTGCAGTGTTTGAATAACGTTCCTGTCTCTCTACAACCTCCTGTGTTTCTGCACAAATCTGTGACCCAAGCATGACAATATAAAAATAACCATATAAACATATGGTTTCTACTTCGCGGATTTTCTTATTTCGCGGGTGGCTCTGGAACGCAACCCCCGCGATGGAGGAGGGATTACTGTAATTGTGTTTTAAAACCAGATCTGGATAGGTTTTCAGCTACAGTGGCAATAACATCTAATACCACCAAAACAATCACACAGTTTGTAATGGATCATAACTTATCAGACCAATTGAGATTCTTAAATTCAAATTCAAGAGCATATTTCTTCTTCTCATCAACATGTCATAGTTACTCAAGAATTGATTTCTTTATTGATAATAATTTATTGCCTATGATCAGGTCTTGCAAGTACCACACCGTTATTATCTCTGATCATGACCCTCAGATCCAGGAGCTTGCATCACTATGCCCTATACATTCATTTCATAGCTGGTGTCTTAACTCCCGGTTATTAGGAAAACTTTACAGAATTCACTTCCAAACAAATTGATTAGTTTTGAGAGACAAGTCTCTGCAGGAATAGTCTGGGAGCCTCTGAAGAATTTTTTAAGAGGACAGATTATTTCATATCTTTCCCACAAAAATAAATTGGAGACCAAGAAAGCATCAGAATTAATCAGCGAAATTACCAGAGAAGATCAAGAATATGCTGGGTCACCAAATGAGGCACAGGCAATGACAGGCTCTGCAATCAGAATTTAATCTCTTAACAACAAACAAAATGGAACACTCATCTATAAATTGTGACATCATTACTATTAACATAGAGAGAAGGCTAATAAGATATGAGCTCAACAAATCCACAAGCAGGATTTATACAAGCACAATGCAAATACAGAAATTACCAACACATATGGATATAGAATCATTGACCATAAAAAAAAAAAATAATAACCCACCCATTTAGAGAGTATTAGAAGTACCTGTATTCTACTCGAGCTAAAGAAGATTAGACACAATCTAATGAATTATTTGATGCATACAAATACCACAGCTAGGTACTCTTAGTGCATAGGAACTGGGCAAACCTCTGACACTCTCTAAATTACTGGATGCTATAAACTCACTGCAAATTGGGAAAGCAGCAGGCCCTGATGGCTACCCAGTGGAATTTTGTAAAACATTTTCAAATAAGTTAACTCCACTATTATTTGCAAAGTTTTATAGAAGCTAGAGAGAAGAAGATTCTACATATCTCAGACTTTTCAGTAAGCATTAATTAACCATCTTTCCAGAGAAAAAAAATGGTCTGTGTGACATTATAATATGTCCTGTTTCACTTCTGAATAATATTAAAATACTCTCCAAAGTTCTAGCTTGAAGGATTGAGAAAGTAATTCCTTCTGTAATATCATAAGACTAAATTGGATTTATTAAAGGCAGACACTTAAGCTTCTAATCTGTCAGCTTTATTATCTTTGGACGTAGAAAAAGCATTTGACATGGTTTAATGGGACTACTATTCACTACATTGCACAAATTTGGGTTTGACCCAAATATACAGTATGTGCATGGATAAAATTACTTTATACCAGTCCAGATGCTTCTGTCTGTATTAACAACATTATCTTAAACTGTGTCAAAGTAGAATTTGGTACTTGATAAGAATGCCTCTTATCATTGGCCACTCACTTTCGAAATGCATCAGAGAAGAACTTGAACAGAAAATATCACTATATGCAGATAACATGGTATTGTATATATTAGACCCACAAACATCCTTACCAGTAGTCCTTAATTCACTAGCAGAATTTCAAAAGATATCTGCACTCAAAATTGATTTGAATAAAAGTCTTCTTTTTCCACTGAACTCTCCTGCACACTATATTAGAATGCATATCTATCCATTTGTTGTATCAGATCAGTTTAAATACCTAGTGGTAAACGTCACAAGAACAAGCTCTTTTTCAAAAGAATTCACCGTGGAAAAAATTGAATGAGATGTAAATACATGGTCTACCCTCCATCTCGCATAAATAGGGAGAATCAACACTGTCAAGATGAACTTCCTTCCCAAGCTGCTTTTTCTGTTTGAGAGCATCCCCATATACATTAACAAATCTTTCTTCAAGAAATCGGACTCAATTATAACTTCAGTTATTTGAAATTTAAGACATCTACCCATTCAAATGGTGACTCTACTAAGACCTAAAGCAGAAGGTGGCATGGCACTACCTAACTTTCATTTTTATTATTAGGTGACAAATATACAAACTACAGAGTGTCCTTAAAGTCTAGACACATAGGAAATAGCACTATTTATAACTAACTATATTGTTTTGCCCCACAGACTAAATATGAGTTTGTCGAAAAAAGAAAGAATTGACCTTAGCCCCCTTGACTTTTTTCTGGGGTATGCTAAAGGAGAAATACTCAATGAAAATTTAAAGATATGAGACATCTGAAGGAACACATCATAAATGAATGTGCTTAAATCCTAATTTCAATATGCAAATCAATATAAATAGCCCCTTATGTTCAGTGTATTGTGAAAAGTCAATGAAAAAAGCAAAAAAAAAATCAGTAAATGTGAAATGGAGGTCGTACTCAGTGAAGTGGAGGCAAGGAAAAACCTACTTTTTGGTGACTTAAGCAGTGGTGTGAGCAACAAAAGTAACTTCATGGAGTGACACTCAAAAGTTCAAGTTCAGAAAGTCGCATGGTGCCTGAAATAAAAAAAGAAGTGGTCAGATGTCAGAGTTGAGGTGAAAAGGTGAGTCTTAGACCACTGTCAGAGTGTCATCCAGAAGCATATTAGGGCACAGAGAAAAGAAAAAAAAATTAGGGACACAGAAAGGAAAAAAAATTCGAAATGTAGACTCAATTTCCAGATTAGTCTTGTAGTTTATTTTGGCATTAAAGTAAAATGTTGTAAACGTCCTCTTACAATTGATGTTTAATTTACTACAATTTCTCAAATACCATCATAATCAAAGTAACACGTTAAATGCTTCATATTCCGTGTGTTCCCTGACCCAGTTGTTAATCATTATGGGCTTTCTCTTTTGTAGACAGGAGCACTCGGGCAGTGATCACCACATAGAATACATTACATTCATGATATTACTGCTCTCTGAACATTTTAGAATAGTAAGATGTACAGTATACTTGATATCATTTCATGATAAAATGCATTAAAGCATGTATTAAACGTGGGGGAACGGTAGCGCATGATGAACTAGTATCCTGTCCAGGGATTGTTCCTGCCTCTCCCATCCAAGAATTGTTCCTGCCTCCTGCAAGATCCTTTCTGTGACATGCATGACCCTGAATGGAATAATTTAATGCAGCAGTACTGTCTCTGTCAAACATACCAACCCCCAATTCCTGTCCTTCTGTTTTCTTTCTCCATGTAACCCATCACCGCACAATGAGCTCTGTAATAAATGTAAAAACAGCTGTAAGCTTAGAATACAGATTCTTCAAAACTATTATGGAACATTTAACAATCTTCATTATACATGTTTAATTGTTCCATCCCAGCAACCATCAAGCGCGAGGCAGGAAGAATCCCTGGATGTGGCACTGTGACGATGTGGGTTCTGCTCCATGCTCCCATCTTGCTTTTGGGAACCCTTGAACCCGACACCGATGGTAATGTCACTGATGAGCTTCGCAGTGAGGCATAACAATGAAGCGAGGGGATGGTGCAAAAAGTGCAAAGTGCTTTTATTTAAAAAAAAAACAACAAAACAAGTGTTCAAATAAATAGTGCAGTGTATCAAATCCTTAAATTCGTAAATAATCCATTAAAATAGAAACGTGGTGGTTAAAAAAATAAATGAATAAATCCTTTAAAACGAGGTTAAAACAACGGCTGAAAGCAGTCTCTTTAAAAACAAAGCCTGGTGCCTTCTTTTTACCTGCCGGCTCCCCTGCTTCTCCCACCGGGCTTCGCAACAGGAGAGTTGCCCTTCCTGCAGCTGACCTTCTCTCTCCGTTCTGATCTGGACGCTTCCTGATCCCTGGCTTCGGTTCCACACTCTCCAGACCAAGACTTAGGTTCCCCCAACACTCACGCTGGGGAATCCATCTCCCAAGCCTCCTGACTCTCGCTGTCTTCTGTGGCGAGCCATCCTTCTTCTGGTCACTCCTGCTCCTCACAGAATGCTCAGCAGGAGCAGCCACAATCAACTGCTCTAGGTGTCGGCCAAGCACCCCGCTAGGGCTCAACTGTCCAGCTGCCTGCGCTCGCTCGCTCTCTCTCCCTCTCACTCAAGCACCGGCTTTCTCCTCACTACTTCCTGCCTTCTTCCCTGCAACCTCCATCTTTCTTTTTTCCTTCTGCTAGCCACCTCGTGCTTCTATTTATTACGGGGACGTGGATCAGCTGTGGCAATCAGCAGCTCCCGGGAACAATTATGGATGCAGACGACTCCTTACCTGTGCACTTAAGTGAGAAACGCCCTCATCAGGAATTCCCCGAGAACCGCTTGGCCACACACCACCGCGCCCCCTCGCTAAGCCGCAAGTGCTGTGATTTATTTATTTTAAAAACTGGCCCTTTTGACATGAGCTGTGGACACTATACCACAGGCATCAGCTCATCGCTACTGCTGTGCCACAACATCATCATATGTTTAATTATGAACAGTATACAGTAATCCCTCCTCCATCGCGGGGGTTGCGTTCCAGAGCCACCCACAAAATAAGAAAATCCGCGAAGTAGAAACCATATGTTTATATGGTTATTTTTATATTGTCATGCTTGGGTCACAGATTTGCGCAGAAACACAGGAGGTTGTAGAGAGACAGGAACGTTATTCAAACACTGCAAACAAACATTTGTCTCTTTTTCAAAAGTTTAAACTGTGCTCCATGACAAGACAGAGATGACAGTTCCGTCTCATAATTAAAAGAATGCAAACATATTTTCCTCTTCAAAGGAGTGCGCGTCAGGAGCAGAGTCTGTCAGAAAGACACAGGAAAGCAAACAAATCAATAGGGCTGTTTGCTTTTAAGTATGCGAAGCACCGCGGCACAAAGCTGTTGAAGGCGGCAGCTCACACCCCCTCAGTCAGGAGCAGGGAGAGAGAGAGAGAGAGAGACAGAGTTTGTTTTTCAATCAAAAATCAATACGTGCCCTTCGAGCTTTTAAGTATGCGAAGCACCGTGCAGCATGTCCTTTCAGGAAGCAACTGCACAAAAGATAGCAACGTGAAGATAATCTTTCAGCATTTTTAGACGGGCGTCCGTATCGTCTAGGTGTGCGAACAGCCCCCCTGCTCACACCCCCTACATCAGGATCAGAGAAAGTCAGCGCAAGAGAGACAGAAAAGTAAGCCGGGTAGCTTCTCAGCCATCTGCCAATAGCGTCCCTTGTATGAAATCAACTGGGCAAACCAACTGAGGAAGCATGTACCAGAAATTAAAAGACCCATTGTCCGCAGAAATCCGCGAACCAGCAAAAAATCCGCGATATATATTTAAATATGCTTACATATAAAATCCGTGATAGAGTGAAGCCGCGAAAGGCGAAGCACGATATAGCGAGGGATCACTGTACATTATTTAAATGAAGTTAATGGTTTATCTGTAAAATGTAATATGCATACTTTTATTGATTGAATCATAAAAGTAATAGTATACATCCTATAATAGTATACATCCTAGTATTCTAACAGCACATAGCTCCAAGAGGATTGTTCTTGGAAATCTGAATTGACTTAGAAATCAGTCATCATCATTTGTAAATACGCACTGTCTTCTATTGAATCAAACTGAATTCCTTTATTGTCATTGTATGGTATAAGATTCAAAATACAAATCCTCCATTAACTTACTCTCATATAAAATGATAAAGTAACAGTAATAATAATAATACAATATACAGTAATCCCTCGCTACTTCGCGGTTCACTTTTCGCGGATTCACGACTTCGCGGTTTTTTAAACATAGTACATGTAGTAGTATTTCCTAGTCTAAGAACAACAAAACAAGTTCGGTGACTAAGTGCATTGTAACACGGGCTGTGATTGTTACATGGGAGGGAGACGACAAATCACAGCTTCCCGCTTTCTAATCGGGCCTGTGATTGGTGCTTTGACTGATGCCTAGATCCCACAGTATCTCTGTGGTGTTATGGGTCCACAGCTCTTCCAGCAAAGGCCATTTTGTTTTAAATAAATAATTGCCGCGCTCGCGGCTTAGCGAGGGGGCGTGGTAGCTGTAGCGAGCCTCAGGGCGATCTGCAGTGTGGGTGTTTCTCACCTAAGTGCACAGGTGGGAAACTGCCCACATCCATGATTGTTCCGGTGGCTAATGGGCTGCAGCTGCCATGTCCTCCCCGCAAATAGAGAAGCGCGAGCCGGTTAAGGGGAGAGGAGAAGTAAAAGAGGAAAAGGAAAGATGAAACGGAGGTTGCAGGAGGAGGCAGGAAGCAGTGGAGAGAGAGAGAGAGAGAGTGAAAAAGAAAGTCGGTGCGAGCGAGTGAGTGCAGGCTCGTGTGCAGCTGTACAGGTAGCTTGGGTGTATGGCCAACACCCGAGGAGTAGCAGCAGTGGTCGCTCTCGCAGAATATTCTGAAGGGCAAGAGTGACCGGAAGGTGGATGACCAGTGAGACGAGCCAAACAGCTGTAGCAGGACAGTGTAGAGAAGGTCAGCTGCATTAAGAGCGTCTCGCCTGTTGCAGAGCCCGCATGGGAGAAGCAGGTCAGACGCTGATGCTGTTTTTAAAGACTGCTTTCTGTTGACGTTTTAACCTCGTGTTAAAGGATTGTTATTCTTGTGTATTTTAAACCTCCACTTCACAACTGTTTTAAGGATTATTTATTTAAAGATTTATTGAATGCTCTACTGCACTTTGGACAACTGTTTTGATTCTTTTAATAAAAGCGGTTTACTTTACACTGTGCTGTGTGTGAAAAAGAAGCAGAGGCAGCAACTGCCGATCACAATGTTTTTACTGCACAGCATATTCATCACCATTATCACGTCATATATAGCTACGTGTACTTCGCTATACAGTAAGTGTAAACTTATCTACCAATTTCATATTGCTTAGCAGTTGTCCCTGTTATTAATAAAGGGTGGGTTGTAAACAATACAGGGAGGGTTTAAAAACGTCCAAATACACGTTCAATAATTAAATAAATATGGTGTCCCTACTTCGCGGAAATTCAGTTATCGCGGTCGGCCTTGGAACCTATCTCCCGCGATAAGTGAGGGATTACTGTACTGAAAAATATACAGTATGAAAGCATAAGTACAATAAACATGTACATACAGTGCAGATAGTGCAAAAGGTTCATAAAGTGGCTCAGGTTGTGCAAGTTTACAGTGAGGTAATTGTAATTCTATGTACAAACCGTTTTTACTCGGAGCACTTAATGGACTGATTGAAGTGCATTTGTAGCTCTTGGGATGAAACTGTTTCTGAGCCTCAAGGTCCAAGTAGGAAAGGCTCTGAAGCGTTTGCTGGATTGGAGAAGTTCAAATAGACTGCAGCATGGCTGAGTGGAACCCATGCAGATGCTGGTGGCTTTCCTTAGGCAGTGTATGCTATAAATGTCCTCCAAGGCTGGAAACTGTATCCCGATAATCCTCCGGGCTCTCGACACAACCCGCCGTAAAGTTTTCCAATCAGCTGCTGTGCAGCTATGATACCACACCCCCATACAATGGATTAAAATTCTCTGAGTGATGCACAGTGAGTAACAACACTAAAGCAGCTATGGTATTTGAAATACTTTGTTCATTTTGTGCACCATTATATTGTTACAAAATTATTACAATCAAGTGAATTAAATTTGTAAATGATACGCAATTAATTTTGATGTATTTGATAAATCCCGTATCACTGATGCAAATCTGAAGAGAGGGAGATCACACAGAAACAGTAGCAGTGCTTTGATGCTGGGTGCCGCTAGTTTGCAAAACCAAGCAGAAAAATTTGTATGCAAGAGTGGAGGCTGCAGTGAAAATGTGCATGTTTTTACGCCAAGTTTAGTTTTTATCATCGCAATGTGAGCATGGAAATGGGTGTACACAGCAATTTTGTGCGTACCATTTTTATATGAGGCCCCTGGACATTGACACATAATGATGAATATACACAAGCCTGGTCTGCAATAGAAATAAAATTCTACTGTACTAATTTATATGCCCAGCTTTGTGCCCCAGTAAATACAAATTATAATCAAACTACCAATAATCCAATTGCCCATCAATCACTCAAAATAAGGAACTGATGCAGGATGCACTTTTAGGGAGAGAAGCTTTTATATGTTGCACCTTTGCATGACAATCGCCTTTTTCTACCTTCTCAGACCTACAGTATTTAATGCCTGGAAAATATCTGTGAATAAAACACTTTATTTATATACAAATCTCTATTTGCATCTTGTGAACAATTGTGCTTCAAATTCAACTTCCCATCAACACAATTGTTCCACTACTTTCAAATCAGAATCTTTATTAAAAGGAACCTACCCAATTTTCCACACCTCCAACCTATTTCTGTTCTAGAAGAAATATTGATTAGTCTTAAAGACTCGGACAGCATCTCCATAATATATTAAAGTATATTCATTTCAAAGATCCTAGGGTACAGTGGTGAAAGGATCTTTCACTTAATATCTCAAAAAGGTGGTGGAAGGAAGCCATACATAGGATACCCTCTAGCTCCATATGCGCAAAGCACTCAATCATTCAACTTAAAATCTTTTGTCAAGCACATTTATTTCATTTAAAATTGCCCAAAATGTATCCAGACCAACATTTAAACTGTGAACGTTGCAATCTAGTTCCAGGCTCACTGGGGCATATGTTTTGGGCATGCACAAATTAACATTATTCTAGACAAAAATATTTGAATCAGATTGAATCAGACAGCCTTGGTGTCACAATCATTCCTAACCCATTAACAACTGTGTTTGGTGTATTCCCAGATGGGCTTAAAGTGGAGAAAGACAAATTGATTGTAATTGCTTATACCACTCTACTAGCATGTAGACTTATCTTGTTTAACTGGAAGAATCCTAGCTTATCTGCTGTTAAGTCCGTGTGTGACTGATGTTTTATACTATTTGAAATCGGAAAAAATCAATAGAGGATTTCTTCAGAACTTTTTAAAAATATGGCAAGATCTTATTAATAACATTTTAGAATACTGTAAGCATTTACATCGGGGAAATGAACATGCTCCCTTCTTTGTTGTTTTTATACGGATTTGCTGTTGACTCTCCTCTCTTTCTCTCATGTGGGGGTTGACTTGATTTTATGTAATATTCTCTTCTTCGTTGTATAAGTTAGACTTGATTACATGGAAAGTTCTTTTTTTTTTTTTTTTTCGAACAAAATTAATAAAACAAGAAAAAAAACTGCACAACGCCATGGACCACTTATCATGGGTCACCAGGAAACAACAGCATATTCAGTGGGGTTCATTTTTGGATGAGAGGTAGGTCTTCATGCTGTCAGGCAGTTTATTCTTAATGCATCTTTGTATTTTTTTGCTTTCTCACAATGTCAGAGTATGAATGAGGGATGGGCCATGTTGTCTGTGTAATTCTTCTTTAGCCTGAGTGTTATCTTTTAGTTCACTCATCACAAGCCAAACCATAGCTCAATTCAAACATACTCGGCTTTAACATGGTTCCTCATTTTGCATATTGGTAGACATTGCTATCTCAGGGGCACTTAATCAGTGTCATTGCCGTTGATCATTCCCTATTTGTTTTATGGATTGTCTGAATGCATAAAGCCGTTTAAACCAAATGAGAATAATTTCAAGAAATTCTGACTTAGTCAAACTGCTGGTAAGCAATGTTTTCCAGTCTGCATAGCAAAACGTCTCAACATTCCAGCTACCTTGAACAATAGTCCAACAGAAAGGAGACTCTGGAGACGTTTGCCTTAGCACCCACTGTGCTGGGCTTGGTTATGTCCTAGAAGCCAAAGGCTTGCACCTCCGACGTTACTCATTTCCCAAATATGTAAGGTCCCACATCCATGCTATGTTGCACTTCAGGTGTTCATTCAGACGATGAGTTGTATCTGAAAGATACGTGGTTCACATTACACAAAGCAATGTATCATACAAAAAATTAGTCTTGGTTATAGTGTGACTCAGATGTTGAGAAGTATTAGTAATGGCCTCCTCTGACTTTCTCCCCAATGCCCTGAGTAATGGTGGTTTTGTCTTGGCAGATGTTTTATTAATCTTTACTTCTTCCTCCTGATTTGTCTGGAGAGTTCTTAGTTGGTGCTTATGTTCCTTAAAAAAGTCCCAAAGTCGAGCATAATATCCATGTATACCCTCAACAGCTGGATAGTCCCTGATGTTTCATCATTTCTGTAGGTGGAGGATATTGTTAAGTTTTCCATATAATTCCTGCACTTGGTGGCATAAGCCTTGACTCCCATGTTACTGCTAAATAAGATGCTGACTATGAGCTTTCTATCATAAATGTACTGAATGGAAAATAGTTTTCCATTCTGTCTTTGTTGTATGGAGGAACTGTCTTAGTCAAGAATTGTACGCATTCATTAGCTGTGGTTGAATTTTCAGTTTTGAGAATTTTGACCCTGATACTACTTAGGTGTCTGACCCAAGTATATCTTTCAAAATCTCTTTCAGTCTTCTGAATCGTTAGAAGTAGATGTACCTTCTAATGCTTTTTGGAGTCATGTATGTTTTATCTTTGACCCCTAGGAAAAATTTTCTTTGGCATTCTCAGCATTGCTATGTGCAATTATGTTTTTGTCTTCTACTGTGTGACACTCTGTCAAACTGTCAATTTTTTCAAATGTTTAGTATTCTAAATTTCCCTCTTGATAGCTGCCATATTTCTATTTTTGGATAAACATTTTATGTCAGCTAGAATAAACATATTTAACTATTTCTGCCTTCCACACCACTCTTGAAAGTGCCTTTTAGATGCAACTATAACTCATATTTTTGTCTGACACAACCTCTGGCAATCATGCACTGAAATTCTCCTACCCTGAACACAAAGTGTTTCCAAACCTGACTTCTGCTGTTAAGGCAGTGTGTTAATACTGTGAATCATTTCATGTGTAGTTTTTACTCATGCTTTTATCACATATTATTGTGCCTTCCAAAGTAAAACATCCACTTATAGTCACTCATTAGTGTGGTGCTGACTTTTATTTGGTACTACCAACACTGCTAAAAAAAAAAAAAAAAAAAAAGGTGGTACCATTCTGTTTTGATAAACCTGGTCTGATCATGTGAAATGATGAATGGCAGTACTTTTCCCTCACACAGTTTGCAAGTGCCTTGTTCACTAGTGTAATGTCCACATTTACAAAGGAAGATGGTCTGTAAGCTTAGGTGAGTTTTGTTTAGGTTCTAGGCATTGTGTTTTTGGTCAAGATTCCTTTGCTTTTGTTACAAGGAATATAGTATTAAAGTTAACAGATTACTGAAGAATGTTGTTTAGAGATGTATCTAACAGGTGTTGCAAATTTTCATTTTTATAAAGATTGTGCATCATCTAAAATTTGCAGCGGCTACATTTGTATGTCTAGAAGTCTCTGAAATGGGATACAGAGAATTCTAAGAAAGCTGTCTGTTAGAAACTTGTTCTTTGCTTTTGTCACTTTCATGTGATAGACTGACTAAGGATTTCCTGGAGACCCCACTCATTGAACCACAAATTTATTGTTAGAGAAGCCTTGTAACAGTTTTTGCTTGTCAGTCAATGACATTCTTTGCGTCTATTAAGAAACCCATTGTCTAATTTTAGTCTTACTGTACTTTTGTATTGCTTGTTAGTGATAGATAGATAGATAGATATTTTATTAATCCCAAGGGGAAATTCACATACTCCAGCAACACCTTACTGATACAAAAAACAATATTAAATTAAAGATTGATAATAATGCAGGTAAAAACAGACAATAACTTTATATAATGTTAACGTTTACCCCCCGGGTGGAATTGAAAAGTCGCATAGTTTGGGGGAGGAACGATCTCCTCAGTCTGTCGCTGAAGCTGCTCCTCTGTCTAGAGATGACACTGTTTATTGGATGCAGTGGATTTATATTTAATATTTATATACAGGTTAATCAATCTTTACTGCTGAGCAGAGGTTATTGCATTAGTGTTTTCCAAATACAGTGGAACCTCGGTTTACGACCATAATTCGTTCCACAACTCTGGTCGTAAACCGAGTTGGTCGTGAACCGAAGCAATTTCTTCCATAGGATTGTATGTAAATACAATTAATCCGTTCCAGACCGTAGAAACTGTATGTAAGTATATACATTTTTTCAGTTTTTAAGCACAAATATAGTTAATTATACCATAGAATGCACAGCGTAATGGTAAACTAAATGTAAAAACATTGAATAACACTGAGAAAACCTTTAACAACAGAGAAAACTAACACTGCAATAGTTCGCGCTATAGTGCTAGGAACCGCTCTCGCTAAAAACACTTTTTTTAATGAGTTTTAAGCACAGGGGGAAAAAAGGAACATTTGAAAAATCCGTAATTTAATAAACCACCAAGAAAAGTAACACTGCAACAATGCAGGCTACGAACCGATCACCGGAAACATAACTGAAAACAAAAACAAGCCTTCTCTAACTTATGCGTCCCTCAATCGCTCTGTGTGTGTGTGCGTGCGTCTCACTTTTGCGGGCCTGGAGCGCTCCTGTGTGTGTGCGCGCGTCTCTCTCCTACCCCCCCAGCCTGTGTGTGTGTGTGTGCGTGCGTCTCTCTTTTGCGAGCCTGGAGCACCTGTGTGTGTCTCTGTAGCTCACGCCTCTCTCTCTCCCCCGCCTGTGTGTGCGTGCGTCTCTCTTTTGCGAGCCTGGAGCGCCTGTGTGTATTGTCACGCTTGGGTCACAGATTTGCACAGAGACACAGGAGGTTGTAGAAAAAAAGGAACTTTATTCAAAGCACTGCAAACAAACATTTGTCTCTTTTCAACAGTTTAAACGTGCTCCATGACAAGTCAGAGATGACAGCTCTGCCAGGAGCACAGATTGTCTGAGAGAGAAAGAAGGAGAAGCAAGCAACCAATTTAACAAACTGAAAGAAGCCCGTGCAGGCTTTTTAAGAAGGCGGAGCACCGCACGAGAGGCATATTACGCGACAGAGCCGGCAAGAAGGGAAAGGAGGAATGTGAAGGTAGTCTGTCCATGTTTCTTAGGGGTTTTCCCAGGGGCGTCTGTATTCTCTGGGGGTGCGATCAGCTTTGCAGCTCACAGTGTGTCTGTCTAGAGCGCTCCTGTGTGTGTGCGCACACGCCTCTCTCGCGCGTGTTCCTGTGTGTGTGTGTGTGTACAGCCCTCTGTCTCTTGCGCTGCCTCTCTCTGTGTGTGTGTGTGTGTGTGTGTGTGTGCGTGTGCGTGTGCGCGTGCGCGTGCTCTCTCTCGCTCGCTGCACAGGAAATGCACAGGGAGAGAATGAGCATCAACAAACCGAAAGGGAACCTGGCTTGTTCGTAAACCGAGTGTTTGGTCGTGAACCGAGGCAAAAGTTTGGCGAACTTTTTGGTCGTAAACCGAGTTGTACGTATACCGAGACGTTCGTAAACCGAGGTTCCACTGGTAGTTCTAAATAAAGTTAAGGCTGATGAACAAAAGATGGAGAGGGAGATGATCTTAATGCACCACAGTGGGTACCTTAAACTGGCAGCTACTTGATTTAAACCAATAACTGAGTGGCCTCATTTGCAATTCATAGGGGAATTGTCTGCTTTGATATTTTACTTGATTTTTGGTAAAGTTAATAATGAAAAAGACTTTTCATAAGGTGACAGCAACAAATATATCTGAGTACTTTTCTCATTGGAGTGTATTTCTGAACATTAGACTTAAATGAAAGTGAGTAAGTTGCATTCCTTTTAAAAATACAAATTAATTAGTTAAAAAGTGGGGTTTTAGAAATGGGACACTTACTTATTATAAACATAAATATGTAAGCAAAAAAAAGATGATCATGAAACTGCTGTCCCACGTTTGCTTAAAGTATTTAAGATATTCCAAGATAAATGGAGCTCAGTTTCGAGTATTCTGCCCCCATTTCTACTCCCATGGCTCAGCATGGGATCTTACGATTTCTCTATTAACATTACAGGACCATCAACCACTTTTGTGTATGTAGATTTAGCACCCAGTTTTGATTGTCAGGGACCAAGTGTTTGCAACCAGAAGAAACCTCAAATACAGCATTGCCCAACACAATTCTGGGTTTAAATAAATGTATTTATTTGCCAGCAACATGTTTGTAATAATTAACAGACAAAAGAGCAATATCAAATACAATAAGTAATCAATTTCCTCCCTCCTTCCTTCCTCTAAGTGAGTCACCCCCTGCCTCCCGACTCTGGCACATCCGAGATAAGGCCACAGGCTTACTTTGAATTACACCCTGGAACTGTTCCTGGTATCACGCACAAGTCATCTGGTGCAGTTCTGGATTGTACGGAAACCAGGGCAGTCCTCCCCTGACAGGACCCTCTGGCAGCACCCAAAGACCCTGACAGGGTTGCGTTTCCAAACTCCAAATCTCAGCATTCTCTGCAGATGTTCTGCCTGGGCTGGGCCCTGAGGAACACTGCCACCTGCCATGTGGGGGAACAAACTGCCCCCAACACCCATGTCCGCTTGGTCCATCCATTATGGCCTCCTGTCCAGGCAAGAAATCATCCTCCATCCCAGCCTGGGTGTCTGACCTTCCTCCATGAAACTTACATTATGAAAAAGAATGTGTGGGTTACACCTTTCTACTTAGATTGGGATTCAGAAGCTTTAACAGCTAGGTTTTTTACCCAGGACATGTGTCAGTTATTTTTATTGCCCAGCTGTAGTAAACCTGACAAAGCAACACGGATCAATATTTCGTCTGTCTGTTTACTGGAGATTAATTCAGGTTATCCCTAGTATAAAATTTTGTCTCTTTAGCCTAGTGGGTCTTATTCTGCAATGGTGTTTATTTGGATTAATGAAATAAGGGCAACATTTTTCTTCATTTTGGCATAATTTCAGAGGCTAAGATGTTAAAAATAAGATGCAGCTGTTCAATTCCTTAGTCATACCCATGGCAATTTATATTAGTGTAACCTGGAGAATGACAAGAGGCATCGCTTATAAATTAGATGTGTCCAAGAAGAGATGCTTACTTAGGTTGATGGAAGTGAACTGGATAGTCAGAATTACCAATGAGTTAATATTGCAAAGAATGGACCAACAGTGACTTAAGTGATATGGTGAAACCGAGACAACTAAGAATACTGCATCACATCTTGAGAATTACAGAAGGAAGACACCCCAAGACTGCATGGGAATAGATTCCACTGAGAGTAAAAAGAGGATGACTTAAAAATGACATGGAAAAAGATAGTAATAAATGACGTGAAGGAGATGGGCTTGACCTGGTATGAGGCAAAGATCATGGTAATAGACTGGGACAAATGGAGAGATAATGTTGCTGCCCAGTGCACTTCTGGGAGCAGGAGGAGCGAAGTCTAACTGTAAGTAGGGTGATACCATTTTAGTTTACAATGAACATTTAAAAATGTGTGCAGTCAGCTGTGTTGGATAGTCAAAATGTGCTTTGTTTTAGATGATGTTAACAGTTTATTTTTATATCAAGCATTTTTATAATCCAAATGACCTGTTTGATTATGTGCTCTTTTATAAGACAAATGTCTCTCTTTTTTACGATTTGCATAATAACATACATTTTTAGTTAGATTATGTGAATTGTTCATAAATTCATAAAACAGTTTTGCTTGCCTTCTTCTCTTCACAGGCATCCTGTACTGATGGTAAACTCTTTAACCATCTGGAAATAACCTGGCGATTCAGCCCAGGTGTCCCGGGGTATCCCAGAACTTGCATCCTTGACTTCTCTGTAAGTGAACTTCTGCTGATCTACTGGAATGTTCTCCTAAAATATTTTATTTTATTTGTGTTCTGAGAGGAATGGCTTTCTTATCGGGTTCTTGATTGTTTCAGTAATTTTCAAAGCACAATGGCACCATAATAGCAGTTTAAGAGACCACCAAATGCTCAGCAGTTATCAATATCACTCATATGCTTTTTATTATGCTAAGGTTATACTTTATTTTTGGTATTTTATAACCAATTATAGTTCAAACTCCAATATAGTGGATGGAGTGCATAGCTCAACAGTGGCAAATTTAGGTATGGTCAACATAGGAAGGCACCTAGGATGGCATCTTGCTGGGGGTGGCATGGGGTTTCCACAAACACTCAGAATGGTGATTGCAGCTTGAGCCAGTCAATCCATTAGGAGAGCCATTTGTGAAACTTAAGGTCTGCATACACTGGACACCACAAAGCATGCACTCCAAAAAGTCTGTATCATGTACACGCACAGGCCACAAAGGTGTAACTGAAGGGGAGCATGTTGTGGACACAGAAGGGGATCGCATACCCTCCTCTGTATATACCGTGGAATTTACAGACTGTGCATTTCATAAGTGCCACACAAGTAATCTTACTAGACTTCAACGACTGTGTCCAGGTGTGCACCCCTTAAGTTATATAAAAGGTGCCCTTGTTTGTACAAAGAGGGGCACCATTTATGTAACTGAATGGACACTTGCTCTGAACACCTAGGGGAACATCATCCCAGCGGTGATTGAAGTCTAATACTGAGTACCCGCATTATGTAGGCATCACGCCATCAGCACCCAAACCCCCATGTCACCGATGGCTTGAAATGTGCTTTGACTGACAGTGCAACTCAGTGTTTTCCAAAACACTGTTACAAAATTCCTGGCACAGAAAAATTGCTGCTGTCTTAACTGGTGAATATGGTATGAGCAGCATAGACATAAGTGTTCTGGAGTGGAGGCAAGGACAGCTTAATGAGCTGATAGCAAAGTTTTAAAGATTATTAAGCACTGAACAAGACACCATGGTGGGTGATCCAAATGAGAAATACCTTGTTCTTTGGTTGCCATGTTTTGTTTGAGTCCACAATATTGCAACAGCATTCTGACTGTTCGGCAGAAAGATCTGCTCAGCTTAGAAATTATTAAAAACGCTGGAAACACTTCAGCATCCATTCAGCAGAGGTCGCCTTGATAGTGTTTTATAGGTAATACTATAAAATTTAAAGAATTAGTTTGGTATTTTTCAAGTCAGAGTTTTTTCTTCACAATCACAGTATATATTAATTTGCCACATAAAATTGTGTTCTAAAGTGAAGCATATTTTATAAATTTAAAAAAATAATTAGCCTGCTCTCCTTGCCTTTTTATAATTTGAACTAATAATATGATTGTAAGGAAATAATTTTGACTTGAAAAACACTGAATTTATCCTTTAAATAACAAACTGAAACTTTAAATTGTTAGTGTATTTCTCTACACGTGTATTGTAACATACCACTTTGCATTTTTTTTTAAAAACTCTGTGAAATGATATAGCAATTTGTATTTGCTTTCATCAAGTATTAATCTCACAAAAGTTTTTTTTTTTTTTCTTTTTCTCCATCTTGAGGTTTCTTTTGAGTTTCGCTCACTGTTTCATTCTCAACTGGCAACAATGTTTTTTGACGACATCGTAAAGCAGATGGTATCAGCATTTGAGAAGCATGCAGATAAGAAGCATGGTCCAGAAACCCAGATCCCCCATGAGTTAATGTTCCATGAAGTGCACCACACATAGCTGAAGAGAATGTGGATGTTCAAATCACCACTGGAATTTCAAGATCAGCTAACTCGTGGGTTTTTGACTGCAAGCCAGCACTCCCAAAGGTGTGTGTTCTGCTGTGTCACCATCTATTATCCTAATCCTCTGAGATAATTCCTCTCCAAATCACTCTTGTATTAAACAAATGGAAAGGGGAAGCTTCAGAGTACAATATTTATTCTAAAGCATTTCCAAAAAAGATAGTATGGCCAGAAGTTTGTCATCTTTGAAATACACTTGTGAGATATCAATAGGCACTTGTGATACCAGAGTGACAATGAAGTGAGAGGCATCAAAAATGGTCGTTCTTTACTGATCTGATAAGGTCTGTACTCTTTGGTGCATGTTGATTGCACCAGCCTCAAAAGTAAGTACCGAGATTAGGTACTGATTTGAACTTTTTTGAAGCAATTGTAGATTGTGTGTGATGGATGTTTGTTTTTAAAAGAAGTGCATTACTACAGTTGTTTTTTCTTTTATACTTGGGAAATTATTCACATTTAGCATTTTATTTCACTGTACCAATTGTGTAACTTTTGGGCCAACATGTACAAGTTTGGTTGCAAGTATTTTTGAATAAATAACTTTTTTAAAATAAAGTTTTGCTCTCTAGTACACATTTTTACGTGCTTCTGCATATAATCTGAAAAGCAGTTGCTGCGGTCACCCTGTCTGTCCATCTTTCTGTTCGCACAAAACAGCTCCGTTCTCAGTGGGCTAAAATTTGGTACACTTGTTCTTCAAGGAAATTCATTGAGATGGTTCAGGTTTTATTGAGGCATTTCAAATAGAGCATTCTGTGCAACATAAGTTGCGGACTAGTTTATTGTTTCAAATTTACCTTGACAGTGATCAGTTCAGTTTGTATATCTTGTAGATTTTCTTATTTTACTCATCTGACAGCCACTCCTGAAGGCAAAAGAGATTTCCCAGTACACGTTAGTCCAATTCCAGGAGAGGACCACCCAAGCCCCCTATGCAGCTGCTCACTTCTCCTGCTGCTTGAGGTAAGCTAACTGTAAAAGTTAAGTAAAAAAAGTCTGTTATCTGGAAATGAATGGAAGAGGGCAGAAATTATGTAGGCATCACTCCATAAGTATAATGGGAACAAACATGTACTTGGTTATGTGTATTACAGTAGAAACAACCTCATGGGCGCATTATGTGCACATTATTATTGTAAAGCTTAGACATTATCAACCTGCAGCTAAAAGGTGTTTGAACTATAGTAATTACATGGCAAAGGTGCAACTCTCTTAACTGATTTAAAGATAGGATCAGTTTAGAAAGAGAGCTGTAGTTGACATGTAGGTAGAAGATCAGAACCGTGAGGTATGTGTGCAACAAGGACTGCACTGTGGTGTTCAGGTTCTATGCGAAGAAGCAGTTTGTATTGCAGAGAACAACAACAGCCTTTATTTCTAACTTAATTGTATGGCATCTAGGGGGTGAGCCTGGGACGCTGGGAATAACCGCTGATCCCTCTGGAGATGCTGTAGCAAAATTTCGAGGAGAGAAGTTACCATATGATTACCTAGAATTTACCATTACTCGACCATCCTGCAAAGTCTGTATGTTGTAGTTCCACTGAGGAACAACATTGGAACGGATGCTTTTTGCATCATCAATGGCTAAAACAGTGCAGAAGATGAGCTTGCAGAGTCTAGGCAGCATATCTCAGATATGCGATTGAGGGATAGTAACATCCAGTCCTACACAACATAACTCTAGTACACTTTTATAAAAGCGATGTAGCTCAAAGTGCTTTACAAGATGTCAAACAAGTAGTTACATGCAAAGAAAAACAAGTTAATATTAGATAAGAAAAATAATGCATATATAGTATACACAAAATTAATAATGCACATTTACGTAAGTTAGATATATAGCTAAGAGAAATGGAGTTGTTAAATATAGAATTGTTTTTTTTTGTTTTTTTTTTAAGTCTATTAATGATGATCCGATGATAAGATCAGTTAGCCAGGATGGACAGAAAAAAAATAAACTCTTAAGTTAGAAAAAAAAAATCTGTAGAGATTCCATTCCAAAAGACCACCCAGCCCCCACTTGGCATTCTACCTAACATAAATGTTCTTTATTGGTTTCTTTAATGCTTCATCTTAGAGGATTCAACACAGTTGATCTTTTGGCAGGTTGGGGTATCTGCTTTCATCAAACTTCCCAGGCAGCTGCACAGGACTTTGATCAGGTGTTGGACGACAGGAAAGATGGAGCAGGATTGGAGCTTGCACCGTGCTAAAAGAGTTGCCTATCGGCGAAACATACACATGTTGTATTTTTTTTTTTGTTTCAGTGTATCTTGGGATTTAATATAAAATCTTTAAGATAATCTTCATCTTTAGTATTCCCAAAATGCAGTAAATTGGCCCCTTTCAAGTTCTTAGTTGTTTGAGTCATTTTGATCAATTATTCTAATGTTCTAATCTGGGTGAGAACAGGCCATTCAGCACAACAAAGCTTGCCGTTCCTGTCATTTTAATTGTAAAGAAAATCAAGTCTAGTTTTAAAAGTCCATAAAGTCCTACTGTCTATCACACTACTTGGCAGCTTATTCCATGTGTTTATAGTTTTCTGTGGGAAGAAAAACTTCCTAATGTCTGTGCAATATTTATCCTTAACAAGTTTGAAACTGTGTCCCTGTGTTCTTGATGAACGCAACCTAAAGTAACAGTCTCAATCCACTGGAGTAATTCCCTTCATGCTTATAAACACTTCAGTCGTGTCTCCTATTAATCTTCTTTTGCTTAAACTGAAAAGGCTCAGCTCTTTTAACCTTTCCACATAATTCATCCCCTGTAGCCCTGGAATCAGCCTAGTCGCTGTTCTCTGGACTTTTTCTAGTGCTGCTATGGCATTTTTGTAGCCTGGAGACCAAAACTATACCCAGTACTCTAGATGAAGCCTCACCAGTGTGTTATAAAGCTTGAGCATAACCTCCTTGGACTCGTACTCTGCACATCAGCGCGCTATATAACATAACATTCTGTTAGCCTTCTTAATGACTTCTGAACACTGTATGGCAGTTGATAGTGTCGAGTTCACTACAACTCCAAAATCCTTCTCTTAAGTCAGGGGTGGGCAAAGTCATTCCTGGAGGGCTGCAGTGGCTGCAGGTTTTTGTTCCAACCCAACTGCTTAATAAGAAGCACGTATTGCTCTAGAAATATCTTCTGCTTCATTTTAGTTGTCTCCCTCATTAAGATTTTGATCCCTTATTGCATATTTAAGTCTTAAACAGCTGCATTCTCTGTTTTTAATTGCTCATTATTAGCAATAAGATGCAAATGACAAAAGAAACCAGCAGTTATCCATTTTGCTTGTTACCCTTTACACCTGTGTGTATTTATCGTGCACTATTTGGTTTAATTAAATACTTGGAAGGAAAGAGAAGAGAAAAAAGTGAAGGACTGAGAATTACCCATCTGTTTTACACTTCAAAGTATTTGGATGATATCCTTAGAATGGAAAAAAAATCTAGGATATGAGAATGACTTGACATAGCAGAGTTAAAGCACTAACAAGCCATGAAATGTAATTATTGGCAAGGATTGTTTTCTAATTAAGCAACTGGGTTGGAACAAAAACCCGCAGCCTCTGCGACCCTCCAGGAATGACTTTGCCCACCCCTGTCTTAAGGTGTACTTTCAATTTTCAGACCTCCCATTGTGTATTCAAACCCAACATTTTTACTTCCTACGTGTAATACTTTACATCTACTGACCTTAAATTTCATCTGCCACAAATCTGCTCAAATCCCTCTGTAATAATTCAATGGATTCCAGATTATTTGCCAATCCACCTATCTTGGTGTCACCTGCAAACTTAACCAGAATGTTACTCATATTCCTATCAAAGTTATGTACCGTATATTCTCACGTAAAAGTTGGGTCTTGAAACTCTAAAAATCGATCATAAAATCAGACCCTGACTTATAGGCCTGTTCAAAAATGCGACACTTAAAATTTTATTTATTTATTTTTTTACATCTTCTTGCCTCCTCCAATCTTGTACCAGTTTCTCAGACGCATCAAATTTTGTTGCAGCAGCGCAGTTACCAATTTCTTTCACTACTTCAATGATGTCTAATTTTAAACCAGCTTCATATTTTCTTCTGATTGAACGCGCCATCGTAGATAATGGATGTTCTTACGATAAAGGTGTATATAGGTGTGAGATACAAAAAACACAAATCAGTGCAAACGTTGCTTCGGAATAGTTTGGGTATTACCGTGTGGTTCCTTTTTAAAAGTGACAATGACAATAAAGACTATCTATCTACCTATCTACCTACCTATCTACCTACCTACCTACCTACCTACCTACCAACCAACCAACCAACCAACCAACCAACGAGGTCACCAAGAACCCGATGGTCACTCTGTCACAGCTCCAGAGGTCCTCTGTGGAGAGAGGACTACCTTCCAGAAGGACAACCATCTCTGCAGCAATCCACCAATCAGGCCTGTATGGTAGAGTGGCCAGACGGAAGCCACTCCTTAGTAAAAGGCACATGGCAGCCCGCCTGGAGTTTGCCAAAAGGTACCTGAAGGACTCTCAGACCATGAGAAAGAAAATTCTCTGGTCTGATGACAAAGATTGAACTCTTTGGTGTGAATGCCAGGCGTCACATTTGGAGGAAACCAGGCACCGCTCATCACCAGGCCAATACCATCCCTACAGTGAAGCATGGTGGTGGCAGCATCATGCTGTAGGGATGTTTTTCAGTGGCACGGACTGGAAGACTAGTCAGGATAAAGGGAAAGATGACTGCAGCAATGTACAGAGACATTCTGGATGAAAACCTGCTCCAGAGCGCTCTTGACCTCAGACTGGGGTGATGGTTCATCTTTCAGGAGGACAACAACCCTAAGCACACAGCAAGATATCAAAGAAGTGGCTTCAGGACAACTCTGTGAATGTCCTGGAGTGTCCCAGCCAGAGCCCAGACTTGAATCCAATTGAACATCTCTGGAGAGATCTTAAAATGGCGTTGCATCAACGCTTCCCATCCAACCTGATGGAGCTTGAGAGGTGCTGCAAAGAGGAATGGGCGAAACTGGCCAAGGATAGGTGTGCCAAGCTTGTGGCATCATATTCAACAAGACTTGAGGCTGTAATTGCTGCCAAAGGTGCATCGACAAAGTATTGAGCAAAGGCTGTGAATACTTATGTACATGGGATTTCTCAGCTTTTTTATTTTTAATAAATTTGCAAAAACCTCAAGTAAACTTTTTTCATGTTGTAATTATGGGGTGTTGTGTGTAGAATTCTGAGGGGAAAAAATGAATTTAATCCATTGTGGAATAAGGCTCTAATATAACAAAATGTGGAAAAAGTGATGCACTGTGAATACTTTCCAAATGCACTGTATTTTATGGTCAGTCGATCCTAGTGTTTCAAATACTTCTACACCTTCAATTCTAGCCTGATTATTACAGAATACTAAATCCAGACAGACTTCACCCCACGTTAGTGCTTTAACATACTGATTACTTCTAAAAACTCCTGTTCTTGCACTCTTCTATTTGCAAAATTATCCAGCTAATATTTGGGTAGTTAAAGTCCCCCATGACTAAAATATCCTCCTGTATTCTTTCCTTTTTTATATTACTAAAAAGATGTGCATTGAAATTACTGTCTGCATGAGGCAGTCCAGAACACACTCCCAAAATAAGACCTCTTACCTAATGCTTTTCAGGCATAGGCTCATGTCCTCACTACGATGGGGCTCATCATACAACTGAAGTGGTGTTTTAATTCTGTTTGACAAGCAGCATCTTCTCCTCCTTTTCTGTTCTGTCTATTACTCCTAAAAAACATGTATCCCTCTATGCTATACATATCCCCACCTTTGTTATTTATCCAGGTCTCTGTTATTGCTATAATATATACAGTGGCATGCAAAAGTTTGGGCACCCTTACTTAAAATGTCTGTTACTGTGACTAGTTAAGTGAGGAGAAGATGAACTAATCACCAAAAGGCATGAAGTTAAAAATAACACCTTTCTTTAATATTTTATGCAAGATTAGATTTTTATTCCCATCATTCCCATGGTACAAAATACCCAAAAGATTAAAAGGGCCTGAAGCAAAAGTTTAGGTACCCAGCGTGGTTGGTACTTAGTAACATCTCCTTAAGCAAGTATCACCGCTTGTTGATGTTTTCTATAGCCAGCTAAGACTCTTTCAGTTCTTATTTGGTGTATTTTCACCCATTCATCCTTGCAAAAGGCTTCAAATTCTGCAAAATTCTTGGGCCATCTTGCATGCACTGCTTTTTTTAGATCTATCCACAGATTTTAATGATTTTTAGGTTGGGGGACTATGAGGGTCATGGCAAAACCGTCAGCTTGTGCCTCTTGAGTTATTATTCCATTGTAAAATTTGAGGTGTGTTTCAGATCATTATCTGCTTGTAGGACCCATCCTCTTTAACTTCAGCTTTTTTACAGACACTGTGATGTTTGTTCAGAATTTGCTGTTATTTATTTGAATCCATTCTTCCCTCTACCAATGACATGTTCCCTGTGCCAGTGGCTTCAACACAAGCCCAAAACCTGATCGATCCACTGCCATGCTTATGAGTTGGAGACATGTTCTTTTCCTTGAATTCAGTAACCTTTTTTCTCCAAACTCAACTTTACACATTGTGGTCAAAAAGTTCTATTTTGACTTCATCAGTCCACAGTATGTTTGCCAGCCAAGATCTCATCTAAACTTGTGGCAACTGTCTGCTAAATCCCTGTTTTGGTAATTCCTCATTCTCCTATCTTTTATGATCCATAAAGTTGCCTGTGGTATATTAGGTATCCGGGCTGGCTTGATCTGATCTGTTCTATTTTTGGTTTCTGGAAAAAAAAATTCCAACATCCGTCTGTGAAAACACTGGTCACAATCCACAAATCTGCAATGTCTGGATTAAAAATTAAACGTTCATAAGCAAGATTCTATCCTGGCAGCATCGAGTGCAAGGCCGGAACCAGCCATGGATAGCGCAGTAGGCCAATGCAGGTTCCTCTAAACACTCTCACTGGGGTCAGTTTAGAATCACCAGTTACCAAACCTGCAAATCTTTATTAATGTAGAAGCGTGACCATGATTGTGTAAGTAATTTGAACCCAGGGGTCTCAAATATAAACGTTGAGTACACACAAAAATTTTGCATACACCTGTTTCCTCTGGCTCTTTGAGATGTATAAAAACTAAATTTGCCGTAAAGCCACATACATTTTCATGATAGCCACCTACCTTCTGTACGCACATTTCTACTCAGTTTTGCAAACTTGTGGCACTCCGCATCAAAGCAGTGCTACTGTTTGTGTCATTTACCCTTCTTTTTTATATCCGCATCAATGACGCAGGATTTATCAAATACACAAATTAATTGCATATCGTTTATGAATTTAATTCACTTCATTGTAATCATTCTGTAACAATATAATGGTGCATGGAATGGCTAAACTAACTGCTTTTGTGTTAGAAGATATTGCAAATGGAAGAATTAGAAGAGAGCTCATATTTCTAGATGATGACAACTGACTTCTAAGTTGATTTCGAGCTATCCTCCTGGAGCTGTGTACTGAACTGGCACCAGCTTTACAAAGGCAAACTTTAAGGAATTGTGCTTTACTTGCTCCTTTGCAAGTTCTTTCCACTCTTGGATTTTTAATCACAAGAGCTTTCCAATGTGAAGTTGCTGACAGATCGGGTCACAAACATCACTGAGTCGCTCCATGCCAGCTGTATAGGATGGTATCATTCATTTAGATAAATAGATAGATAAGATACTTTATTAATCCCAGCAGCAGCATACTGATAAAAAACAATATTAAATTAAAGAGTGATAAAAATGCAGGTATAACAGACAGTAACTTTGTATAGTTATTGTTTGTCAGTATACCTGCATTGTTATAACTCTTTTTAATATTGTTTTTTATCAGTATGCTGCTGGAGTATGTGAATTTCCCCTTTGGATTAATAAAATCTATCTATCGTTAACGTTTACCTACGCCCCCCCCCAGGTGGAATTGAAGAGTCGCATAGTGTGGGGGAGGAACGATCTCCTTAGTCTGTCAGTGGAGCTGCTCCTCTGTCTGGAGATGATACTGTTTAGTGGATGCAGTGGCTTCTTCATGATTGACAGGAGCCTGCTCAGTGCCCGTCGCTCTGCCACGGATGTCCAGCTCCATGCCTACAATAGAGCCTGCCTTCCTCTCCAGTTTGTCCAGGCGTGAGGTGTCCCTCTTCTTAATGCTGCCTCCCCACCACACCACCGCGTAGAAGAGGGCGCTCTCCACAACCGTCTGATAGAACATCTGCAGCATCTTATTGCAGAAATTGAAAGATGCCAGCCTTCTAAGGAAGTATAGTCAGCTGTGTCCTCTCTTGCACAGAGCATCAGTATTGGCAGTCCAGTCCAATTTATCATCCAGCTGCACTCCCAAGTATTTATAGGTCTGCACCCTCTGCACACAGTCACTTCTGATGATCACAGGGTCCATGAGGGGCCTAGGCCTCCTAAAATCCACCACCACCTCCTTGGTTTTACTGGTGTTCAGTTGTAGGTGGTTTCAGTCACACCATTTAATAAAGTCCTTGATTAGGTTCCTATACTCCTCTTCCTGCCCACTCCTGATGCAGCCCACGATAGCAGTGTCTTCAGCGAACTTTTGCACGTGGCAGGACTTCAATTTGTATTGGAAGTCCGATGTAGATAGACTGAACAGGACTGGAGAAAGTACAGTCCCCTGCGGCACTCCTGTGCTGCTGACCACAATGTCAGACCTGCAGTTCCCGAGACACACATACTGAGGTCTGTTTGTAAGATACTCCACAATCCATGCCACCAGGTATGAATCTACTCCCATCTCTGTCAGCTTGTCTCTAAGGAGCAGAGGTTGGATTGTTGAAGGTGCTAGAGAAGTCCAGAAACATAATTCTTACAGCACCACTGCCTCTGTCCAAGTGGGAGAGTGATCGATGTAGCATATAGATGATGGCATCCTCAGCTTCCACCTTCTCCTGGTATGCGAACAGCAGAGGGTCGAGTGCGTGGCAGACCTGTGGTGGTGAAGCAGTGGCCGCTCCATGGTCTTCATCACGTGACGTCAGAGCGACAGGCCAGAAGTCATTCAGCTCACCAGGATATACCTTTGGGACTGGGGTGATGCAAGATGTTTTCCAAAGCCTCGGGACTCTCCACTGTTCCAGGCTCAGGTTGAAGATGCGCTGTAGAGGACTCCGCAGCTCCAACGCACAGGCCTTCAGCAGTTGTGGCGATACTCCATCTGGACCCACTGTTTTGCTGGCCCGAAGTCTCCTCAGCTCTCTGCTTACCTGGGCTGTTGTATTGTGGGTGGGGGGAAACTCTCTCATATGCTGGTATCAGCAGAAGGATGGGTGGAGGGTGCAATACTCTGAGGTGAGAGTGGGTTAGGGTTGTCAAACCTGTTACAGAAGTTGTTCATCTAGTTTGCTCTCTCCACGTCTCTCTCGATGGTGGCACCCCGCTTTGAGCTGCAGCCAGTGATGATCTTCATCCCATCCCACACTTCCTTCATGCTGTTATTCTGCAACATCTGCTCCAGCTTTCTTCTGTACTGCTCCTTCGCCGCCCTGATCTGGACTCGGAGTTCCTTCTGCACGCGTTTGAGTGCATGCTGATCACCGCCTTTAAAAGCCCATTCCTTCTGGTTCAAAAGGCCCTTAATGTGACTTATAATCCATGGCTTGTTGTTAGCATAGCAGCGTACTGTTCTTACTGGAACTACAATGTCCATACAGAAGTTGATGTAGGCAGTAGTGCAGTCAACAACCTCCTCAATGTTCTCGGTATATGATCCTGGCAGGATATCCTAGTCCGTACTTCCAAAGCAGTCTCTCAGAGCCTGCTCTGCCTCAGGGGACCACTTCCTGAATGAGCGTGTGGTTACAGGTAGGACCCTCACTCTTGGTTTGTAGTGAGGCCGAAGCAGAACCAGATTATGATCTGCTTTCCCAAGCGCAGGCAGCGGGGTGGTGCTGTATGCATCTTTAACGTTTGCATACAGTAGGTCAATAGTCCTATTTCCCCGGGTGTTACAATCCACATACTGGGAGAAGGCAGGTAATGTTTTGTCCAGCATCACATGGTTAAAATCTCCAGCGATTAGCACAAGTGCCTCAGGGTGCTGCGTTTGCAGTTTAACAACAGCGGAATGGATGATGTCACCCGCTATCTCCACGTCCGCCAGAGGAGGGATGTAAACAATAACAACAGTGACGAGTCCAAATTCTCTGGGCAAGTAATAGGGACGCAGACTTACAGCCAACAGTTTGATGTCCCTGCAGCAAGTGGAGATTTTGACATTTACATGAGTTGCGCCACCTTGTATTCACATAAAGAGTGAGTCCTCCTCCTTTCCGCTTCCCGCAGGTATTTGCGTCTGTCCGCTCTAACTGTGCTAAAGCCGGGTAGCTCCACGTTAGCATCTGGGATGTTAGTTGTTAGCCACATTTAAAAAAAAAAACAAACAAACTGCATTCTCTGTAGGTCCTGACATTTTTCACCAGCGCAGCCAGTTCGTCGATCTTATTTGGTAGTGAGTTCACATTTCCCAGTATCACAGAAGGCACCAAAGGCTTGTATCACCACTTTCTTGTTGGCCGCTTAACTTTTAGCTTAGCGCCGGCTCTGCTGCCACGATACGACGTTCTTACCTCATCGAGTAAATAGGGAACCACACCGGCACGGACCTTTGTTCTCAGCGCTTGAAGTTGACTACCTGAATAGACGAGTCTCGGCGTGTAAAAATCCATGTCCAAGTAGTAAAAAAAAGTAGTAAAAAGTGACCAGGGAATGAGTCCACATAAAAGAAAGTGGTAGGAGTGATCAGTGAAAGAGAAAAATAGAGAAAAAGGTAGAAAGATAAAGTCATACACGGAGCTGCTGGAAAGGCTGCCACTCGCGGTGGCGCCTGAGTCATTTGTCGTGTGTGTGTATGTATATAATATATATATATACAGTGCATCCGGAAAGTTTTCACAGCGCATCGCTTTTTTCACATTTTGTTATGTTACAGCCTTATTCCAAAATGGATTAAATTCATTTTTTTTCCTCAGAATTCTACACACAACACCCCATAATGACAACGTGAAAAAAGTTTACTTGAGGTTTTTGCAAATGTATTAAAAATTAAAAAATTGAGAAAGCACATGTACATAAGTATTCACAGCCTTTGCCATGAAGCTCAAAATTGAGCTCCGGTGCATCCTGTTTCCCCTGATCATCCTTGAGATGTTTCTGCAGTTTAATTGGAGTCCACCTGTGGTAAATTCAGTTGATTGCACATGATTTGGAAAGGCACACACCTGTCCATATAAGGTCCCACAGTTGACAGTTCATGTCAGAGCACAAGCCAAGCATGAAGTCAAAGGAATTGTCTGTAGACCTCCAAGACCGGATTGTCTCGAGGCACAAATCTGGGGAAGGTTACAGAAAAAGTTCTGCTGCTTTGAAGGTCCCAAAGAGCACAATTGCCTCCATCATCTGTAAGTGGAAGAAGTTCGAAACCAACAGGACTCTTCCTAGAGCTGGCCGGCCATCTGAACTGAGCGATCGTGGGAGAAGGGCCTTAGTCAGGGAGGTGACCAAGAACCCAATGGTCACTCTGTCAGAGGTCCTATGTGGAGAGAGGAGAACCTTCCAGAAGGACAACCATCTCTGCAGCAATCCACCAATCAGGCCTGTATGGTAGAGTGGCCAGACGGAAGCCACTCCTTAGTAAAAGTCACATGGCAGCCCGCCTGGAGTTTGCCAAAAGGCACCTGAAGGACTCTCAGACCATGAGAAAGAAAATTCTCTGGTCTGATGATACAAAGATTGAACTCTTTTGGTGTGAATGTCAGGTGTCCCGTTTGGAGGAAACCAGGCACCGCTCATCACCAGGGCAATACCATCCCTACAGTGAAGTATGGTGGTGGCAGCATCATGCTGTGGGGATGTTTTTCAGCGGCAGGGACTGGGAGACTAGTCAGGATAAAGGGAAAGATGACTGCAGCAATGTACAGAGACATCCTGGATGAAAACCTGCTCCAGAGCGCTCTTGCCCTCAGACTGGGGCGACGGTTCATCTTTCAGCAGGAAAACGACCCTAAGCACACAGCCAAGATATCAAAGGAGTGGCTTCAGGACAACTCTGTGAATGTCCTTGAGTGGCCCAACCAGAGCAGAGCCGATTGAACATCTCTGGAGAGATCTTAAAATGGCTGTGCACCGACGCTTCCCATCCAACCTGATGGAGCTTGAGAGGTGCTGCAAAGAGGAATGGCCGAAACTGGCCAAGGATAGGTGTGCCAAGCTTGTGGCATCATATTCAAAAAGACTTGAGGCTGTAATTGCTGCCAAAGGTGCATCGACAAAGTATTGAGCAAAGGCTGTGAATACTTATGTACAGTACATGTGATTTCTCAGTTTTTTTTATTTTTAATAAATTTGCAAAAAACTCAAACTTTTTTCACGTTGTCATTATGGGGTGTTCTGTGTAGAATTGAGGAAAAAAATTAATTTAATCCATTTTGGAATAAGGCTGTAACATAACAAAATGTAGAAAAAGTGATGCGGTGTGAATACTTTCCGGATGCACTGTATATACAGTTGTGCTTGAAAGTTTGTGAACCTTTTAGAATTTTCTATATTTCTGCATAACTATGACCTAAAACATCATCAGATTTTCACTCAAGTCCTAAAAGTAGATAAAGAGAAACCAGTTAAACAAATGAGACAAAAATATTATACTTGGTCATTTATTTATTAAGGAAAATGATCGAATAATATGTTTTAACAAAACACCAAACGGAAGGTGATATTTATATAGATTTGCATATTAAAATATTCTAGGAGGAGTTGGGGTGCGGCTGTAGGAGTGTTAAATTTCACGTTCATTGGGAATTGTAAAGTGGAAGTGCGTGGAACTTAGCGTATACACAGTTTTATGCATCTGGATTTTTTGTGTGTACGCACATTTCAGTTTTTGTCCGTATGCCATATTTTCGTGTGAATTCTTCGCAGAGCATTATACATGAGGCCCCAGGACACTGGATCTGTTAAGCGGCAGCCCTAACCCTAAAAGGCCACCATCTTTCAAATATGTTGTTTTGTTTTTTAGGAAATTACAACATACTGTGTCAAAAAAAAGTATGTGAGCTATTTGGAATGACAGGGTTTGCTGCATTAATTGGTCATAAAATGAGATCTGATCTTCTTGTAAGTCACAAGGCTAGACAAACACAATATGCTTAAGCTAATAACACACACACACACACACACAATTATAATCTTACATATCTTTATTGAACACATCCATCAGACTTTCACAGTGTGCTATATAAAAATTAAATGAACCCTTCGCTTTAATAACGAGTCGAACTTCCTTTGGCAGAAATAACGTCCAACAAGCTGCAGATGAGACTAGCACAACATTCAGGAGGAATTCTGGAATATTCCTTGTTATGGGTCTGTTTCAGCTTTGACCTCTCTGGAGGTCATTGCACAGCATCTCCATTGGGTTCTTATTGTGCCACTTTTGTTGTAGCAGACTTATGTCAAAGTTCAAGGTTATTGTCCTGCTACCCAGCTTCTAATGAGCTTCTACTGTTAAACCAACCGTGCTGTCATTATGTTGTAGCTTACTTTGATAAACTTTGGAATTCATTTGCCCCTTGCAGATGTCAACGTGTCCCGGCCCCCACATCAGAAAGGCAGCCCAAAATCATGATGCTCCCTACACTGTACTTCATCGTTGAGATGATGTTTTATTGTTGGTAGCAGTAGTTGGTGGTGTTATTTGCCATTGTTTATTGGCTCTATGCCAGTGTAATGTTGTCCAAGTAGAACTTCAGAGGGTGCAGTAACAGTCTGTTCCAACTCTGCTTTAAGGCAGATGGGGTTTTTAAGTAATCAACAGAAGTTGGGACACCCGTGCAAATTGTTTGCTTCAAATTGCAAGGCTTAATTTACTTTAATTGCTGCAGACCATCTTTAGGTTGTAACCTATCAGTTGTTCCCTGAAGAAAGCCAATTTTTCAGTTTTTACTAACCTAAATTTTAAATTTAAACCTCTGGCAGTTTACTGCTTACCTTTTCACCATTTTAGGTCATTCATTGCAGTTCAACTGATTAAATTAGAAGAAAAACCGAGGCATTTTAAAACTTTTGACCAATAGTGTGTGTGTGTGTGCATCCATCTTGTGTTCTTCTTCTTTTATGCATAAACTGTATTATTTGGTTTGTTGCAACGTGTGTTTGTTGAAAAATAGTCTATCATTGTGTCTGAACCACAACATTGGAAGTGAAAGTTACTTAATAGAGACTGTCTCTGATTTAAGAACTTGGTTCATGAATTGTATTAATCTATTCATCTTTCTGGCATCCTGACTGGGATGTGAAACTGATCCTTCACCCATCATGCATTAATTTGGTGTCCCAAGATGGGTGTCTTAGTAATTTTTTAAAATTAGTTACTGGCTTTGAAAAAGGCAACATTGATAATTAACTTATAGATTAACATCAATTCTTCTTACATTATACACATTTCCTACATCTGTCAGGTCACATGTGCTTTAGTGCTGGGATGCCCTGAAACTAACAAAGGCCCGACCTTTTAATAATAATAATAATAATAATAATAATTCATTACATTTATATAGCGCTTTTCTCAGTTTTTAAAGTCCACTGCAACAATGGCTGTTGCTAATTGAAAAGCAGTGAGAAAAGGGAAAAAAACTCCTTGGTGAATGTCCAGTACTGTACAGTCATGCATTTGTCAACACTAGAAAAAAACATAAAACTTACATCATATAACTACTGTATATCAAAAAAGGGCAGAGCAGGCTCTTGTTTCTTAGGACACTGTTCCTTTAATGTGGGAACAACAACATTTATTTATATAGCACATTTTCATACAAATAATGTAGCTGAAAGTGCTTTACATGATGAAGAAAAATAAAAAAAGACAAAGTAAGAATTAAAATAAGACAACACTAATTAACATGGAATAAAAGTAAGGTCCAATGTCCAGGGAGGACAGGACAAACTAACAAAAAACTCCAGACGGCTGGAGAAAAAAAAAATCTGCAGGAGTTCCAGGCCACGAGACCACCCAGCCCCTCTAGGCATTCTACCGAACATCAATGACATCAATCAGTCCTCATTGTATTCAGCGTTCTCATGGAAGGACTTGATGATGACGGTCGTGTGGACCTCTGGTCTTTAATCCATCAATGTAGGGACATCACGGTGCTTTGATTAGGCTGTGGTGGGAAGTGACATCCTTCACATTTTCTTCAACTCTGTGAGGTCTGACTGGTCACATCATAGCAAGAGATGCGTACCCAATCACCAAGCTAATTAAAAGGGCAGGCTCAGTTATGGGACACACTCCGTTCCCCCTGGAGATCACAGCAAAAGAGAAAATGAAGGCAAAACTGATGGCCGTTATGAACAAAAACTGCACATCATCTCTATGACACACCAACACTTTCAACCAACAAATTATTCAGCAGATGTATATCAAGAAATGCTGTGCAGGACTTCTGATGTCTCACTTGGATTGCTCTCTTCTCTTTAGCCAAGTCCAAAGTTTTTCTTCTTGGAATTCTTGTGTTTTAGGGGAGTTATTCTCTCCAATATTTCTTCAGCTTCTGTAAAAAGCTAAATTCCTCCTTTGGCAAAATATAGTGCAATATTATCGATCTAGTAGTTAAGGCTTGCTTTCTACATTTGATGGCATCCTGTCTCTGTTCTGACTTAAATGTATTTGTGGTAACATTTTAATCATTTTCCACCTCATAGTTTTGCAATGATACATATTAAGTCCAATTTTCTGCTTACAAAATTTCAACAAGCTCCTCTCTCACTTCATCAGTGAATGGTTCCAATTACCAGTATGCCCTTTACAATGTATAATTGTGGCTGTTTTTATTTGAAAATTTTATCATTAACCAAAAATATGAAGTCGTCCTAAAAATCAGCTTCTTTTGCACTGTATTTATCTGAAGGCGCAGATCCATTCATATATCTACTGTGCATTAAAGACGAGACATAATGACTGACTGACATTCTGATGATGAATTCCAGGTACAAACCCCACACGCACACAATGTTACCTTGGGCAGTAATTATGTCTTATTGCTAAAAAGTATGGAAGGATGTATGAGCATCTGAAACAAGGATTTTTTTTCCTCCCTAAGGAGTCTTCCAGATTGTCGACTTTTTAAAAAAAATCTTAACTGTATTAATATTTTCATAAACCCATCATTGTTTTAGTTTGGTTGTTTTCAAAGTTGCATTTACCTTTTTTTTCATAAAATGTTACATATTTTGTTATGTGATGAGGGATTTCTAAACATTTGCCTGGAACTTTATGATGCTTTAGGTGTGTCCTCCTCTTTGAGTGATTGTAGTCAAATTCCTCAGATTCAGCTGTGAGGATTGTGGAACTTCTTAATCAAGATCAACTTTGCCCAAGAGCTGCAGCTTCATGAGGAGAGGACAACGGCCAACCCAATCTGAAGCACATTTAAGGTAGAGATGAAATGCTGCAGGTTGGAATTGTCTATTGAAAATATCAGCAAGGTGAACAGAGTATGGGCAACAAGACACAGAGCAGAAAAATCTCAAACTAGTCTCAATTCAGGTCTTCTGCTCTCATGGCCCATTTACTTCAATTTTGTGCTCACCACAAGTGCACAGAGTGGTTATCAGTTACTGTAGCATTTTTGTCTGCTTGAACCAGAACCAGTCTGGCTCTTCTCCTCTGCCCTGTCTCACCAACACAACTGCTGATCACTGAATGTTTGCACAAGTCTGAGAAAACTCAAGAGCAGGCGTCTCCAACTCCAGTCCTGGAGAGCTACTGTGGCTGCAGGTTTTCATTCTAACCCTTTTCTTAATTAGTGACCAGATTTTGCTGCTAATTAACTCTTTGCCTTAATTTTAATTGATGCAGAACTTAAGACTCAGGCCCCCTTAATAATTTCTTTTCCTTAATTAGCAACCAGACAATATTAAGACACAAAATTAATCAACATATTTACAACAACCTGCGTCCATTACACACCAACTGAAAATAAAGAAAGTTGAAGGCCTCCGTAATGCTGATCTGCTCAGGTCCACAAAACATTTTGACGGCGCTCTTAAAAAAGTCAACAGTTTTGGAAATGTCTGCCATGACAGAATGAGCGCCATGGAATTAAATAAGTTTAATTAGCAATGAGAACTGGCTTCAAATTAAGAAAACCGAATGAAGTGAAGTTGGTTGGAGTTTGAGGCCCCAAATGAGTTGCTCATCTGTTGGCTCACTTCACATCAGACTTTTGTTTATGTGCCATTTAAGGAAAAAAATCAATTCAGCGGTCAGAGTCTCAAGAAAAGTCAATTAAAATAAAGGGAAATAGTTAATTAGCAGCAAAAACTGGTCACTAATTAAGAAAAGAGAATTAAAACTTGCAGCCACAGTAGCTCTCCATGACCGGAGTTGAAGACCTCTGCTCAAGAGACTGCTCTGTGTTAAATTTCCAGAATATCAGCATTTATCTGTCCATCTCCAACAACCATAACACAGTTGAAATCACTGAGATGACATTTTTTCCATTCTGATGTTTGATGTGAACATTAACCGGAGCTCCTGGAGAGTGGGTCAAATGAGACTTCTTAAACTTCTCAGCATTTCCAAAATTCTAATCATTACATAAGCAGAAGCAATAGACGATGCAAAGGACAGCCAATGGATAAAATTAGTGCTCCTAGTTTTGTAGCTACACTTAAACATTCTGCATCTTATTTCTAGTCACAATCTCCTATCCATTTTTTGTTTTCAATTTATATTTTGCTGATGAGTGTGCCCAAAAAAAAAAAAATTCTTGCCTCGAGACCATTAGATGAGGTTATCTAATATGAATAAAAGTTGATGAGGATCTGCTTGGATGTGCAGAATAAAAAGAAACTTAAAAGCTACTGCAGCCAACTGAGCAAAATTTAGGTTCTCTGTTCATAAGCCATGGACTGCATTAGAACATTTAATTAGTAAGCATCATTAGTTCTAACCTTCCTATTAATCATCCATCCATCCTCTTCCGCTTATCAGAGATCGGGTCGCGGGGTCAGCAGCTTTAGCAGAGATGCCCAGACTTCCCTTTCCCCGGCCAGTTCTTCTACCTCTTCTGGGTGAATCCCAAGGCGTTCCCAGGCAGCTGAGAGACATAGTCTATCCAGCGTGTCCTGGGTCTTCCCCGGGGCCTCCTCCCGGTTAGACATGCCCGTAACACCTCACCAGGGAGGCGTCCTGATCAGATGCCCGAGCCACCTCATCGGACTCCTCTCTATGCGGAGGAGCAGCGGCTCTACTCTGAGCCCCTTACCCTATCTTTAAGGGAAGGCCCAGACACCCTGCGGAGGAAACTCATTTCAGCTGCTTCTATTCGCGATCTCGTTCTTTTGGTCACTACCCATAGCTCATGACCATAGGTGAGGGTAGGACCGTAGATCGACTGGTAAATGGAGAGCTTTGCCTTGCAGCTCAGCTCCTTTTTCACCACGACAGACCAATGCAGAGCCCGCATCACTGCGGATGCTGCACCGATCCGCCTGTCGATCTCACGCTCCATTCTTCCCTCACTCGTGAACAAGATCCCGAGATACTTGAACTCCTCCACTTGGGGCAGGATCTCGCTCCCAACCCTGAGAGGGCATTCCACCCTTTTTCGGCTGAGGACCATGGTCTCGGATTTGGAGGTTCTGATTCCCATCCCAGCCGCTTCACACTCAGCTGTGAACCGATCCAGAGTTCTGCGAACCCCTCCTTGAACTGCCACCTTATCGTGGTGGAGGAGTTTGCATGTCCCAATGATCCTAGGAGCTTTGTTGTCTGGGGCTTTATGCCCCTGGTAGGGCCACCCAAGGCAAACTGGTCCTAGGTGAGGGATGATACAAAGAGCAGTTCAACAAACCCCCAATGATGAATCAAACCTTTGGACGACGTTTTCCCTTGCCCGGACGCGAGTCACCGGGGTACCCCTCTGGAGCCAGGCCTGGAGGTGGGGCTCGATGGCGAGTGCCTAGTGGCCGGGCCTGCACCCATGGGGCTTGACCGGGCACAGCCCAAAGAGGCAACATGGATTCCCCTTCTCATGGGCTCACCACCTATGGGAGGAGCCAAGGAGGTCAGGTGCAATGTGAGTTGGGTGGTGGCCGAAGGTGGGGACCTTGGTGGTCCGATCCTCGGCTACAGAAGCTGGCTCTTGGGACGTGGAATGTCACCCATTAATCAAATCTAATAAATCATTTACAAAATGAAAAATATTTTATACAGGCAGTAGGAGATCATACTAGAATAAAAATAAGCTTCAGACAAGTTTTACACTTATTTTAATAAACAAAAAAAATGTTTCAATAATTATGACTAAATTGTACAAATGTAAGCAAAGGAAAACAAAACCTTTATAATCAACTGGCTAAACATCACAAAGTAAAAATGACATGATTCAAACATCACCCTTCAGCCACAGAATTCCAGACTGCAACAAGACTGCCGCTGTCCAACAAGAATGCAGGACTAAACCCGTGCTGACAGGTTATGGTGACTGACTGCTTATCCTTAGCACCATACAGCAAGTTGATACTCCTGTAGCTACAAAGCTGTCTGGACATCGGTTCAGCTTTATTGGCCTGCAGTATTTTGTTAGTGCTCTGCTTTAATAGGGAATGGCCAGATTCACCAAACAATTCACTTTTGGTATGAGATATGAAGAAGTCACATCTAGCTAAGCATCAGTTTTAACAATTATAATTAATGGCTGTGCCAACTGTGATAAGACATTAAACAGCATCAATATCTACATACAATGTTACATAAAAATCAGTTTCCTGCTGTATGTTAAAAGGAAGGGGGAGGAATGTTAGCACATCTCATATCAAAAATATTTTTGCATACACAATGCAAAACTGGAAAGCAAGAAAACTGTTGTACCAGAGAGGCAGTCTATATTGAAGCTGTTGTTGTTTCATGGGTGCATCAGAAGTCTCCAAATCATGTCCTTTGTAATGCAACTTCAATCTCACTCTCCCAAAGCCGATGTTTCCACAGACAGCAGGTGCATTGCCTTTAGTAAACAAATCACAGTATGGCAAGATCTTAGAACATTCCACCTCCCATACCCCCCATGCCCCCCATGCCTCCCATTCCTCCACCCATGGAAGGCTCCTTTTCTTCTTTAGGCAGCTCAGTTACAACAGCTTCAGCAGTAGAAAGCAGAGAGGCCACTCCAGCAGCATCTAGTAGTGCAGTTCGAACAACCTGCATGAGACACAGTTATGAGAATTATTTGATCCATTTCTTTATAGTTCACAAGTCTTGCATATGTCTGATGTGATTTCATGCTACTCCCTTGCAAAATGCTAAATATCAGTACAAAACAACCTGAAGCAATGATGCTGCCCTAAAACTCGTACAAATTTTAGTCAGAGATCCTGGATTTTTACTAGAAAGGAATATTAACTGGCAAAGAGGCACATTTTGAAAATTAGCAAATACCTTACATAGCACCATTAATGTGCACCATCATAAAGTGCTTATAAAGCTAAGGGCCTTTGTAAAGCCACAATGTCCCCCTGGAGACAAATAAAATTATATCTAACAAATCACAGTATCTAAAACATCAAATAAAAAACACCACACAACCTCTATAAAGAAATTACTATTAAATTACACAGACACACATAATCATATTCCCTTCTTTTGTTAATTTCACTAAGCACACTATATCCCCTCATGTTCCATAACTGACTTGTTTTTTGTTTTATTAACATCTTCAATTACTGAAGAATCTAGCCAGAAAAGCTTACCTTGGTGGGATCAATGATGCCTTTTTCTACCATATTTACATATTCCCCGGCAAGTGCATCATAGCCAATATCTGAAGAACTCTGAAGAATCTTCTCAACTACCAGAGATCCCTCCACTCCTGCATTAACAGCTATCGTCATAGCGGGGATGCGTAGTGCACGGCGAATGATTTCAATGCCTAAAGAAAACAGAAGAGGAGGTCCTCAGCTTACCACACCTTTATAAAGCAAGGAAGCCCAGGAAAACTATATATAGACATTCAGATTAGCAGATTATTCTAGAGATGCCTAAAAATGAACCTATGAGTAATATGGATGATAATGTTTCAGATTTTTTTGAAGACTATTTACCTATACCATCGAAATTTTAAGACTAATCTAATTTTGTACCTAAGGATCTCTTGTTAAATCATTCAAAGGCTACAGAAATGATGAAGCAAACAACAACTACCAGGATTAAAACTGCAACTGAATTATTTGTACATGTAACCAAAATTCACTTAAAACAAGTGTGCAAAATTCACGTCACTTATTTAAGCTCAGACATCTATTAATAATGGGATACTTTCTACTGCATGGCAGACCCCACAACAGCTTTACACAGTTACTTTGCAGAGTGCATTGCACATGATGCATTTTCATTTCAGTCATTTAGAACTCTAAACCGGTTATTCACCCTTTCATTTTCTACCCAACCTAAGGATGTTAGTTAGTCCATAGACTATCCAGCAGCCTCAGGCATGATTCCATTTTCACGCTAGGCCAATTTACAGTCAGAAATTTTTCCAGCATGCATATCTTTGGGATATTGTTGGAAACTCAACATACACAATGACCAGGCTTAGACCTGAAAACATTTTCTTGTAGCCCAAAGGCCACCATGCTAATCACTGCATTGCTGTGTACTCATTGCAAACACTTTTCCCCATTTGTAAAAATTAAGCAGCAGAACATTTAAGTAAATTCATTAAAAACTCTTATCTCCACATTATTCATCTATTTTATCAATTTATGACAAAATGGATTATACCAAATAAAGGATTTTACAGAGCAACTCTTAAAACTAGTAACTCTTAACACAACCTTACAATATACTTTGGCCTTACTTGCAAAAAAGAAAATGTACAGTATTATGAATCCTAAATGGTATATTCCAGTGGAAGACAAGTGCAACAGAAGCTGTTGAGCAGCAGATTCAGCTCATGCTTATTCATACACATTTATATGAGAAGACATTCTTAAGCGACATGCTTGCTTAGCAGTAGTAGTTGTACTACTACTACTACTACTACATACTAATTTCATAAATAAACACACTCCAGACATCCATCCTTCCATCATCCAACCCGCTATATCCTAACTACAGGGTCACGGGGGTCTGTTGGAGCCAATCCCAGCCAACACAGGGCGCAAGGCAGGAAACAAACCCCGGGCAGGGTGCTAGCCCACCGCAGGGCATACACGCGCACACACATCCACACACCAAGCAGACACTTGGGACAATTTAGAATCGCCAACACTCCAGACATTTAATACTATAATAGAAAACCAGAAATCTGTTTGTCATACAGAGTAACAATGCCACCGGCTTATCTACAGGTGCTGGTCATAAAATTAGAATATCATGACAAAGTTGATTTATTTCAGTAATTCCATTCAAAAAGTGAAACTTGTATATTAGATTCATTCATTACACACAGATGTATTTCAAATGTTTATTTCTTTTAATTTTGATGATTATAACTGACAACTAATGAAAGTCCCAAATTCAGTATCTCGGAAAATTAGAATATTGTGAAAAGGTTCAGTATTGAAGACACCTGATGCCACACTCTAATCAGCTAATGAACTCAAAACACCTGCAAAAGCCTTTAAATGGTCTCTCAGTCTAGTTCTGTAGGCTACACAATCATGGGGAAGACTGCTGACTTGACAGTTGTCCAAAAGACGACCACTGACACCTTGCACAAGGAGGGCAAGACACAAAAGGTCATTGCTAAAGAGGCTGGCTGTTCACAGAGCTCTGAGAATCAAGGGTTTCTGTATTTTAATATTAAAACAAAAATGTAGCAATAGTCATTTACCAGTAGAAAACATGTTGAAGCTTTTACAAATCGAATCCCTGGCTGTAGCATTTAGACAACTTCTCCCAAGCTTCAACATCCTACGACTTAGGAGTCTTGTTTAGAATTCCAGCCTTTATTGCAACTACTGCTACACAGAACACTTTTAATTTGTTTGCATCCCTTCCCTAAATTGGAATGTTGCATTAAGATTTACTTCTTGAATCAAAATAAAGTTTAATAGACAATAGAGTTTAGAGTTTTATTTAAAAATGTTCGGAAATTAAAGATCTGAAAAACAAGACTAATACTGCACTTATGTAAGCGAACCTGAGCTTACTATAGATATAAACACAATCATTAGTCCAGCAGTACTGTCAGTATACCTTTTATGAGGTTAGTATGATGTAAAGTGAATGGCTAAGTATGAAATACAATTTTCCCAACAAATATGCTGAGACAATGCATTTCTGGTAATAATACATACAGCAAAATGTCCAAGTCACATCTCCCACAATCTCTTATGGCTTTTCTTCACACAAAACCTACTTAAACTTCAAAAAAGGAGACAGTTCCAGGAAAGTGGCTACTTTGAACATTTACAAAATGTGCTTCAAAAGAAAATATTACCGATTTGTGAGATGTCCTGTTTTGGTATGGTACTAGTCTAGGATGATCCTAAGGTCTAAGTGGTGTTGCAGTGAGCAATGGAAAGACATCCAAGCTAGTACTGATTTTTATCAGCTCTGCAGTCAGCTGAGCATCTATCAGTTTAACAGCATGGCACCAGCAATTGATGACTTGATTCTCTACTTGCTCCTTTCACATTTTTCCCCTCAGCCTAACGAAACATACTTGGAAACACTACATTAAAGCTCCCATTCTGATCACAAATGAAAATATCAAAATGATAGTCATTGCCAGGCATAGTGTAGGGTTACTGTAAACATTATCAAGTATGGCACTTATGAAAGGCCTTGAAATTCTCATATCATTACCATTCACTGTAAAACATCAAGAAAATACTGAATTGAATTTTTAATATTGTATTACTACTTATCATTACGAATGATTGATTGTACTGTTAACCAGGAGATCCTAAACTTTTTCACTTATTTGAAACAGTCACCATTATCAAGAAAAACCTACTTTCATTTGGCGCAGAATTAAAAAAGGAAAAAAAAACATTTGGAGAGTAATGACTTTGGGAATTTGAATAGGTGCACTTTACTAGAATCCACTCTTTCTAGTTTCACATACAACACACAAAACTTTCTGAACTATACACTGGAGTACAACTTCCATATAACCTATGTTGGGGAAAATTTAATATCAGACAGGAAATCTACAAAGATCCTTCCATAGAACTTGTGAGGTTTTCCATGCTGGATTACTTTCATCATCTTTCAAGTATCACTTTATTCTTCAATATTGGCAATGCAACAGTTTAAAGAGATACTTTGAAGTCTGATCAATATTAAATAACTAATTCATTACTATGCAACATGTTCTATGTATGTTTTATGACTTTCGTGATGGATAAAACCTATGTACTTGCATATACTGCACATACATGTGCGTCTATAATGGTCTTAATTGCCTGGGCAAGTACTCACTTTCCTGCATTCCTTACTATGCTAAATGGGTTAGACCTGCTCACAAGGGGGTTTAGGTTAGCACCCAGCAACATTCTTCCAAGATACACAGAGCAATGGTGGTTAGTTTTGGTCTGCTGTCAGTCTTATTACTGTAAATTCATGTTTTGGTCACACCCATTTTAAGTGTCTGCAACTGTACTTTCACTGCTCAGCAAACTGGGCTCTGCAAACACACTTTTCCACATGCATTCTAAAGACAGGTTAAGTTAACTGGCAATCCTAGATTGTCCACTGTAAGAGATATTCAGTTTATGTCAAGTGTCCTGAAATGAATGGACTATGCATCCAGGAATGCTTCCTGGCTAGCACCCAGTCCTGCTGGAACAGGTTCAGATTGTGTGCAACCTTAAGCTGGATAGAACAGCGTATCAACACTTGCCTACACTGTCCAGGAATGTCATTGTCAAAATCCATGTATTTGTAATCAAACAGTTGTATGGAACATAATATGGATTACTTCTGCAAGATGGAGATGAATTGATTTTTCCTTCGATCAATGCCATGTCAAACATTATTGTCAATACTTGTTCAATCATTCACAAAAGCAAAGGTAGGGGTGGGTGATCCAAATGTGGTACCATTTGTGGAAAACTGGTAAATGCAGGCTACTACTTTGGAGTAGACATGAAAATTAATACTTGGGGCAGTGGTCCGGGTTTTAAAATTCACACAACACCAAGGACTGTGGTGTAGCTTTGCCCAAACAAAGTGGCTTTAGTCTTTTAGTTTGATACATACCAACTTTTTGGTCTTCATTAGCAGGTTTGATGCCATCCAACGCCGGAATACATCTTAGGAGAGCACAGCCTCCACCAAGGACAATGCCCTCCTCCACTGCAGCACGAGTGGCATTAAGTGCATCAGTTACTCTGTCTTTCTTTTCATTTACCTCAACATCACTTGTTCCGCCAACCTTGGAGGAAAAAAAAAAAAAAATGCAAATTTAAAAAAAAATTAAAATTAAAAAAAAAAAAAAAATGTCAAGTGCAGATCACATGTACCTTCATCATATTTATCCATTTTAAAATGTTAATGACAAGTTTGACATTTTAGTGTGTTAATACAAGCCATAAAATATACTATAAATTACCTAACTTCACCTTTGTTTCATCCTGCAAATAAACAATTATGTGAATAAAGCACATAGCAATACGTGTCTAAAAATAATGCACATTAATCTTGCAGCATTTTTTTTCCTTAGCTGTATAATTAAGTTGAGGCAAAAAAGGGGCAGGTTACTAAGTAGTGTGGTAGACTGCACGATTTTAGGGACCTTCAAAACTTGTCTCAATGTAATTTTGGAGAAATTAGGTTATAGGATTGACAAACGCTATGGGACTGAAAGATTGATTCTCGTCAGAATTATTTTAAAGATTATATTTCTTCATGTACTGATGACCAGCTGAGTAAATATAAAAACACAACAAAATAAAAGCTAGTGCTTCCATGGGTTGCAAAGTCAAATAATAAGCATTTAAAATTCCATAATGTGGGCATATGATTTTGCTTATAACAAGGCAAGGAGAGACCGCTGTTGATACAACAGGAGGTGGCTCCTTTGAGAGGAAATATAACAAGCCTGTTCCACCATTTGAAACAGTCATAAAGTGCAGTACTGAGACTGCTGTTCACAAAAATGTGCATGCAGCATGGCCAAACTGAAGACAAAAATCTGAACCATGTTTAAAGCAGCCAACGATTTCCAAAGTTTTGAATGCATGTCACCATACAAGCCCGGTCTCGACACTAAAAAGAAATAATGCAGACCATTACCCCATACCTGTCCAAAAAAAGGTTTTGCGTTACTTAACAATTTGTTAAATGATACCATATTCCATCCCATATATCCATCCTGGAGAAGTATGTGCAGTGTTGCAAATGGGTAATGGAAGAGCTGAAAGACGTGGAATTTTTCATATGCATGACTGATTCCTGATCAAGTAGGACAACAGAGCCCTACATAAGGTTGAAAATTCATTTCAAATCGACTGCAACTTTCCCACTTCCCTGAAGAACACAGTGGGGAAAACATAGCTATTGGATTACGTCAAGCTTTGGCTAGCTGGTGTTTATGTGGAGATGGGCTAGTTTGTTTTACAATGGACAATGTGAAAAATATGATCAAAGCTACTGAAGTAAATGGCTGATTTCAGTGTTTTGGATACAGAGTGCACTTTGCTATTGGAAAGTGTTTATTTTATTTCAGAAATTTAACTTGCTAGTAACAGAGTAATAGAGTTAAAATGTTTGCCGTTCTGTTATGCCTTTCACTACTTTATTTACTGCGTTTAGCAGACACTTTTAGGGTAGCTTAATGCAAGTGCTATGTAGTTATCTAAGTAAATGATTCAAGTGTACTGGCAAACACAGAACAGAGTTGCTAACAAACTGAATTCTTGAGCAAAGGTAAAACAAACGCAACAGTCAGGCAAGTTCTCGCTTCCCCATTTCCCAAAGTGCACTGCTGCCTGTTTTGTGAGCTTTTGGGCAATTGCACCCTAAGGCCTAGATTAAGTTTTGTTGCAATCTGCTTTGATAAGTTTTATTCATGTAAAAACTAGCCATAACCTGCAGCTCCCTCTGCGTAGAAGTGAAACAGGACAGCGAGGAGAGCCCTGCCCGGCTCCCTACTCCTGATGTTGTGCTTCCCCAACCCATCACGCTCCTGCAAATGAACTATGATTCTTAGCGCTATGAGAGAGAAGTCACAAAAATCGACCGGAATGTTCAAACAAATTATAGAAGGGAAAAAAACAAAACAAAAAAAAAAAACTATGTAAATCCATTAAGTAGTTCTCTCATGACAGAGGATGTGTGTGTGTGTGTGTGTATATATATATACACACACACACACAGACACACACACACACAGTATATATATAATAAAATAAATTTACATAATTATTTTTGTAAATATTTTGAAGCATGTATTGCTTTTTGCACAAAATGTTTACTTTTTTGCAATAATGACGAATTTGTGTTTTAATAAACATACTGCTAACAATCTCAGTTTATCATCTGTATTGGCAGCTTGTAGAATTGGTGATACTACACAGTGCACAACCTTAATTTCTGATTTATTGCATTATTTATCACTAGCACATCATCATCAAGTTCATTGTTCATTGCAATTTTTCCCCCCAATATCATGCATCCTTAGTTAATAGTTTGTGTTAAGGACCAGTTTATAAAAAACGGCCACACATTGGGTTATACTTCAGTTTAGTGAGAAAAGGGCTTTAAAGGGAGGCTACTGCTATAGAGCAGAAACTGGAAAGTGGTAAAGAGATTGATGGCACAAGGCAATTAACTACCAAGTACAGAAATACAATATAGGGTCAAAACATAATTATCTTGTTCACCTTAAAAGGATGAACCCATGCATGGGTTGCACAAAAAAAAAAAAAAAAAGTAAGACAATAGGTTTTGCCATTTCTGCATTTTAACATTACAAGTCATTTTTACATCTTCTATGGTTGAAGCGGTCACCTTTATTACAAATTGCAACATTTCTTTCCAACAAGAAGTAGTAGAATTACAATTTGTGCTTTATTCCAACCCTGATATCCAACAGTACACCTCACACAGATGAGACTGAAGAGATCCTAATGATAAATATCTGTACAATTACCAAGTAGCTTAAAATACTACATATTTTATCATCTGTTATTGTTTAATACATCTTTTTATAGTGAATCTAAAGATAAACTCTGACTAACATTTGGTGTTAAGTACTAGCTTTTTCTATTCATGTTTATCAATGGCATTCAGCCCCCATAGCATATTTACATGGACTTACCTGCACAAGGACTTGCTATAATTTTATTCAACCATAGCTTATTTTACATAATTTATTGTTGCAAAATAGGATTCTACCCTTAGTGTTCAACTGTAACAAACTGCTCAAATCAGTTTTAAATTATTTGCATATAAATTTTCAGCACCTGTAAACCTGAAGAGCTATGTGGGCTCAGTGTTTAGCACATTTCGAGCAGCACAGAAAAAAAGTGTTCTGTAAATCCATTCCTTAACACAGGTGATAGTGGTTTTGCCGAACAAATTTACTGACTAACATACTTTGACATAGTTTGTTTCTAGGCCTTCTGTACAAGTCACAGAAACACACACACACACATATACCTAATAGTTTCTACTTAAAGGGAATTGTAAAACAGTTTCATTTTAAAACTTTTGTATTGATCATGCTAATTTCCATAGCTTACCTTGAGCACAGCCACACCATCTGAGAGTTTAGCTAGGCGTTCATTGAGCTTCTCTTTCTCATATTCACTGTTGGTCACTTCAAGCTGCTCCACAATTTCCTGTACTCGCTTCTCAATAGCAGCTTTGTCTCCTTTTCCCTTCAAAAGCATGGTATCATCTTTGGTTATGATAACTTCACCAACCTTTCCAAAATCATGAGGCTGAATGTCTTCAAGATTAAGGTTAAGTGCTTCATCTCCAAATACCTGTGGACAAGGAAATGCTTTTAAACTGTCTTTTAGCTTATATAAAAAAAATAAACACACACACACACACAAACAATAAAAATAAAATAAAAATAATTGCTTACAGCTCCCCCTGTAGCAATTGCCATATCCCTTAGTTGATTCTTTCGGTTATCCCCAAAGCCTGGTGCTTTCACAGCAACCACCTGTAGTCCCACCTTCAGTCTGGGGGAGGAGAGGAGAAAAAAAAAAAGTTCCTTGAAATTTCTGGTAGACAAGTGAAAAAGACTTTTTTTTTTTTTAATTTATACAAAAGCATCCAATGTTACAGAGAAGTGTCTTCTATCAGTTATTATATATAACGAAGTTCATAGACCAACCTACCTGTTAAGTACTAGAGTGCTCAGTGCTTCCCCATCTACATCTTCTGCTACTATAACGAGAGGCTTGCGATGCTGGTTTGCAATTTCAAGAGCAGGAACAATGGACTGTACACTAGAAATCTTTTTTTCACTCAAGAGAAGGTAAGCATCCTGAAACTCACATTTCTGTCCTAAGAAGTCAAAAAGTTTAAAGATCAACTGCTAGATCTTCGCTTTCATATTAAATTTTAAATAATAATAATGCCACATCCCATTATTAAATGAGTACAATTAAACACCTGGGGACCTCCTTCCTGGCTCTGGCAAGGTAAGCAGTTGTACCCTGGGACAAGAGGGCTGCTGATGCTAACAGCATCTTCTCTTTCACCCACAGCAAGGCTCAGAGAAGAGTCGTACCCCCAGTGCCATCAATACAAAACTCAGCTGATCAGTGAATGTTTTGTCAACTTTTAACCAGATAAAGAGGAGGGCAGAGCTTCACCTTTTTAATATTTTTAATATTACAGTAGCAGCCACATAACAAGAAATAACACTATCAGCTAAAAAAAAAAAAACCTGTGTTATTTAAATGCACATCACAATGTGTTTACAGCATAGGGACATCAGCAATATGGTCATAAACTCTGATTTGCAGAGGCAGCCCGGTAAAAAATTATTATTAATGTAGCAGTGCGTAGTGCCAGCATGTGTGTCTTTTAACAGTTTAAGTTTATTTTTGTGGCTCCTTTTATTCTCACTGTCAGTTAAGACCACAACAGGGTGAGAACAGCAAACAAAGTAAAAGAGTAGGCAAAAGAAATGCAGGCTTGTTGTATTATTTTGAAGGTGTCCAATGTGCAGCAGCAGGATAACATTAACATCACAGCATTCAGAAAAAAAATCTTGTCAGCACCTGTGGACTAACCCATAAAATTGAATTTTTAAATTTTAATACATGTGTCTTGAATATATACACCTCACTGCTTTAGGCATCATTTGTCAAACCAACAGCCACGTAAGAGAGATTAATTGTACAACACAGCATTTTGGTGCTTTGAAGTGAAGATTTTAAAGTGTTGTAATAAAAGGAAAATCAGAAGTGTGGGATCAAAAAAAAAAAAAAAAAACCACCAGAGTTTTACTAATAAAAATAAAAAGCTAATCCTTCAAAATCATGACATGGACACTTGTAGAAGTGAAATGCGATAACAACTTCAAAATACCGCTGCTTTGCACAGCTTGTCTGGAGTAACAGAATGCCAAAATTACTGCGGGTAAAAAACCCCAGTACTTTAACAACCAAATTTTAGCTTTTTAAAATAAATTTGAATCATAGTTGAAAAACGATGTTCAATCCAACAGTACTACTGCATACAACAATTTGCATAATCAAGTTAAGTATGCTTTCAGAATAAAATGCCAGCCACATATTTTTATTATTGCTTATGTGTAATGTCAAAGACTACGGTACACTTCAGGAATGCAAGCACAAAGAATCCTGGTATGAACTTTTAGACTGTAACCACAAGTTTCATTCATTGGTTTTTAATAATTAACTATACTTTACATGTTATTTGATTTCTTCAGCCTTTAAGTGACAGTACACTTCTTGACTGCTTATTTAAAACAACACTGGCACTTGGTAAAGCTGTCATCTGATTCAAAAACAAGATATGTACTATGTTTACATTAGTAAAATCTTGAGTATTAAAAAAAAAAAGGTACCTTTCGCTGTGTTAATAAAGTATGGGGAGATATAGCCTCGGTCAAATTTCATCCCTTCTATGATTTCAAGCTCATCGTGAAGTGTTTTACCATCCTGTAAAATAACACACCGTGAAAAATTTACAATTAGCAAATAAGATACAAGGTTGACATATAAACAATGCTATTAACAGCAATAAGAGTTGCAATAAAATTAGAACACAAAAAGAAAAATTGAATACTATATTAAAGTTGAGGAGCAAGCATATTGGTTGGTTAGACTAACCTTGACAGTAATGACTCCTGTGCGCCCTACTTTCTTCATTGCATCAGAAATAATGTTGCCAATTTCTTTATCTCCATTTGCAGATATTGTTGCTACCTGTGAATTTGCATAAAATTAACTTTTTATCCACAGAAAAAAAACAAATGCTTTTAATTCTGGTATAAAGTTCTTTTTAGCTAATTTAGATATTATCACCTTGTTAATACAATCATACATTATTCCAGCAATCTGTGTAATGATAGGAACAATAAACAAAATGACATAATGCATTCCCCAATTACCATATCTTAATAAAAAAAAAAAAAAAAAAACACCTTGTAAAAACACAGCTAGTCTAATGGGAATTTGGGCTGTCTTCAATTTACTTTGGTTTCCATCACAAAAAAAGAAATTTTTAGAACGAGAAAAAAAAATCCACACTACATATAGAAATGGACTGCTTCTTCTTTCCTTAGACAAGGAAAAAATCAATGTATAGGCTGCTAAATATACCCAAAGCAATATCACTGAAAACAATCCTCATTCAGATAAATACAAAAGAATAAACCTAAAAATTATATTTAAAACCCATACTATTCACAAGTTGCATCTGGCTCTTAGATGACAGTAATAATAATTTTTACATTTATATGCACTTTTCTCACTAGTCAAAGCGCTTTTCATAGTGGGTGGGGAGCCACTTCAGCCACCACTAATGTGTTGAATCATCCAGGTGGATGCTACGGCAGCCATTTTTGTGCCTGTATGCTCACTACACATTATCTATTAGGTGGTGAAGTGGTAAGAGAAAGATAGCCAATTAGAAATGGGTTTATTATTAGGGGGCTATGGAGGGCAATTTAGCCTGGACATTGGGATATACCTTATTATTTATAAAGCATGCCCAGATATCTTTAATGACCACAGAGAGTCAGGACCTCAGTTTTACAATTAATTCAGTGGATGGCACCATTTTTACAGCACCGTGTCACCATCACTTCTCTGGGGCATTGGGATACACATTCAGACCACTGAGCAAGTGCTCCCTGCTAGCCTCACCAACACCTCTTCCAGTAGAAAACCAAGCTTTTCCTGGATGGTCTCCCATCCAAGTACTGGCTGGGCCCGAACATGCTTAGCTTCAGGTAGATGACCTCTTCTGAAGTATTGGTGTATGGATTTTAAGGATCACTGAAGCAAAAACCCAGATTAATATGATGGGAACGTCCAGGTAGATACACATTTTACTAGATAACATACATTACCTGTGCAATCTCCTCTGGGGTGGTAACAGGCTTAGACTGCTTCTTGAGTTCATTGATGACTGCTTCTACTGCCATCATTACACCCCTGCGGATCTCTACAGGATTGGCACCCTTGCTGATCTTGTCAAATCCCTCCTTGGCAATAGCTCTAGCCAGTACTGTAGCAGTGGTAGTACCATCACCAGCCTCTTCATTGGTATTGTTGGCCACATCCTGAACGAGCTTGGCACCAATGTTTCTATATTTATCCTTCAAATCAATAGCTTTGGCCACTGTCACACCATCTTTAGTTACCTTTGGGCTTCCCCAGCTCTGTTCAATGATCACTGTTCGGCCCTGCCATTTAAGAAGAGAATGAAATATGATTTGTACCCAAACAAAGAATACATCCCACGTCCCCCCAAAATATGACACTAAATGTCAACTGCTGTGTTGTGAATTTAATATCATAAAATGTTTTATAACAGGGATATAACTGATACTTTTATGATTCTTAAGTATCATGGACTGTTAACAAAAAAGGCCCAGTCCAACTAAAATGCACTGCATACACGAAAAGCTATCATGTTCAATATAGGACAAGAGCATTTTTCGTTAACACTTTTGAGAAAGTGTTTAAGATGCTGTACAATTTGTACCCCCATTTTGGGTGCTCAATTATAACTCCTACTTTTAAATTTTACATTTATAAAATTCTCCACCTCCTGAAGTTAAAACGGTAGAGTCTGTTAAAACACTGCAAGGAAAAAGACCCTTTTATGTTCAGCCTTTCCCACATATACTTTCAAATACATGAATTAAAAAAATATATGGATGTATATGTTTGGGACAATTTCAGCATATTCCTTACTGTTTTTAAACATAAAACCATCACCATATCAAGATTAATCGTCAAAAACAGGTAGTGGCAAGAAGGGTTGTGAACCAGGCTTTGTAAAGCTGAACTATAACCACAGGCTAAGAAGTGATTAATGTTTGGCTTCTTGATTGAGCAATACATTAAAGTTTGACTAACAAAAATTTCTAACAAAATCATGGAGTAGATATATAGATAGATACTTTATTAATCCCAATGGGAAAATAAGGAAGAACACAATTTAACTTCTGCCATGAACACCAGCTTTTTAATGATAAAGCCATATAATGTGGCTAAACAGTCATATACTAAAATTAAAGCGAATGTCATACTATGGAACTTTTACAGCAATTTTTTTTTAAGCATTCATAAATTCTTACAGAGGTGCGATGGGTGACACTGCCAGTAATTCAGTCACAGTGGTTTACAAAATGCCACAACAAAATCAAATAGGTTAATTTTTAATAGAAAACAACCAAAAGATAAACCCTTTAACATGAGTCATGATGCTTATAAATTTCAGGAACTTAGTATACCTTTTAAAATTTTTTTTTTTTTTTTTTAAAAGAAAAGGCACAAATTGGTATCGAAATCTAAATTAACCAGTACTAATGACATGCCATTGTAAATAGGTATTGGCCCTAAAAATCACAGCATACTAAATGTTAACTGTTAATATTCTATATTTATGCAATGGCTAAAGAAATACATTCACCTACATGTTTTTAAATATTTACTGTCAACACTGAAGCAATTTTGAAGCATCCAAATTACGCACAATTTCCAACCTTTGTCAGAAACACCCCCATAATATGTTAAGAAGTCTACTTGAAACAGCTCAATAAAATACAACCAGTGTGGGAGTACAATTCCACTTATTTATTACGATCAGATAGAGTAATAGTCCTAAATCTAAAATGGCTGACAAGCTGGAAAAACTACTTATGCAAATTCCCACAAGTGACATATGGTAATATTTTGCTTTGTTTCATCATTTGGTGTGCATGGTGTGACATAAAAAAAACTACAAAAAGCATCAAAGCATACCAAACAATCTCCAGAGCTGAAAACTGGTTCACTAACATGGCCTTTACATTTCTAAAGGCAGAGGTACGCCTCACCAAGACAAACAAAGACAAGAACAACTCCAAGTTGGTTCAACTTTGTTTGCTTGGTATTACAGAAATGACAGGCTGGCCATGCATTGATGGCGGAAAAGTGATGCAGCTGCACAGATGAGGTTTTGTAGTAAAGCCTTTCTTGTAATTTTACAGTATTTTACAACATTTATCATCATAACTTTTGACATTTTGATTGCCTATAGTGCGGTCATCTGTTAAAGGATATTAATACAGATTTAAATGCATAACTTGAGGCTCAAAGACACCCACCGCCTAGGGAATGGAAATATTGCTTACACTGAAAAGGCAACACACAACCAATATAAAATTACATGTCTTTCAGTTATGAAAGGAAAACCTACAACACCACTAAACAAACAGGCTAATTACATATACTACGTGATTCAAACACAGTACTCTGTACCAGTGAAGTAGGGGCACCAACCTCAGGTTTTTTGCTGGAGAGCGCAAGTCTGTTAATTACTTAAAACAACTATTCTCCATGTACCTTTTAATTTTTGTACAAGGACTCTCTGCTTTAGAACAGGGCCATCATACCAAAGATACTTTTTCCAGGCAGGGGTGCACCTGTGTTGCACTTTACTCCACAAACTAGAGCAGCACACGAGACTTCTTTGGGGGCTTTTTCAAATGTAATGCCTTAAGTCAAAGACAGGAGCCACACTCTTGCTTCAGAAACGCTCTGTAGCCACATTGTGTGGTAATGTTAGGTGCAAAGCGTTCCCCCTCAGATGTTTGTGCTCTAACAGTGCTCCACCTTTAATGATTCACCGATGGCTGCACCGTCTACCACTGAACAGCAAAAGTTCAAACCATGTAAATGAATTTTTAAGAAAAACAACAACAGCGTCAGTGCCCATTTATTATGGATACCAAATCCTGAGATTAATTTTAATGAATGAAAGACTAAATAATTACATAAATTTCATCTTTTATTAGTTGAGCGAATATTTGTGCTCCTAAATTACAAAAACCTGTACCTTCAAATCTTTAATGATGTCCATGTGTGCCAAGTCAGACCTGTTAAGTGCAAAAAGCTTTTAAAATAAAACATACCTTTGGCCCCATGGTGATAGCAACTGCATCTGCCAACAGATCAACCCCCTGCAACATCAGAGCCCTTGCTTCTGCACCAAACTTAACATCTTTTGCATAAAAGCGGGTGAGGCGTGGAGCAAGGACAGGAGTCCGTCTCATTACACTTGCCAAGCGAAACATTCCTGCAGGAAGAACCAGATTAAATAAGAAAGAGTCATATTTATTAAAAAAAAAAAAAAAAAGACAAATTTAATTTTTATTAAACAAGATTCGGAAGCCACAGACAATATTTTTTTTAATTAAAAAAAATTAAAATAATCCACAAAAACAATCAAAATAAATATTATAAGCAAATTTCATACCTAAAACAATATCAACATTTGGTTGCTATGCTTAAGCACAATTAAAATATGCTTTCATAATAATGGCTCTTATGAAAACAGTTAAATAATAAATAACCTGTTAAACTACTATATCTACACAGTTGACAGTCTAAATGACAAAATTTTGCATAGTTAATACATCACACATTACAGTAGTCATTGATTAAAACAGCCACTGCAATTTTCAGTGAAACTAAAATCAGTAAATTTGGAGAAGAAGCTATATGGAGTGCAATGAGAGCAGTCCACCATACTAATCTATCTTTGTTTCTATTTCATGTTTATTGAGATTAAGTTCCTTAATCAGCAATGACTATATGGAGGACAGGATGACATTTTAAAACTGCTCTGAAGCAGTGGAGATTAGCATTGCAATATTATATTAATGATCAAATGAGGTCCTTGAGTGATTTACTAATTTATCGAAATTTAACAAGAACAGTAACAGGTGTGAAGAGTGATACTACATTGCTCATTACTTCTTCATGAAAAGTTCCTGCTGGTAACAAGTGTTTATGTACAGAGAATCCAAAATTCACCTTCACATTAAGTATAAATCAGCCTATAAGAAACTGAGGGAAAAAGAGTCAGATAAACCGACTCCTCTAGTTGATAGGGATAATGACATCAATCCATAATGGGGCCCCTCTTCCCATTTGAGAAGGAAGCTCTTCCTCATTTGAGAGTAGATGATCTATCCCCAACAAAATATATAGGCAGCAATGCATGTTTTGAGTAATGTGAAGTGATTTTTACTGCATACTTTATACATTTATTTTTAAAAAGTCAAACTACAGTACATACTTAATAAAATTTTAACAAGGATGATGAGACTGTCCTAGTTTTTAATGTGCTTAAGTGCTTAATTTACTTGAAACAACGCTTGCAAACTACACATCACATCTTGACTGCATTCATCGCTGTAACACTGTGAACAACAAGACGGACCATCTTCTACATTGATACAGCATATTGTGTCTGAATTTCATCAGCCCTGCTAACATTTCTGGCTACCATTGCTGCTTCCTGCACAAGAAATATTGTTCAAATGCTATTTCCACGTTCAAAAAACAGTTCAAAATATTCACTATAACTTAAAGGATTTAAGGGAAATGTTGTGTAACTACTAGATGGATGAAACAAAATGAATAAAAAACAAACACTGACAGTCTTAAACCACAAGAAAAATAAAAATCTATTATCCATAAAATTCGAATGCTGCATCAATTTGTTAATTTTTCTCTGTAACAGGCATAATTATACAAATGCTACAGCTCAGGCTTTTACACTGTTAGAAAGGACAAGTCCTTTTTGTCATCTGTGGAACAGAAGACCTTACAGTAACAAGATGGTATGTAACATTTATTACTGCCGGATTACCAAATATATTTTTAGAACACATGAAAATTAACATTTTAGGCAGATCAAAAAATCAATGAATCTGTGAAACCTTTCACCATTTTGAGTAGCTAATTGGGGTATCATTTATTCAATGGGTTTTTAACATGGAGATGGAAGTCATTGAACAATTAATGTGATTGGAGATGGAAGTCATTGAACAATTAATGCGATTTTTTCAAACTCGTGCAGCCTAATAGAATTCACTTTTTGGTGTTGTGTGAAAAACCTCTACAGCTACTCCCACTGCAAATCTCCATCAGGGCAACAATTGTCAAGGAATTTTTCAAGTTAATGCCTGGACAAGTTGGCCAAGGTCATGTGTGGATTAAGTGCTTGAGCAAGGATTTGACTTTAAAAATGTGGCTCAGACAGGTTAAGGGTTTACTTCGAAATCGCATAGAAATTAGTTAAACTAGAATACTAAGAAACCTCACAAAGAAAAGGCTCGTGTAAAAAAAAAACAACAAAACTTCAAGCACTTCTTTACTTTTAAATGGTCTCATAAAAACCATCTCTGAAATAAATACTACCACTTGGCCAAACAGAGGTAATAAACTTTTAATTTTACCATATATATTACACACACACAAGAAATAAAACACAATCAGGAACACATTACAGCTGTATACTAGTCATCTAAATGTGAGGGAAAAGAGTGTTCTGTCACGTGTTGGTTTACAGTGAACTACTCTACATTCATGCAGAAATTGCATTTGAATGCTTGTAGCCAGATGGTTTAAATTTGAAACTAAGCTATATTCACCATTTCTATAGTTCTGCAACCAAACTGCATAATGGCCATGCTTCTACTGGAACAGAACAGTCCTTACCATTTAATTTCATACTGCCATGTTTTCTGTTAATTATAGCAACAAAACAATGAAGTTTAGCCTTAGCCATCATTAAACCCAAGTGCCCAATTCTATAGCAACTTGAAGTCACTTAATTGCTGTGTTGAAAAGTACTCAGAATAAGTATTCAGTATCACACATGAATCATTAAATGAAAAAAATGTGCTGAGAGACACAAAACACATATTACAACATGTTCTTTTTTAATATTACTTCTTGGGCAAACTTACATTTTTTTAATAAAACCATCAATTTCCCTTGAAATCAGTTGTTTACCACACGTGATACAAACGCTAAACCTTTGGATGTGAGCGCTCAAGTCACGATTAATGATGATTATGTGTTTAACAATCTGTTAATTTATCCAATGGCTCAAGCAAATCCACTTGTTGCCTTAAAATCGTCTTCCACCTACTTACTGCAATACTAAAATCCTATGCTTCAGTCAGATTCACAACGGATTAACTGGTCTAGGCAGGCATTCCTTTTTCTGAAGTGTTGCTAAACTAACTCCCTTCATAGTGTGTGACTTAATATAGCCTAAGTCTCAAAACGTCAAGTTTACACTTGTAAACAGACCACACACTGAAATGTATACATTTACTTATATGACTGCAAACTTCTCACTTAATGTTTAAAAACAAAATGTTATACTTATTTATTGGGCCTTGACTGTTAGTTCATGAAAGAACCAGAAAAAAAACACTCGGCAAACATCAGACTGAGGCAATTTGTTCCAGCAGTTCAGAAGTGAGCCTTGAACCCATGAGGCCCTTATTTCCAGTCTCTGCAAGCCCCCTGACCAAGCAAGTTGAAGTTTTTAGAATAGGCCTGTGTACTGTGCTCTATGAATGATATGTTATATACAAAAAAGACACTTAAAAGATGTGTTACAATAAAAAGTCTGCATTGGCATAAGCCACTCTAATTCACGGTATTCATAAGAAATCTAATGATTTACTGTATTTCATGGGGCGGTAGTACTTAACAAACAAGAACAGCTGTGTCAAATATTTTACATATTAAAATGTATGCTTCAATGTAAACGTTTAAAGTCTAAATATCGTCTATTGTAGTTGACGTTTGACATTTTTCACTTTTCGAAAGAGATCCACATAGAATAGATTCCTAGTAAAGAATCAAAAAATAACATCACAATCGTAATCATTCACCTTGAAATAGTCTAAAACAATAGACCACTACTTTACGTTTGAAATTTGTGCTTTTCGACCTTCAGATATTGGGGTTAGAGGGCTAGGACCACCAGTAAAGAATCGAATAAAAAAATATTATACCCGTAACCATCAACTTCGGAATAGCGTAAAACGACAATCCACACGTCTGTTTTAGCCATACGAATTATTCGAGGTTCTGTGGAACTTTGACCGTCGAACAAAATAAAAACCGGGAAGCGATTTCAAAGCATTCATAAGTTGAATCTTAAGACTATAATTTTTAAATACAGAACCTACTATCTATTGATTACGACTTAATTCATATCAATATCTGGATTGTCAATTTGTTTCGTAAAATGTAACGTGTTCATATATAAACGTCAAGGTGCACACTTCAGGGAGCAGAGATGCATCTGTATAGCGTTTTTACCAGCCCATATATGTGTAAAGAGTAGCCATAACCACTCGATTCGTGCCTACGTTTTGAAGTCTACTTTAGTGAATATATATAAATCATTCATTTCTCAAAGTGGGCGCAGTATCTTCTTTGAAACAAGAGCGGCTTCATACGTTTACGGATTATTGTACCAACCCACGTGGAATCCCGCATGGTCCCATATCACAAGGTCAAACTTGACGCTAGCGGAAGCATACACTGCGCATTATTAAAAGGCAATCATGGTTAGATGTAAATATGTCCTTCCAATTGACAACGTAGTCAGATCAACAGCGCTTAGCAAAACACCCGATTGACCAAAAAAAAAAAAAAAACAAGAGGTGATATCTTAACACATTTACTGCGATATGCACTTAAGCATCATTCAAAGAAAACGTGAACTGAGGAGTGTCAGTACTACGCCTACTACAGCATATGATGTGAACATGGTCAGCAGAAAGGATGGAAAATCTCATTCCACACATATGCTTAATATGCAAAGAAAATAGATGAACGATTGCAAAATTCTCACTCTGAGGACTACGCCAATATACTTACTGCGATACTATGATGAATGAAATATCAGCGAATGAGTTCAGACAGTGCAAGGTGCCGACGCTGCCGAAGCTTTCTGCCTCCAATGCAAGCTTAGCCGCTCAGGACACTCTGACTGAAAAGCACATGGGAAGTTTCATCCGGGTATACGGCCCCGCGGCCCCGAAACGAGCATAGCGACAAAACCTGTCACTGCCAAATAACCCGCCATCATCAAGAACAACTTGTTAAATTAATTCACATATCAGCACCACGCGACATATGCGCCCATGCACATTTTGAATTGATCCATTAAAACTGCAACAATATGCAGATCCGAAATGCGTTGATATTCGGTTATGCTAGTTCAGGGGTGTAGAGTTCCAGAAATTTCGCGGCCGTCATTGGAGAAAAAAGTTTCAAGGGGTCAAAGGTCAAGAGTTTGTAACCATGGTGCAATTGCAGTAAAATAAATTGAAAGGTATTCGTTTGAGATGGGGATTGGCATATTTGATACTGTACCTGGTCTTTAGTAGTTTGGAAAATTGCACTCTAATGCATAATCTCCCTCAGAATACCATACGTCGATAAAGGAATCTTCCAGAACACGCCAGAGCTATTGCACAGTTCATTTGGGTTGAAGGTCAGACATGCGCGTTGCACGCAGCCGGGTTTTCACGTGGGGGGAGCGCGCTAGTCATTGTATTTCAACTCGTACCACTACTCAGACGAGCAAAGCGATCGGGTGTATTGCAGCTTTTTTTGAAAGATGGTAAGGCACTGCTTTTGGAAAATGCGTATGGCGTTTATGTATTACACTCCGTTTTTTTTAGTAATCGTGTGTGACGCGAGATTTTTTTGGTAGGAATCTGTCATAGGGCGACACTGGTAAAGAGTGCCAAGGTCGGATTCTGCATTGTATGCGAGCCGAGCTACGAACTGGTCTAGGTAGACGAATGTCATTGAAGTCTGAAATTAAGGGGGCCTCCTCAAGCAAGAACACTTAAGAATGATCGATGGGCCAATGCTGGGATTACGCATTTCTCGAATAAACGTGGTTAAGGGTAGTCCAAGCACGTGAGCTCAGTAAAATTGCACCGGATAACCAAGCGTGCATCCCAATGACTGCCAATGTAACGTTTTCAGATCACCTTTGCTGAAATATGCATTTCAAAAGCGTAATCCTTTTTATTCTGTCACCAATGATGGTTTAGACGGCGCTCTAGGAAGATCTGTCATATGTTATTTAAACTATAGATATTTACCGTCTGTTTTTCAGACTTATTTAAAGAAAAAATAAACTAAAATGTAGCATATGGAACTGATAGGTGCGTGATTTTAACTTTGTAACTTGGCGCGTTTAGATACAGAGTTAGCACCACGTGTGTAATTGTATAATTGGACGACAGAAACTATTGTGCTTGCTTACTGTACCGTTTTTCTTTTCATGTCTTTTCATTTTTGTTTTATAACAGAACCACAAAGCTTACTTTTTATTCAAGTTTGTCATGATTCAGATCACAATACAGAAGAGATGGTAGTTATTTTAGATTTTCGCTTGGATATTTGAACAATCAATTCCATTTTGTATTGGGATTATGCTGCAAAGTGCATGATTGAAATATTTCCCTAGTGGCAGCTACATTGCTGTTATGGTGGAAGAAATTAGGCTGATGTGATCTTAGCATCTTTCATTTTGTGTGTCCTCTTCTGTTATCCAAAAAAAACACTTTTGTCCTTGAGAAACTAATGCAAATAATTAACTCTCAAGCCCATCCGTCATTCTTTCAGTTTGTGTGTCAGCCTCTTTTGACTTTGAAATGCCCTTGAGACTGGGTCTGATCCTCTGACTGGGGTATGGAAATTAAACCTCGCCACACTAGGATGATGTGTGGAAGTTTCTGTGCTCAATTACAAATTGTTTAATTCAGTTAATTAACTGAAAGCTAATGGTTGACTAAGCTCTTTGCAGCTTATGTCTAAGAGGATGTAATTTTATTTGTAAGCTGGATTTTCATACCTATTGGTGTGTCTGTGACTTTTACGAGTCTATGTTCTTAGATGTATGTCCAAGTGTATGAATATTTATTTAAACTGGACAGAAAATCAATTTCTTCATTCTAACAGTCTTATTAAAGAATCTACATATGTATTTTATGCAGTAATTTTGGTGGAATAATATGCAACAGATGTTATCCTTGCTATTTTCCAACTCATCCTTCTTTAACCATATTGGGGGTGGGGGTCTTGCTTGGGTTTGAGAATATTCTTGTACAAAAAAACCTGACCAATTTTTCAAACAATTTGGGTTTAATAAATTACAGATATATTATATTTATTAATACAGGCAGGACAGGCATTTAGGAGGTTCCTTCCCCTGTTTGATCGAGTTTTAGTGGAACGCTTTGCTGCAGAGACAGTCACCAAAGGGGGTATTATGCTCCCCGAGAAGACCCAGGGTAAAGTTCTGCAGGCTACTGTGGTTGCAGTTGGCCCTGGAACCAAAACAAAGGCAAGTTTAAGTTTTTTTTTGTTTTAACATCTATTCTGTGTAACCTTTGTTAACTTATATAAAAGAGTTTGTTTTTATTTTGCACCTGTGTGTTAATACTGTTTTATTCTTTTAGACTGGGCAGCTGGAACCTGTTAGTGTGAATGTGGGAGATAAAGTATTACTACCAGAGTATGGAGGCACAAAAGTCACAATAGAAGAGAAGGTAGGTAGTGTAACTGCAGAGAGCCAGTTTAAATGTGTAGGGCATCTCTGCTTTCCTATTGATGAAGGTCCTAGTGGCATTTCCTTTTTGTTCTATATAGCCCGCTTAGTTCTGTTTTTGTCCCAACACCCAACTTCTGGATTTTCCTCATACTATATAGTTATTAGTTACAACCAGGTTGACAGTGTGATAATGTAAGAAGATATTTTTTCAATGTAATTAGAAAGCAAGGTTCCTATTTTAAACTCAATGGTAGCAGAAATAAAAAAAATAAATAAAAAAAACAAAAAACAGAGAAGCACATCCGTGTGAATATGATCCGTAACAATCTATGGGTGCATGTAGGCAGTAATGTTTTGGAGTCTAGACTTAAAAAGTAAATCGTATGTTCCTTGAGACAATAGGAATGTGTTCTGTCTTAATTTTGCATTTATATAACTTCTAAATTGATTCATCTGTTCCAGCAGATTTAACATGCTGTTCTTTAATGTACACTCATCCATTTTTATTTTTTAATTACAGTTTTTCAACTTTTATTGGTTTCTGAAGCCAATAAAATGCCAGTCCTTTACCTCACAAATGCAGCTATGCCAATTTTCTGTGCATTTCCCCAGTTGACATTGGTTTAGAAGAATCCACATTTAGTTTTTGACTGGTGTCTCAATACCAGCTTTCAGACCACCGTACTGGTACCAAAACAAAACTGAAGCAAGATCTGCTTAGTTTCTCAAGCCTGCAAATATATGTGTTTCCCTGCAATACTACATCCCACAAATCATTATGGGGAGCCAGCAGCTGGAGTCTCCATTGGAGAGAGGGGGAGACAGACACTAAATTGCATCATAAGCCACACAAAGTGGAAGGAGCCATTGGAGGTATAAACATGACCTGCTCATCACACATGGCACACACTGATGACCTCAGGTCGTTGAGGCCCACCAGTACTACTCATTTTAGTGAATAAGCCATAGTGCAACATTTATTTTTGAAAGCAGTAGACTGATTTGTAAGTTTATGCATTCAACCTGTGGCCTCCTTCACTTGCCTGTGACATCATGATCCATGAGAAAGCACGCACAATCCCATTTAAATTTAAAGATGACCCTTAACAAAATATGCAGAATCTTCCCAGTTTTCACATATTAAAAATTGTCAGCCTTTTATATTTCATTTACTTGTTGTTTTTTTTTTTTTTTTTCTACCCAAGTAAAAAATGTAATATCCATCTAATAGAAAGAAGCCCAGTGATTTCAGATCCACCTTTGAAAAACTTGCAGAAAATGGGCACAATTGTGATGGTCTTGATTGGTCCATCCAGATGGGGTCAGTATGACCTATGGTTTGGTTTAATGTTGCAGCCTGTAAGTCCAATGTTTTGAGAACAAGTGTTTTGCCTTGGTGCGTTAGTGAATTGTCTAAGCAGGTTCATTGTCACATCATTTAATGGATAGCTTTCCTTAAGATATCTGCTTTAATAAAGTTAAACACCACACGGGCATACCTCCAACTTTACCCTAAAAGTCAGTGATGATGTTGTATGTTGTGAGATATGTACAAAATATTAGTGGAAGAGATTTTTAAATTTTCACTGAAAGGCTCTTACTGTTTTAATCATAATTTGTTTAGACATTATAACAAGCTTTAGTAAATATTAATGTGGAAAACATAAATACCCAAGTCATTGCATTACTTCCTGGAGAGAGACAACTCTTTCTAAGCTCTGACAAACTTGACTGATCACGACAATAACCATCTTCATTGACCTTACAAGTTCTGACCTGGAATTACCTTTTACACTTAAACGGCGTGTACAAAGAAATTTTCCAATAAACCTTTACACTATGCCACACACTTTATTGTTTGCTTTCTATTTGCATCATCTACACCTTCACACTATTCTATATCTCATTCATACATCACGCTCTTTCTCATTCCCAACACCAGGGGTTGGCGAGCAAAGCAAGCAGGGGGCGGAGCCCCCTAGTGTACAAAATATTAGTGGAAGAGATTTTTAAATTTTCACTGAAAGGCTCTTACTGTTTTAATCATAATTTGTTTAGACATTATAACAAGCTTTAGTGTACTTGCTTATTCTGATATGTTTTATCTGGGTCAAAATAGATAATTCAAACTGTACCCTATCAGCACATTTTGGAGAGGCAAGCTTAAGTGTTTTTCAACATTTATGCAATATTGCAAGGTTTGAATAATGCCTATACCTAAAAAGAACCGATTTTCCTAATACATAAGTAAATTATGCAGTCCTTGAAATCCTGCAATTGAAAACGAAGGGTCGTCTAATGCACTGAATCCCATTCGAGTGGAGACCTGTTTACTTGTAAAGTTCTGAAGGTTCAGACATACAAATACAGGTGTAAATGGAACTACAGTTTAAGATGTGCCTTAGATGTGAAACTACATTTTTAACCTTCTGTTAATCTTTTAAGAATTTCTTTTGTTAACTCTCTTAATAAAAACAGTTTGATACCAACTGGCTGCGCCACAAGAAAATGGCTAGTCACTTTTTGGCTTTCACTTTTCCAACATAGCTAACATAGTCTCCATAGTTTTCCAACATAGTCTGTTCACCATGGCTATATGGGTGCATTATGTATGTTTAAGCTATAACTGTGTGTTAAGTATTTAAATTTGTTGTCAGTTTGTGTTCTCAAGCACTGATGCATTTCTATTGTGTCTGCATTTTTAGGGTAAGCTATGTACAACTTAACTGTTGTGGGGCTAAGTTGTCACATTAGAGACAGGGAGGCAGTGTACATTCTTTAGATAATTGTCCTCTTAATACATTTCTATTAATGCAGTTCTGATTATTGGTTGATCAACTGGGAACACATTTTAGAGTTGTGTATATTTTGATTTCTAGTGAAAAAGTTACAGTATAACCAACGATCAAAGGATACATGATTTAGCTGCCTGCTTTGCTGGCCACATTAACGCTTTGTTATAAAAGTGATTTGAAGACAGACAGTTATAAGATATCTAGAGCTGCTACTTGGTGTCAGCCATCCAACTTGAAGCAAGACCAAATAATTATCCTTTTGAGGCTTACACCTGCTTAATAATGCTTGTAAAGTATAAATAATACCAACTGAAATCATTTTGCAGTAGATGGGAAGCACACATCTGTTGAAGAGAAAGAGAAAAACCGTATTCTATACTTTTGCAACTGTAGAGCACTAAACTGTTAAACTTTTCAATAGCAGTTAATTTTTGCACTCCTGGTACAGTATTGTGCTTTTTAATTCCCATTTCTTGTTATTGCTATCATCACATTTAAACATTAATGTAATATTTAAAAATTGTGATGAGCTGGGCTGAAAAAACAGTCCCTTCCCCAAAACGTTTGGGATAAATACACGCTTATCCTTGATTTACCCCTCTGGACCACAGTTTAAACTTACAAATCAAACAATTCAGACCTGATTAAAGTGCACAGTGTAGACTTTAAGGGTATTTGTATATATTTTGGTCACACCAGGTAGAAATGACAACACTTTTTCTAGATGGTCCCCTTATTTCAGGGCAATAGCAATGGTAGGTATATTAAAGCAGTCGTATTTAATACTTTGTTGCATATCACTTGCATGCAATGATTGCTTCCAGTCTGTGATTCATACACATTACCTATAAGAACTATTTTTGAAAAGCTAAGTAAATGTAAGTGGGTTGTTTAATTGCACTGTTGGTTTGCCCTGTATTATACTTCCAGAATGCTTCCTCTTCAGGTATACTGAGCTAGTGCTGTTGTGGAACACCACACAATGAACAAGCATCCGCTTTCTCAGAATTTTTCAGGTGAAACACTCCCACACAAAGGAACATTTTGCCTGATATTTGGAGGAACCTTCTTCTGCTGAATGTGGTGAGGCTGCTGCTATGATTAGGCCACTGAAAAAACAATCCAGAGAGTCAGTCGGACATATCAGTGTGTAGTGTAGGGGAGGGTCAGGGAGAACTAGTCAGTTCAGAAAGTACTATTTGACTAACATTTTACTGTACTGCATTGATTAATCATGGTAGATCTAAAGATATTTTCTGCCCATAATTACTGCTTTTATTTTTATATTTTTTGCTTTATAAGTTGTGCTTTTTTTTTTTTTTCTTTTTGCAGGAATATTTCCTTTTCCGAGATGGTGATATTCTTGGGAAGTATGTAGACTGAAGGCTCTTATTCTTAATCTAACCTTATTCCAAGGAACAATGATCCAACAAGACTCTGGCTATGTGTTATCTTTTTTTTTTTTTTTAAATCCCCCATTTGTAAATAATAAAATTGTTTTGGTACATTAATGTAGATTGTTTGAAACTGCTTACTACAGTAGCTTGATATTCAGTCTTGAGATGGGATGATACAGCAACTAGGCCAATAAAATCTGTAATCTAACAAATCATCTGAAATAAACATTTGGTTTATGTATTTAAGTTCCCAGCTAGATTATGGAGATGACTGTGAAGGTGAATGAGATGAGATGTATATGTGTTAGAACTGGTGAAATGTTAAAATTGTTTGCAGCCTTTAAAAGAATAATTTTCCCAGGGGTGTGTGTTGTGTTTTTTTTTTTTTTTTGAGTTCAGTTTTTCAGTAATGTTGAATGCACTTGAGGTTATTTTTACAAACATATGCAACAGGCTCCTTCCCTTTATGCACTGGAAATCTGTTAGTGGTTACAATTTATAAAAGTTTCATCTTAAAGCAGTCTGTTTTTGACCTACATAATTAAATGGTTGTAAATTAGTGAACTTGCCTTTAAAATTGCTATAGGAGATGTCACCATTTGAAACCTTTGAGCAAAGATCAGAGAAATTCATTATTTTAACAGAATCATTTTGGGCAATATTACAGTCTAATTTTATTTTTCTCACAAATGTCAGGAACCAGACCATAACTTTGTCACCCAATCCCCCAGTTTAAATATTCTTTGACTAACCTACTGCTCCTCTGGTTTAGATATAACCCATCATGATGGAACAGGTCCCATCTGTTCCAGAATAAGCTCTAATGCCAAATAAACCTATACCCAGCTATCCTACTTGTTAAACCTTCTAATCTCCTCATTTTTTCATAGACTGGCATGTGGCATAAGCAGAGCTTCAGCGAAGACTATTGTCAGTCCTGATCCTTAACTAAGCACCTTACTCCTTAAATTTGGATATCAGAACTAACAGCCTTCTCTTACCTATGACATTTGTTCCAATGTGGACGATGACAACTACGTCACCCCTAGCCAGGAGCTTATTAATCCATGGAGGTTTCCCACCTATGTTGTAGGAAGGCAACATACTGTATGAGAATTGGTTCGCTGGAGTAAACTTGACTGTCAGTCTTCCCAGTACAGTATTGGGTTCTCCATTATCACCAATTACGTCTTTCTGCAGGCTATTTTTCAGGTAACTCTTTAGGGCTCCTCATTCCTGCCTGTAACCCCCAAGTTAGCAGAGTCATCAAACAGTTCTGTAAGGTTCTAAAAATGGTCCACTAATGCAACTTGTGTGTTTTCTCCCCTAACTCAAATGACCTGCATTTTATCTGGTGATTAAACTGGCTCTATGGTCAAGTTTATTGTCATGTGTCATCCAATGAAAATCTTGCATGTCTTCCAACAACTGATGACAAATAATACAATACTAAGAACCACACACACATATTTACATATGCAATATATAGTGTTTACAAGTATTTGTGTTTACCCTGTATATATACGTTGTGGTCGAATGTGGAACAAATCCAGTCCCAACAACCCAGTCGTCCCCATTTACTCAAAACTTATGTGCTCCATGAAGCGAAAGTAAAAGGCAAAACATAGTGTGTGTTCCTTTCTTTGTAAGGTACAAAAACGGGAGTTCCATGGTATGGGTTGCTGTTGACTTACAGGCTGGAGACCAAAAGGAGAGGAGTCAGGTGCCCTCACTGGTTGTCTTTTCAGCACTAAGGAGGGAATGGAAGAGGACATGTTTGGTGCCAGCACCCCCTCTCGCCCTCTCAATCCCAGAGTGGTATTATATACCTCACAAGAGTCTAGTGGGTGATCCACCGATAATGCACATACATGATAACATACATACATATATAAACATACTGTATGTATATATATATGTATGTGTGTGTGTGCACAAACGCAGTGTTTATTATGTTAATGTGACAATGCGTTGGCCCATTGATGGGCTGCTCCCCTTTCAAGGGCGCCTTACTCCCAATGCTGCCTAGATGAACTCTAAACTGTACTGAGGTTCAGTGGGTTTCAGGGTTTTGTTATGTGAATCCATGGTATTTTGGTAGTCAGCACTGTGGTTTTGCAAATTATAGTGTGGTCAATTTTTTATTTATGCAGGTCAAATTCCATTACAGCAAATACTGAAGTAACGAAATTTTCAGAATAACGAATACTTTGTGGTCTCAGACAAACGTTCATATAACTACATTTTACATTGTTTTATCGAAATATAAATATCAGTACAGTATAACAAACGTGGTTTCCACCAAAATGGCCACCGAACATAATAATGCAGTGCAAAATAATGCCTCACCTACACTTTCCGTGCCGACCCTCAGGAATTCTGCAACAGGCTGCAATGTCAAAGAAAGAGACTCTTGCGATATTTCCGGTCTTGGGCCGGCTCAGCGACAGTGTGGGCGCGATGGAGAAGCGATGTCATACACATAGCCACATTCTGAGCTAGTGCTCCGCCTAGCGGCCGCGTGGGTAGTTGTGTTGCGTGTGGATACTGCACTGTTCGAGGTTCCTAGCGGTTCTCCAAGTTTTCTTTGAGGTGAACTTGGAAAATAACTGACTGACTGAACAAAAAAGTGAGAAACGGTGTCAGTTTACATTGAAAGAAAAATGAACGGTCCTCGAAAAAGTTAATTCCACAATGAAGAAAAATGATGTAGTGAAAGCTTTCGGAATCGCGCATTATCTATCTATCTATCTATCTATCTATCTATCTATCTATCTATCTATCTAAAGTCTCATTTCCATTCTGTATTCATATCTGTATTTCTATTAAAAAGTTACATCTAATGTATTGTTTTCATTCTCTATCTTAATACCTGAATTTCTATTAAAATGTTACATATAACATCTCGTTTTCATTCTGTATTTTCTTACCTGTATTTCCGTAAAAAATAACTAAGTTAACATCTAACGTCTCATTTTCAAATGAAATATTTTTTGCAGTTTAAGCAGGATTTTTTACACAGGTATTCTCAAACTTGGGTCACAGAGTTTTACGAGAGACAGGATGGTGCGTCCAGGTTTTTAAGGAAAATATAAGTTCTTTGTTACTGTATACAGAAAGCAGGTACAGCGTCAAGACTTCATTTGAAATACGAGCTGTTTCTTCAGCGCTGAAGCACACGAGATAGGAGCCGCGACATGGCCAAGTGTCCTGGTTTAGCTCCCATCTTCACATCTGAAGAACACCAGCAGCCATCAGCGGTCTTGAGAAGATGGTTCGGGAGAGTGCACTGTGCGACAAGTACGTTACGTGCTGAGCTTGGTCCTTCAGAGGACAACTAATTACTTTGCACTTGGTTTGCTGTTTACCAGACACTCCGGAACTGTCGTTGAGCCGCTGCTATTAGAGATGGCAAAATGCTGGTCACCTTGGTTGCGCCAGTATACGTATTTTCCCCATATTCCATCCATTTTCCAACCCGCTGAATCCGAACACAGGGTCACAGGGGTCTGCTGGAGCCAATCCCAGCCAACACAGGGCACAAGGCAGGAAACAATCCTGGGCAGGGTGGCAACCCACCGCAGGACACACACCAAGCACACACTAGGGCCAATTTCAGAATCGCCAATCCACCTAACCTGCATGTCTTTGGACTGTGGGAGGAAACCGGAGCCCCCGGAGGAAACCCACGCAGACACGGGGAGAACATGCAAACTCCACGCAGGGAGGACCCGGGAATCGAACCCAGGTCCCCAGATCTCCCAACTGCGAGGCAGCAGCGCTACCCACTGCGCCACCGTGTCGCCCTTTCCCCATATTCGTTATAACGAAATATTTTTATGATACCATAAATTTTCTTATAACGGGATTCCACCTGTATTATTTCTGTAAATGCTTGCATCCTTGAATTTGGAATACATTTGTAAATGCGTGCAGCATTCTGGTTTTGTAAATGAAGTTAATTCACCTTTTAAGTTTATGCAGAGGCAAATCAAGACGAGAAACCAGATGGGGGCATCTAATCCATACAGAGCCCATACAGAGCCATACCTACTCATATGGGGTCTATTTAGAGTCACCAGTTAACCCAGTGTAAAGAGAGTATGCTGGCTCCTTACAGAGGTATTAGAGCAGGACTCAAATCCAGTCTCCTGGTGAAATTAGACACAGCACTAATGGCTGTACCATCCCTTGTGAGTGGTTACTGGCTATATAAAAATACAGTATATTGTACTATGATGATGTCATTATGGGTGTGGTTGTTTAAAGATTATGAGCATTGAACAGTAATCTTAATACTGTTGTTCACAAATTGGGTACCTCACTGACAATATCTATGTATTGTACAGAAGGTGGTTCAGCACGTTGAGATGGATGAGAGGTTGTAAGGAACTGAATTCATCACAAAAGAAGACTGAAAGCATTCAACTTTCTAAAAGAAGGAACACATTCCCAGAATATCATGTTCTAATTAGCATCTGGCAATTCTTTGAAGGTTTCAGAAGATGGTGTGGTGAAGAGTGTCCAAAACAACTAGACTCACATCTTTCGTACTCCCCTTACAAAACATTTGAGATAGTAATCTGCACACTGCCGAATGTGCTCCATGTGAGTAAGGCAGTGTTCTGACTTTCTAAACTTAGATCTTCAAGTCCTTGGAGAACTGTCCCTGTAGCCCCTGCCAATGAAAACTGAAAGTGATTTTTTTGGATTTATAAAATTTAGAAAAAATCTGGTGGGTGCAGCGACACGCTGGCAGCACAGGCTTCCAGCCCCCCTCTCTCGCTCTCGACGTCTAGACTGGTGATTCCCAATGTGGGGCGCACAACTCACTGGGGGGCAATTCGACTATTTGGGTACGTTAAACAATTTATAAAATGAAAAAACAGAAATCCACTGTTAAAAATGGTAGAAAAAAATAAACAAATCATTATTATTTTTTACACGGACATTTATGTGTTTATATAAACATAGAAGGGATGTTGAAGAACTCTTTCATTTATGATTTTACAACCGGCTTGGGTTTTTCTACTTAGAAATCATTTTTACCATTAAAATAATATGAATTGGGGTGGCACGGTGGCACAGTGGGTAGCGCTGCTGCCTCGCAGTTAGGAGACCCGGGTTCGCTTCCCGGGTCCTCCCCGCGTGGAGTTTGCATGTTCTCCCCGTGTCTGCTCGTCTGCTTGGGTTTCCTCCGGGCACTCCGGTTTCCTCCCAAAGACATGCAGGTTAGGTGGATTGGCGATTCTAAATTGGCCCTAGTGTGTGCTTGGTGTGTGGGTGTGTTTGTGTGTGTCCTGCGGTGGGTTGGCACCCTGCCCGGGATTGGTTCCCTGCCTTGTGCCCTGTGTTGGCTGGGATTGGCTCCAGCAGACCCCCGTGACCCTGTGTTCGGATTCAGCGGGTTGGATAATGGATGGATAATATGAATTGTAACAATGGTTATAAAATTTTGCAATATAACAAAAATATAAAATGATCAAAATATTACAGAAAAAGTTGTCATTAAAGTTATTTTATATTTATGAATATCACGTCTCTTATTATATGTTTTCAAAACTGTATTTGCTGTATTTTCATATTACTTCATGTTATATATATATTTTTTTAACAATTTCTTAGTGATTTCTTTGTCAGTACTTCAACTATCCTTTCCCTCTTTTGTTTCCATGTTCTTTCGAAGTTTGTTTAGACCAAATTAATGACATTATGGGCTTCCTCCATGTGAGTAGGAGTTCACTTTTTGTATAGGTAATAATAAGAATAAGGTATATGTTACAGTGGGGGACATCGTGATTTTAGAGAGGCCTGGGTGGGGCATGGCCAAAATAAGGTTGGGAAGCACTAGTCTAGACAATTAAAGTATACAAGTAAGCAATGGAAGGGGCTGTCGGAGTCGACTAGAGGAGTAAAATGGCAAATATACTTAATCTACAAGGCCAGCCTCTGATTCTTGAGTGGCCTTGATTAAGTCACTTAGTTTAACTGTGTTCCAGTTACATACAGACAAACGTATACTGTACATATAAAAGTGTGCCAAGTGTTTACAGCAGTTGTAAAATGCTTTGGGATGGTGCACACTATAGAGGTTTAAACATCCGCCTATGCACTTTACTTACTTGGAGAAAATTGCAATGGCGAGACTCTAATTATAAAATACTAAGCAGTGGCCTCCCACCCCGTGCCAGTAATAACAGATCCAAACTGCCTACGGATGAAAACAAATAAAAAAGTCTTACAGTGTGTCTACAAAAAAAACAACAACACCACATACAGTATATACACACATACTGCACTATACGAGTCGTTACCAAACTATTTTTTGCATTAATTGTGACCTATTATATACATTATGCATTTCCAGCTTTATCAGTGTAAATAGGTGTAAAATGTGAATACGGGGCTCCTGGTGAAAATGAAACCTTTTTAAAACTGTTAAGCAAGAGGTCATCATTTTGGAATCTGAGGATCAGAAAAGACACAGTGTAAGACATTTAAGGACTCTCGTGCTGCTTTCACTGCTGCTACATTTTTATGATTATAACTAATGACAATATGACCACAATGACACTTACGAATAAGAATAACACTGTAAACAGAGCATGCATGAAATTTAGAAATGATCATCTCTAACCTGAAAATTTTAAACAGGCACTTTTTTCATAAATGGCTAGAAAATGAAGACAGACATTTGACAATGCATTTTTTTAATCAACATATTTCATTTCTGGATTAAGGAGAATCTGTCAGTGTCTTTGAAGTATCAGGTGCTAACAAGGTGCCCACCCTGGGTGGAATGCCAGTTTATTACAAGGCTCAGCAAGCAGTCACTCATGCTGCTCATTCCAGGCCAACTCAAAGTTGACAACCAACCCAACAGACATGCGTTTATGATATGGGAGTGCTGGGTGAAAGCCCACATGATCACAGAGAAAACATGAAACTACACACAGATAGTGACAACACAAGAAATCAAAACAATGGTGTCTTTAACTTTGAAGCAGCAGTGCAGACCTCCATATAGACAGCAGTGAAAAAAAGTTTCAGCTTACTTCTCAAGTGTTTGCATTTTGTTGACAACAATTTACCTGCTACTTTTCACAGTAATGAGAAACCCTTTTTCAAAAATAAAACCATCCTTTTACACAGTGATAAGAGAGATTCCTTGGAGTCAACATACCTGAACAGAATGTTGTTGTCGACAGATTACTTTTTGCATGCTTTCCCAATACCAGTAACACTTGAGAACAGGTCACTCACTTGAAGCTAAGCATGTTCAAGCCTGGTCAGTTCCTGGAAGGGAGACCAACCAAGAAAGCTTGGGTTGCTGTTGGAAGAGGTATTGGTAAGGTGATCACGAGGTGCTTACCCTGTGGTCTGTGTGTGGACCCAATACCCCAGAGCAGTGACGGTGACGCTGTGCTGAAAAATGGTGTCATCCTTTGAATGAATTGGCCTGAATCTCTGTGGTCATTAAAGATCCTTGGGCATCTTTGAAAAGAGATGGGTATTTCCCAATGTCATGGCTAAATTGAAGGGGTGAGTACATTTTTTGGCGAACTGTAGGTGAAGCATGGTTGTGACTCATCAAAGGGTCGGCTATGTGCTTGGTATTGAAGTGGGCTTCAAAACCTTTTAATTACCAAAATATAGTGCTATACATTTTGATGTGAGTTTCAAAACCTGTTAAATACATAACCAGCTTAGTTCCAAAAGCTGCTAAGTACACCAGCCAATCATCTCAGCGCATTCGCCGCATGACAAAAAATGGCGGACGTAAATATGGAGTTTGATGAGCCTATTTCTAAATCAAAAAATCCCAGGAAACGAAGCAGAAATCCTGAGAATTGGAAAAGAAATGTAGAAAAGAAGAAACGATACAGCGGCACTGAAAAGACGCCAAAGATTTCTTGCAATCATGCAGGTGTTGGTAGGCATCATGGAACGAGATGCGACGTTGGCCAGCTCACTCCGGCCGATATTGAAAAGTGTCCATCATGCCCTCATACATTCTGGCCCCCTAATCATCCCCTGTCTCTAATTGGCTATCTCTCTCTCTCACCTCTTTACCACTAAAAAGCTCATGTGTAATGAGTATACCGGTGCAAGAATGGCTACTGTCACATTGTCTAGGCCAGGGGTGTCGAACTCTAGGCCTGGAGGGCCGCAGTGGCTACAGGTTTTCATTCTAACCTTTTTCCTGATCAGTGAGCAGTTTTCACTGCTAATTAACTCCTTTTCCCTTCATTTTAATAGCCTTGTTTTTAAGTATTCAATCCTCTGAATTGATTTGTTTCTTCATTAAATGGCAGCCAAACAGAAATGAGATGTGAAACGAGCCAACAGATGTACAGCTAAACTGGGATTTCAAATTCCAACCAATTTCACTCCAAACAGGCTCTTAATGAGAAGCTGATTCTTGTTGTTAATTAAGCCCGTTATTTAATTCAATGGCTTGTTGCTGCTTTCATTCTGCCACAGCAGATATTTCCAAATTTGTTGATTTTTCTGTTTTTTCTAAGAACACCGTCAAAATGTTTTGGTGACCTGAGAGACTAACCTTACTGAGACCTTCACCTTTCTTTATTTTCAGATATTGTGTGATGGGCATAGGTGAGCCCCACCTTTTCATGCTGATTGGTCATTTGGTTACATTCAGTTTTGGCAAGATTAATGAGTAGTCTTGAATCGAAATGCAATATGTTTGGAATTGCATTTAGTTATGTCATGCCATCTACTAACATGAATTAAAACACAATATGCTTTTGACATGAAAATTGTGCGCTGTAGTGAAAAGCAATCTAACATTTGGTTAATATGTTTTTAATTATGACACGAAAAAAAAGTGGTAAAATTAAATGCATTACATGTATAGGTATTGTATTTCCATTTAGTTAACACTTCAGGTTGCTTTTCATTATTTTGCACAAATAATCTTCCATAACTATTGGGCCAAGTGAGCAACACCTAATCACATAAATGTAATCAGGCTGAAGTTTAGCAAGTTCAACACAATTATTACCGGTACCCACGTATCCGGGGTATTGTCGTGAGTGCCTATCCCAGCAAAGCAGAAAACAATCCTCGGGCAGGAGTGGCGCAAGTCAGTCGCAGCTTGCACGGTGAACACACAGCGGTGACTTCAGCAACTACAATTCACCTGGGCTTAATCGGGTTCAAGTTTAGTAACTTCAGTACATCATATTATAACATAGGCAGAGTAGGCTGTCATTCCTGCCCCACAGCGCCAAGGTCTGTATGTATTTACAGATTGATTGGCATCAGTGAATTTACTCATTCAACAACATTGTGTTCACTTCTTGTATTCCTATATTAAGAAATAATAATAATAATAATAGTAAGAGACACTCGTCTATTCGACAAGTGGTTTGTGGTCCTTCAGTCTGCTCTTTCCTACATTGCCTTTCTTCTGACGGTTTTTTGAACGTGTGTATTCGATCCAACACAGCAAAAGTGGCAGGACTCTATAAAAATATAATGCTTTTATTCAAAATAAAATGAAGTATAGTCAGTTTAGTCTGGATTTATTTTTATGTGTATAAAGTACAATGAAACTCCTATAGTATGTGCTCTTTTCACTACGCTATCATTCGGCGTTCAATAACTCGATTGTAACGGGGCTGGGGGGAGATCGGAATTGAGTTGCTATAATTTCACGGTCGCTGCAAGCACACAAGAGAGCAAGATACGTATCCTTACCTCGAGGAAATTGGACCAAGAATCTGTGATAAAATGATTATTTCTAGTTTCTTTCCTTCATCACAAGGATGTGTCATAGACGCAGGCGGCACATTTTCTTAAATTAAAACCTTTGCAGCGTCAATGTGAACGAACTTGGTACATTTTAAGGATTTTTTTTATCACATATGGACTCTGGGTTCCATAGACCCAACTGTAAGCTTCAAAAACAGAAATAAAAAGTATTTTTAAATTTTATATAAAAAAGCGTCACTTTAGAACACAATGTTATGGTGCTAATATATCCCCCAACTGCAAATAAATTGCTTCGATTAGAAATATTCCGAACTCAAAGTCCTGCTACGGCCGCCTGCTTGTCGGATGCAATTGCTTGTCGGCCCGCTTCAGTGCGTTTGCATTTTCTTCTTTCTGGCGCCACACGGCGGCCGGAAGCGGCAGTGCAGCGCTGCAGCGGCTTCATCCGGGACCCCGGCGCGATGGTCATGGCGGAGGGAACGGCTGTGTTAAGGAGGAATCGGCCAGGCACCAAGGCACAGGTAAGATGTTCGATGAAGTGAAACTGGGGTCTGTCTCAACGTGTGTATTGTTCGCTGGTCAGGCACAGTCAGTTGATGGGAACTGCAAAGCAGACTGGCCATTTTGAGAGCTGCTAGTACGGCTGTCGGGTGAGTGGGCCGCAAGAAACGGGCCCACACCGCTGCTGCTTGCTCAGGGAAGCCGGCGGCCACGTTGGGTTTCCCGCAGACCCTACATTACAGAACGCCCTTTCCGCTGTCGTGTACCCATTAAGTTAGCATCTCGTTCCTAACGAAACCAGGGCTTTTATACGGGTTGGTTCGGAAGCAGAAGCCCGCTGCACTTGTTTGTTAATGTGTTGCCAACGCAAACGGCCCTTGTTGTTTAATCTCACCAGTACGTAAAATTACAAGGCATAGAGAGTCGTCATTGGGGCCAGCTGAGCACGGGATCTGACGTGAGAAAGCAAAGTGTTCGTTACAGTCACAGTAAGCACAGCGGGGGGTTTTGTAAGAGACTAAAACTGTGACAAAATCGGCAAAACATGACCGTGTGTGTTTTTCTCTATGATTTGCAGTGTTTCTGTCCTAAAGGGTACGGCTTCTCCTCTTGTGGTGACTAAATTCTTTCCTGTAATTTAACGTAGAAGAATGTCAACACTCTCGTGCTAATACTTCAGATGTGAATTATCTACTTGTTTTGGAACAACTGCCCGCACAGCTATAACTGTAAACGGACCATTTCCGATGGTGTCCACTGCCTTACTTGTAGAGATCAGGAAATGTCCAGTTAGCAAATATGTGGCGCAAGTAGCCTTGGGCTGGATGTCTAAACAGTACGGGCAAATATACAATGTGACATGACCTATTTATAATGAGTCTTGTTACAAGAGTTCAACGTATGCTCCATCATAGGTTGCATAATTGCAAACATAGTATTCTCACAGAGATGAACTCCTGGATGGGCCATTTGGGCCCAAAGGTCAGGGAGCCCTCATGAAAATTAAACCAGCTCAGTTTTCATAGACTGAACCCAGGTGAACGGTAAGGATTTCAAGCCCCCTGAAGGGTCAGTTTTTCTCAAAGACAGAAGCCTTTGTAAAGTAGGACAGCTGAAGTATTAATTATTCATAATTTCTTTTTTCGTACTATATTTAGACTGGGGGCCTCATGTATAGAATCATGCCTAGATTCCATATTAAAATTTTGCTTACCCTTGAAACTTCAAGACATATTTTCTTTTATTTAAATATCATAAATACTAATTAAACTGAATGAAACTTATAAATGACATCTTTTTAATCTTGTATGTAATATGATACACATAAGGAATTGTCCCAAGTAATTTCTAGGTTTTTGCCATATTTGTGTTTTCTTGTTGAATACAAGTCATATTTGTATTCTGGCTGTTGCCAGTGCTTCACGTAAAGCATGCTATCTCCTATGCAAATCACTGTTACTATGTATTATCCACTCGGCTGGTATAACAGTTATACTATAGTGTTGTATGTCCTATAAATACAAGTCAGCATTTGGATGAATACAGTTTTATTCGACGTGTCATCAGATTAGTTCTGGCTGGTGGTAGGGGTGTATTGTATTTTACATAGTTATTGTCTGTTTTTCACCTGCATTATTATCATTCTTTAATAAATTTATTGTATCAGTATGCTGCTGCTGAAGAATGTGAATTTCCCATTGGGATTAATAAAGTATCTCTATCTATCTATCTATCTATCGATCTATCTATCTATTTATTTATTTATTGTCAGGCCCAGGGGCCCTTGGATATGTGAGAATACAGGGGCAGATCCTTCCAGCTTAATCCAGTTCAGGGTCCCATGGTGTTGAAGCCTATCTAAACAACCTTGGAAGGCTCCATTCACAAACATACTAACTCTCAGAATAATTGCACAAGGCCAATTTAATGTTGATAATTAAACCATTTTGCAAGTCTTTGGGGATGTTGGCAGGAGGATGTCCATTTGGAGTCTGTTTAACAACCCTGCACAGGATTTGAACTCTGAATTTTTAAGGTAACGTTGCTAACCATTGTGCCTATGAAACAGAAATCAAAGCAATAAGTTAACTTAGAACAGTTACGGCCATTTTCTTATATTTGAAGCCAGTTACTACTGCTAATGGAAACTTTTTCTTTTGCCTTGAAGGATAGGTTTAGTGTTTTTAAGTCAAAGTTCTTTCTTTACAAGTTCTTTCATGGTATATATATTGTATTTTTTTCCACATTAAATTTTATTTTAAAGAGAAGTGTTTTTTTTATAAATTGTAAAAATCCCTTGTGTGTTCTTGCAGCTTACAATGGGGCTAATGGATAAGCATGTCCATAGGTGAATAAAAAAAGTCATAAAACGTACCAAATATTTCAATTTTTCAAGCCATAAATGTTACTGAGTATTGATCTGTGCCTTGAGATTACATACATATTGCAAAATGGCATATCCATTTCAATTTAAGATTGTTTTTTTTTTTTTTTTTTTTTTTTAAACGAGGAAACTGTTAAGATTCAGCCATTTTAAAAGGAGACCGCACTTTACTCCAGTTTACTTTCTTGGCCAGGAATGTGGATTCATTCACCTTGGAAAGTCTGCACTATTATTGAAACCGAATGTTGATGCCCGGATGTATATTGCTGTCTCTGTTCTAAAGACAAGTAAGCAATAATAACAGAAAAAGTCACACTTAGGATTGCTAACATTCTTTTACCATACGGACGCTTACATTATTTCAGTCGCTGCTTTCACTACACAATGACGTGTTCCTGCCTCATTCCGCTCACCCGGGGTCAGGGGCAACCCATGTACTTCTGTTTCCCCTGGCTCCTTGCTGGCAGGTATGTATAAGGAGCACAATTTCAGGATTCATTTTTCTACCAAAAATGAAAAGTGTACCAGTAATCTATCATGTGAGGTATGGCTAATAGAGTCTAAGGGTGATGACTTTTGCTGGTAGCCTCACAGCACCAGGGTCTGCCTGGGTTTCATGCGTACTCCCTGTGTATTTATGGAATAATTGGTATCTGTGCATGTCGGTTCGTTTACTCAAAGCTGCTGTCCTCAGGTTTTCTTAAATCAAAACCTTTGCTGCTTCAAAGTGGACAGGTTTGGTAAGATTTAAGGCATTTTCATTCATCTCTGGACCCGTGTATCCATTATTCCTATTTTTAGCTGCATGAACAGACCAGGAATCTTCATAATGAAAAGCAGCTTCACATTAGAATAAAATTTTTATCTGGCAAATTAATATTATAGTAATTGAGAAGAAATAACTGACTTGAAAAATGCAGAACTTAATCCTTTTCATTTTAAAAATGTGCTTTTTAATCAGATTTCTTAATTGTTTTTCTACCTTTACCAACTAACTGGGGGCTCAAACAGAATTCCTTGAGGGCTACTGTTTTAACTGTAGTTTCTTAATTTATAGCAAATTCCTAGTTTTAATAACTTTTTTTTAATCCAGTGACTTGTTAACACTCTCATTCTCCCACTCAAGACATTTCTAAAACTGTCGATTTTCATTTTTATGAATGTGTTATCAAAATGTTTTGTGCACTAGTAGAGATATTTATACTTTGCAGACCCTTGCAATTTTCTTTTTAGATATTTTATCAAGACAGATATGATGGACAAAAAAAAACTCATTCAAATGGAATTAAGTTAGTAGGACATCTGTTGACTCACTTTTCATCTCCTTATAGTTTGACTGCTGGTTACATTTAAGAATTCTGAATCTGAAAAAGCAAGTTAATTAAAAAAAAAAAAATTAAAATGAAAGTAAAAGCAGCAAGTTCTATTAGCAGCAGTAACTGGTTACTAAATGAGAAAGTGGCCGGAACCAAAACCTTTAGTCACTGCGTCCCTCAAGAATCTGAGTTTGGTATACCGAGTTAGACTACTCCATGCTCAAGTTAGAATTTTTTTTTTTTAATAAAAACTTGTGCATACTATTTAACATCTCAAAACACTATGCACACGTACAAGAGAAAAATATGTATTTTTTCATTTTTGTTATGAAAATTATACTCTTAACAGAAAGACTAGTGTTATCAGTGGTCAGTATTATACTGCTTGGATTGGATCAAGGTGTATAGTTTGTACAGGGATACTTTACTCGGCTCCAGCCTGTAAAGAAAGTGAACCTCTTCACTGTTAATAGAAGGTTGTATGCCATTCTATGAAATATGCATGCACTGCAAGGTTTCTTCCTGAAATATACTTTAAAGTTTAGCTAATCTTCATTAATTCAACTGCCATGTTTAAAATGTTTCCTTAGGCTTGAAAATTCTTGGATTTGTCGCTTAATATTTCAGAAGGCTTTATGTATTCACTAAGGAAATAATGGATATGTCCTTAATAGTAGCCAAAATGGCCATTTAATACAAAACTTGTCTAATGAAGTATTTTAATCTTAATGAAGAAAAATAACCTTTTTTGAGTGCAGGTTATAGATGTGACCGGCAAGAAGGTGCCAGTATAAATAGGAGCAGTAAGCAGTGCATAGATTAATTATGATTTGTTAGTTGCACCATAGTTACCAAAAATTGACCCTTGTTAAAAGATGACTTGCTTCTGAGTAAAATGTAGGGCGAGTCCACAAGAGTACATTGGATCAGCAGCTTTTGGTTGACTCTGTACCTCAGGGAATATCATATCACCATAGAAATAAACACAAAAATCATGGAGGATGAACAGAAGACCATAGGTGACGGTATAGAACACCAGCACAAGATGATCTGGAAGTAGACTTGTGAGTGGAGCCATATACCAGAGATGCATGAATATATGTAGCAGCCAGACTAGATACTTCATGGATAGTGGATTGGGGAAGGACTCCACTTGTGCAGGGACTGTGTGGTCTGAGTTTGGAGGTGACTGTGAAAGTTATTCAAACTGCATCAAATAAGTTGTTTAGTTGGACCCAGATTGCCTTTCATGCTTTTTGAACTATTTTTTGTAGGTGAATAAGTGGATGAGTCCTCCTTGGATATATTAATACTTTGCCATATTTAAGTTAGGCTCAGGGGACTGATGAGGTCTTTTTTCCATTATTGATTTTATTTTGGATTTCAATCCTGCACCCAACATTGTCATTGTGGCATTTGTAGTTTTTTTTTTTTCTTTTTTTTTTCCTGTGTCAGTATGAGATTTTCTTTCTTTATTCCATGGATGTTTTTCATGCAGTTTGCCGTTGTACAGCATTGGCCACAATTGGTTGGAGTCACGTCATAAACCTTATCTCTATTCTGCATTAAAATGTGAAATTCTTTTTCTTGGCCACCTCTATGAAGTGCATGGAGTAAGTAACAAGAAAAATCATTTTTAGGTGGAGTATTTCTTTAATGTCAATTGATATATACATGCATATTCTCAAAGCTGTTTAATCCAGTTAAGTGTTGCAAGTTAAGTTGTTGGAGTCTGTTCTGGCAGCATGGGGCACAAGTTCACCATAATTATAATATGTAATTTACATCGATGGACAAATAATGTCTTCAAGCGATAGCAGTTGTCCATTGTTTTTTTTTTTTTTGTTTTTTTCTGATTTAAACTGTGAATGTACGACTGTTAGAAAAAAATCATGATCCTGCTACTTATTAATGCAAGCTTGACAATTTTTATATAACATCACCCACATACTTGTAATGTTCTTGTCTGAAATATGTAAGCCGTTATATACATATTTATCTTTTTCAAAGCTTAAAATGGATATCTCCTCTTAATACATTTCTATTTTTTTTCTGTGTCTCAAAAGTTGTAACTATTAAAGATAAGGGAAATAAATGTATTTTATATTAAGGTGGTTGTTTCAGGAGGATAAGCTAAAAAAAGGAATAGCTTCTTGTTCAGTATACTCTAGATTTGCAGATATCTTTACAAAGCCTAAACATTTATGAATGCTGTGTTATTAGGAGAGGTCATGATGGTTTAATTTCAAAAGGGTCAGATAAAGAGTAACTTATCTAAAGTTTGTTTAATTTTACACCACAAATTTTAAATCCTAATGCTTAACACTAGAATTACCAGAGCCAACGAAAAAACTCGTAAATCGGGCCCACCTTAAATCCCTTCGCACCTCTCCATCAGCGTCTTTTTTTCTTCTTAATGTGTCGATAAGCAGCAAGCAGCCTGCTATACCACCCCCCCCACCGCTGCAGAACGGGCAAGAAGTTCTCCCAGTTTCTGCCTTGATTGATTATATGGTAGTGAGCTACCCAGAATTGTAAGGGGAAATAATTTGATGTGTGTTTTGTGTCTGACAATCTATGTAAACACATCGTTAAAACAAATGTTTTTCATGTTTTAGTAATAAATAACAAAATGTAGACATGAATTGTATAATGTGTGAAGGCTGATGGCCAAATACCAAACACTTTCACAAAACGTGCAAGTACAATACAACAGCTTCTGTGGTGCTGTGGTTAGAACTGCCGACATATAATCCGGAGATCATGAGTTCAAAACCAGCTCCCTGTAAAATTTACCATTTAGAGTAGTAAACTGGTCTTATTGTTAATATTACACAATAAAAACATACATTTGATTTGTGTCTCTAACAGCCGGTGTAAATTTATAGGACTTGTAAAAAGTTGCGTTTTTTTTTTTTTTTTTTTTTTTACTTTTACTCTCTGTCACGATACAACATGATCTGACGCGGTTACTTTTTATCTGAAACTGGGAATAACTGTAGAAGTGAGTGGTGTTTTTGAGACAATCAAACTGGAAAATCTCTGATCTGGAGGGATAAAAGCTGACACACAAACGCTGGTGAATCTGCCTGTTTTATTGAGTGTTCCTGCTCAGGCAGGCTGAATTAGTATTCACCTTATGGTCCATGATGTCAAAGCCGCACTGAAAAAAAACAGAGACATAGGTATATATGGTATTTGGAATAACTCATTTTATGACCTGTATAGTACATTTCGGAACACATTGTGGCACTGATGCAACATTATTTATATTATTCATATTCATTCGCATGCCTTCTTGCGCTTGTAATCAGTGACCATGGTTTGTTCCTACGCCCCCCCCCGATCTTGCCAGTGTCCACTTTTGGGTGCATGGGGTGTTTCTTTTGTACTCCAGGACGTGCAAAGGAAAGAATAGTACAGAGAGGTCAGTTCCGCGCTATAGGCATCATCAGATTCAAATGTTAACAGTTCATACACAACCAAAGGCCGTACTTTCTAAGTTTACGACATGTGTACCTGTTGCAATGTACGCACTTCTCTCTGTGCTATGGTTACTATTACACTGAAGGGGCTGGGGAAGTGGCAGTCTTGGAACAGAAGCTTGACAATGTTGCATCCTCCTTTGCTTTATACATCGCTTTTTCTTGTAAGAAGCGACGACGAAGCTCCTCTGCAAGATGAGCAAAGAACACTCTTCTTTTCTCAGTGGCCCCTGTATATGCCTTGTACAGTACATGTGCATTGACCGCCGTCAAGTCAACCGTGTTATAGCGCAAGCAACCGGCCACCTGTGTGCTTCTGCTCACACTGAATAAGCTCACGCCTTCTGGTGCACAATGTCAAAGCAGCACCAGGCAAAAAAGAAAAATATCATTTTATGACCTGAATAGTACCAATTAGAAAACATTGTCGCAATAATATTTGAAAACGAATAGCGTCAGATCAGCTGTAAATGTATGGTATTTCTAAAAGTTAGCTTTTTTTTCAGTTTTATTCTGTCATGTTAATGCTCCCCCTCACCCTCAAACCCCCCCACACCCCACCCCCAATCTGATCGGGATCAGGTGAGAATTTATACTGGCACTATTAGTCATATCGGGGGGGTTTGCGGAGGGAGAGCATGAGCATATAGTTATGAAAAAGTTTGGGAACCCCTCTCAGCCTGCATAATAATTTACTTTCAACAAAAAAGATAACAGTGGTATTTCTTTCATTTCCTAGGAACATCTGAGTACTGGGGTTTTTTCCAAACAAAGATTTTTAGTGAAGCAGTCTTTAGTTGTATGAAATTAAATCAAATGAAAGCTGGCTGTGCAAAAATGTGGGTACCCTTGTAATTTTGCTGATTTGAATACATGTAACTGCTCAATACTGATTTCTTGCAACACCAAATTGGTTGGATTAGCTCGTTAAGCCTTGAACTTCATAGACAGGTGTGTCCAATCATGAGAAAAGGTATTTAAGGTGGTCAATTGCAAGTTGTGCTTCCCTTTGACTCTCCTCTGAAGAGTGACAGCATGGGATCCTCAAAGCAACGCTCAAAAGATCTGAAAACAGATTGTTCAGTATCATGGTTTAGGGGAAGGCTACAAAAAGCTATCTCAGAGGTTTAAACTGTCAGTTTCAACTGTAAGGAATGTAATCAGGAAATGGAAGGCCACAGGCACAGTTGCTGTTAAACCTAGGTCTGGCAGGCCAAGAAAAATACAGGAGCGGCATATGCGCAGGATTGTGAGAATGGTTACAGGCAACCCACATATCACCTCCAAAGACCTGCAGGAACATCTTGCTGCAGATGGTGTACCTGTACATCGTTCTACAACTCAGCACAATTTGCACAAAGAACATCTGTATGGCAGGGTGATGAGAAAGAAGCCCTTTCTGCACTCATGCCACAAACAGTCGCTTGTTGTATGCAAATGCTCATTTAGACAAGTCAGATTCATTTTGGAAGAAAGTGCTTTGGACTGATGAGGCAAAAATGTAGTTATTTGGTCATAACAAAAAGCGCTTTGCATGGTGGAAGAAGAACACCACATTCCAAGAAAAATACGTGCTACCTACTGTCAAATTTGATGGAGGTTCCATCATGCTGTGGGGCTAGTTCATGGACTGGGGCCCATGTTAAAGTCGAGGGTCGGATGAATTCAACCCAATATCGATAAATTCTTCAGGATAATGTTCAAGCATCAGTCATAAAGTTGAAGTTATTCAGGGGTTGGATATTCCAACAAGACAATGACCCAAAACACAGTTTGAAATGTACAAAGGCATTCATGCAGAGGGAGAAGTACAATGTTCTGGAACGGCCGTCACAGTCTCCTGACTTAAATATCATCGAAAATCTATGGGATGATTTGAAGCAGGCTGTCCATTCTCAGCAGCCATCAAATTTAACTGAACTGGAGAGATTTTGTATGGAAGAATGGTCAAAAAATACCTCCATCCAGAATCCAGACGCTCATCAAAGGCTATAGGAGGCGTCTAGAGGCTGTTATATTTTCAAAAGGAGGCTCAACTAAGTGTTGATGTAATATCTCTGTTGGGGTGCCCAAATTTATGCACCTGTCTAATTTTGTTATGATGCATATTGCATATTTTTTATTAATCCAATAAACTTAATGTCACTGCTGAAATACTACTGTTTCTATAAGGCATGTCATATATTAAAAGGAAGTTGCTACTTTGAAAGCTCAGCCAATGATAAACAAAAATCCAAAGAATTAAGAGGGGTTCCCAAGCTTTTTCATGACTGTATATACCTATGTCTCTGGTTTTTTTTGTCAGTGCGGCTTTGACATCATGGACCATAAGGTGCATACTAATTCAGCGTGAGCAGGAACACTCAATAAAACTGAATTAAAAAAAATTCAAGTGACGGTGAGATACGAAGCAGACAGATTCACCAGTGTTTGTCTGTCAGCTTTTATCCCTCCAGATCAGAGAATTTCGAGTTCGATTGTCTCAAAACACCACTCGCATCTACAGTTATTCCTAGTTTCAGATAAAAATTAACCACGTTCGGATCATGTTGTATCGTGATCGTGACTGAAAGAGTAAAAGTGGAAAAAAAAAAAAAACCTGCTAATTTTTACAAGTACTATAAATTTACACTGGCTGTTGCAGACACGAATCAAATGTATGTTTTTATTATGTAATATTAACAGTAAGACCAGCTCACTACTCTAAGTGGTAAATTTTCCATGGGGCTGGTTTCAAACTCACGACCTCCGGATTATAAATCGGCAGTTCTAACCACAGCACCACGGAAGATGTTGTATTGTACTTGCACGTTTTGTGAAAGTGTTTATTTGATATTTGGCCATCAGGCTTCGCACATTATACAGTTCATGTCTACATTTTGTTATTTATTACTAAAACATGAAAAACGTTTCTTTTAACGATGTGTTTACATAGATTGTTGTAGACACAAAACACACATTAAACTATTTCCCCTTACAATTCTGGGTAGCTCACTACCACATAGTCAATCAAGGCAGGAACTGGGAGAACTTCTTGCCCGTTCTGCAGCGGTAGGGGGATGGTATAGCAGGCCGCTTGCTGCTTATCGACACATTTAGAAAACAAAAGACGCTGATGGAGAGGTGCGAAGGGATTTAAGGTGGGCCGAATTTACAAGATTTTTCATTGGTTCTGGTAATTCTAGTGTTAAACAGAGGTGTGGTGGTAAAAACAACCTAGAACATTGTAAGGCAAAGGCAGGTGAAAAATGTCTACAGGACTAAGGTTAAGACCTAACTACTGTATAGTATCTAGGAATAGTACAACGAAGCAGTCTACAAATTTAGATGAACAATACCAATGAATACACTTGTGCCATCATCCTGTGAAGTTTGAATTTTTTTTTTATATTGGAATTTTGATTAAGAATTTATTAAGTTTGAGATGAACCAAAAATAGTAAAGAGATTTTGAACATTACAGTTTGATGCTATTTGTGCACCAAGCAAGTAATATTGCAGAGCAGACCATATGGAGTTAGATTACTGCCAAAAGTCAGTGCATTAGCATGACTGATATGATTTGCCAGCATGCTGAAGACATTGTAAATGCAAATGATAAATTTTTGCAAGCATGCGTAGGACATTTTGAGGGTGAGCGATACGTTGTGCGTTTAGTTATATTTCATTGGAAATCATAAAGAGAGGAAGCATAATGTATTAAAAAAAAAAAAAAAAAAAAATTTTAAGGACTGTTGGTGGTGCCTATCTCTGCAGCAAGCCAAGTAGCAATCATGGGTGTAATTCTATTCAGTATATTACCTCCTTGGTGTTAACTGCTTGGAAATGTATGTAAATTGCATTACACCCGAATCAAACTCAGTAAGATGTGTTAATAACCCCCTTTATAGTGTTATGCCCAAATAACTCTGGGGATAGTGTTCTGCTGCCATATAGTAAATGAAATATTGCGCAAAAAAATTGTTTTTCTATACATTCTGCCACTTTTTGATAACTCTAACTCATCAATATTCATGAGTGGGGTGGTGCCTTCAACCAAAAGCAAAATGGCAAACAAAAGCTGTAAAGCCAGTTTTAGAACAAACTGCAAATGAGCCATTCCTTGATTTGTGTGATGATGATGATGTGAGTTGGTCATCAGATGTTGACATGGATAGTGAAACTGCAACCTTTCAGTGATTCCAAACTGCCAGGATTCAGTGATGTTCATGTTTGGTGTCCGCTTTACACTACTACTGACAATCCTGTAACTCCGATCTAGTGATGTCTGTTGGTTATAATTATCTGGTCTTTTTATGATTTGATGATAGTCTGATGGAGAAAATGTTTTTTGAAAATAACCACTATGCTGAGCAGTGTTCAAAAAGTAACAGTAAACAGTTTACTTGTTACAGTTGCTAGTAGACTGCCACTGGAGGTGACATGCAGGTGTTTTTCAGTCACTTGATCCTGCAGGGTATAGTAGATAAACCAGTCCAGAGATGGCATTGGTCCACAAACCAGTTGTTGAAGACACCGCCATCTGGTCGAACAGTGCCTATGTGTGTTGGTGGCTGTTTTAAAACATTACACAAGACACGTTGTCACTAATAAATTTGCAAATACCTCAAGTAAACTTTTTTCATATTGTCATTATGTGATGTTGTGTGTAGAATTCTGAGGAAGAAAATGAATTTAATCCATTTTGGAATAAGGCTGTAACATAACAAAATGTGGAAAAAGCGATGCGCTGTGAATACTTTCCGGATGCACTGTATATTCTAAGTCTACATCAGTACAGCAGTAGACTATAGACATACTGTATCTATGTTGAAGTTTTGGGATTTACATTTTTCTGTTACATATATTTTTTTGTTGTTGGAAATAAAATATTCACTTTTGGCTCATTTTTCCAGGAGTAAACATGATGCTAAGCAAGCTACAAATGTGATGATCTGTTGTTGTTTTGTAGTAAAAGTTGTTAAACTGTCAAAACAGTTTGGATTTAGAGAGGAAGTCTGAGGTTTTTTTTGCATCAATTTTGTGTGAATCCAAAAAGAACAAAAGACAGACACTATGCTCATCTGTTTTTAAAGTACAAAAATACAGTGTCTTTAGTAATTTGTTCCTCAGTATTTATTATTTGAAGACTTGATCGTGGTATTTCCCAGCAGAAGCTAATTTCAACTGAAATCATTCAATCATTGAACAACGGAAAGTGAAATGCAGAATTGGTCAACAAAGTCATTCACATTAAGGTTTCAGAGTTTCTTTTTGACATTTCAGTAAACCATTTGGTGCACATAAGCCACTGAGACTGGGTCAGAAATATTTTTTCATACTTACTTACAAGTAGTGACTTCAGCAACTTTCTTGTGATTTTTGTGATGATTTCAAAACAGTTGGCATAAAATCATATACAGGTACTCCTCACTTTACGACCGAGTTCCGTTCCGACGACTATGTCGTTAAGCGAATTGGTCGATAAGTGAGGAGCTTGCGCCGGGAATATAGGATCGTTGTAAAATTATAAAATTATGCAACAAACTTCAAATTTTTTTCATAAAAAGACATGCATATGTACATATTGTCATTTGTAAATAATTCTGTCGATTTTTCGCCTTCACGTGCCTTCAGAGTCTCAGATACTGTGTGCCATAGCTTGAATTATTAAAAGGCTTATTGGCATATTATTTTGCATCTGGTTGTCAAACCAGATTGCCAATAATTTCTCCATCTCATTAATAAGACCTTTTCGCTGCCTAGTTATTATGGCTTTAAATCCTGTCGATGATTTCACCGCCTCTTTCACTCTAACTTTATCCTTTAAAATCGTTGAAATTGTTGAATGTGCCAATTTCAAGTCACATGCTATTTCATCCATCCATCCATCCATCCTCTTCCGCTTATCCGAGATCGGGTCGCGGGGGCAGCAGCTTGAGCAGAGATGCCCAGACTTCCCTCTCCCCGGCCACTTCTTCTAGCTCTTCCAGGAGAATCCCAAGGCGTTCCCAGGCTAGCTGAGAGACAGTCCCTCCAGCGTGTCCTGAGTCTTCCCCGGGGCCTCCTCCCGGTTAGACGTGCCCGGAACACCTCACCAGGGAGGCGTCCTGGAGGCATCCTGATCAGATGCCCAAGCCACCTCATCTGACTCCTCTTCTCTGAGCCCCTTCCGGATGACTGAGCTTCTCACCCTATCTTTAAGGGAAAGCCCAGACTCCATATGGAGGAAACTCATTTCAGCCGCTTGTATTCGCGATCTCGTTCTTTCGGTCACTACCCATAGCTCATGACCATAGGTGAGGGTAGGAACGTAGATCAACTGGTAAATTGAGAGCTTTGCCTTGCGGCTCAGCTCCATTTTCACCACGACAGACCGATGCAGAGTCCGCATCACTGCGGATGCCGCACCAATCCGCCTATCGATCTCCCGCTCTATTCTTCCCTCACTCGTGAACAAGATCCTGAGATACTTGAACTCCTCCACTTGGGGCAGGATCCTGTTTTACCAGCTTCATAGTCTTGTATGATTTTTATTTTCATTTCAAGGTTGATAGCTTTCCTTCGTTTCTTAACAATTTCTCCAGATGATGCCATACTTTTTTTTTTTTGTCGACATCTGTACTATTTTGGGGTTACAAATATGTAAAACAAAACGAGGTTACACAGTGACTGCTTGTAGGAATGAAACTGACTGAAAAAGCGCATAGCAAGCCTATAGTACGCTCAGTGCGCATGTCACCATTCGCCACTGACTGACACTCAAGCTGAGAAAGGGGATTCCCCGAATTGCAGGTCGAAACTCGATTGGTCGTAAGTGCGAGTGGTTGTTAAGCAAATAGGTCGTAAAGTGAGGAGTACCTGTAGTGCATACTCACCCAAAATTTCATGTTGTTCCTTTTGTGCTGTATCTGCTTCTGTTTGTACTCCATAATGCAGTATGTCAAAGATTTGACTTTGTACCATACTGTTCTTCTGTTGCATTTTTATAAGTGATTTATCAAAGTCGTAGTAGAACCCAGTTGATGCCATGTGAAATAGTGACATGTGAAACAGTTACTTGGGAACTGAGGATTTTTTTGGTAGGCATTCCAGTTTAGGAGAATATTTTTGGACTAGACAAGCCATGAATGGTCAGATTTTTAGATGAGAGCTTTTATGATTGTAGAGAATAAATGAGTAATTTTTATGTTTAAAATGTAACACTGGATCTCTAGTATATAGAGGAAGTTTAAAATGTAGGGATGCACCGATACCACTTTTTTGGAAAACGAGTACGAGTACTTGCATTTCAGTATTCGCCGATACCGAGTACTTGCCGATACCGAGTACTTAATAAAAACATGATTTAAATTTACAGGTAACAGCTTTAGTCATATAATTTAACAAAAAAAACAAGAAACTCTCGTCTATCCACTGGGAGGTTAGGCTAATTAGCGACACGGGGCTAACACTGCTTGTCCAAATATCCGTGGTGAAACTAAACGCAGAGGAGGCTTGCAGTAGGCTGTGGATATGTTTTTTCACGGAGTCGTGTAGTTTAGGCAGCTCCGTGTCAGTCATGTAGCGGCGGCTTGGGACATCATATCTGGGCTCCAGAACATGGAGGAGACGCAGGAATCCCACATTTTCTACCTCCGAGAGTGGCTGGTCACTCAATGCAATGTACTCGATAATTGCGTGTGTTATTTTCACAGCACGTGGATTGTCTCTGGACATTTTCTCTCGTCTTGCAAGAGTTTGCTGCAGCGTGGGTTGTGTTGGTTTAGAAGCGTGGGTAAACTCTTTGTACTCGTTGTCGTGTTGGGATTTTAGGTGCTTGATTAAATTACTTGTGTTAAATGCGCTACCTTTTGAGCCTCCTCTGGACAATTTCGCTGAGCACAATTTGCAGTCTGCCTTTGTTTTGTCGTCTTCATTCACTTTGAAATAGTTCCACACGGCTGACATGTCTCGCCTCGCCTTCTCCCCGCTCTGAGCTGCAGCCGGGGTCTGGGGGCGGGCACTCGGCGCCTGTGATTAACCCCTTACACGCCGCTCAAACATAGACATTTCTCAGACCGTGGTATCAGTCCCCGGTATCGGGGGACTTTTAACGAGTACGAATACTTTAGAAAATGTGGTATCGAGGCCGATACCAGATACCTGTTTCGGTATCGGTGCATCCCTATTAAAATGTAATATAGCATCTCTAATAATTATAGGAAATTTTAAAATGGCCAAAGTAGAAGTATGTTTTGGGAAAAAAAAAATAAAAATAAAAAAAATGGTAACAAGCCAGAGCTTCAGCTTGTATTCAGAATAGAGTCCACACTGATAAATGAGAACTTCAATATTTTTGATTTATTAACACAAATTAATTTCTGTTCATGGAGTTTAATTATCAACAAAAGATTAAAATGTGATGGAGATTTTACCAGTTCTTTACTGAGGGTATGTCTTTAATTGATTTGTTTATCAGAGAATAACAATGTTGTCAAAATGTGTGTGTGTGTGTGTGTGTAAAAATCTGAATATGTTGTGTGTGTGTATATATAAACGTGTATCTCTTTTGCTACTGCAGGATCCATTTTCATCTGTTTATTTTTTAATTTTCAGGATTTTTATAACTGGCCTGATGAATCCTTTGAGGAAATGGACAGTACACTGGCTGTACAACAGGTAAAAGTACTGGTTGTAATGTTACTGTAATTTTTACTAAAATTAAAGAAATATCTTTGCATTTTGCAGGAGAACATATTGCATATGATGATTCATCAGTAGGCAATTATGAGCATCTGTATCAATAATAGAAACTTGAATTAAAAACTTTCTCTAAGTATTGTGACAGGGCTTTTGGTGGGTAGAAGTGTCAGGCATACCTTTGTGAACCTTTTCAAAGTGAGTAGTAGAAATTTATTGTTTGTTGAACATCCCAGACATTCAGCTTTCCGTGAACCTGTCTGAACTGGAATCACTGGCTTTAACGACTTCACCACGTCCACAACATCTGATCCTTTTAGATGACAGACATGCTATCAGTAATTCTGGAATTCACACTATAGCTTTCTGGACTATTGCATAGGTAAACAAAGATGGCAATATGTTAAGTTATTTTTAGTTTGGTACGATTTAAATTGTCTATTGTGAAGAACCTCTAGAAGTTGGTCAGTGCTTCTCTCGTGACTTTCACCTGAAGTCCACTTAAAGTTCAAATGACTTCAGTCTGTAGACATTTGTTTATATTGTGTCTTTACATACTGTGGTGCATCTTCAGCCTTTGGAATTGCAGGAATATGTATAAAACAGTGCTTGATAAATAGGTGATTGTGCCTAATGATTCAGAACACTCAAGAAATAAACAGAATATTTTGTAATGTTATCATAATTAAATTTTTAATCGTGATTTTTTTCATTGCCTTGCTTCCCCCCCTGGTATTTGCTCAGAAAAGCTATTGAACTGTTGTACAGGTTGATTAGTAGCTATTCTTATCACACCCAGTGGGTATTGGGGAGAGATGAATAAAACGTAAAAAGAGAAGCAACTGCAAAAATCATTACTGTTTGCTGTGATCTGAGGAACCTTGTCTACATCCCATTTCCAAAAGGAATTAAAGTAAATACAAAGATGACATAATCATAATTGTTAAAAAAGCTTACTTTCAGAGTTCCTTTCAGCTGTCCAATATCAAGAACGTTCCGAATTCAACCCCATTGCTGTCACTAATAAACATCCCACGAGCAGAAGCTATATCTTTATGTATAGATGTTGCAAAAAAATGCCACTCTCCAAAGCCCTAGGTAGAAGGATTGAGAAAGTGCTCCCTTCAGTAATAACACAAGACTAAACTGGATTTATTAAAAGTAGAGATACGACGTGCATAGATGGTCTACCCTGCATCTTACTTTAGCTGTTCCTATTTCAAAATATCCTCATATACATTAACAAATCTTTTTAAGACATTAGATTCAATCATAACCTCATTTATTTGGAATTCGAAAAATCCACACATTTAAAAGGTTACCCTACAACGACCTGAATCAGAAGGTGGCATGGCTCTACCTAATTTTCAGTTTTATTACTGGGCGGCAAACATACAAGCTATAAAAACCTGGACACAAATAGATGAACACACACTGGCTTGGTCCGCAATAGAAATTAAATCCTGCAGCACTTCTTTATATTCCTTGCTTTGTACAACAGTAAATACAAAGTATCATCAGTATACTAACAACCCAGTTCTCCTTCATTCACTCAGAATATGCAACCAATGTAGAAAGCACTTTAAGTTAGCGAATATTTTATCTGTGGAACCTCTACATGATAACCACCTTTTTCCACCCTCTCGAACATACAGTTTTTAATGTTTGGAAAACATATGGGATTAAATCATTTAGAGATTTGTATATAGATAATGTCTTTGCATCCTATGAACAGTTATCCTCCAAATTTAATCTCCCATCAACACAATTTTCAAATTAGAAACTTTGTTAAATGAAATCTGCCCAATTTTCCTCACCTCCTACCTATTTCTATTCCAGAAGAGAGATTGATCAGACTTGGGGACTCAAGACAGCATCTCTTTAATATATAAAAACATTTTAAAGTCCCTTTCTTTTAAAGATCCCAGAGCACAGTGGAGTGGGCAGCCATGCACAGAATTCACTCTAGCTCCGTATGTCCAAAACATTCAATTATTCAACATAAAAATTTTTATTGAACCCATCTATCTCGTTTGAAATTGTCCAGAATGTTTCCAGGGTAAGATCCAACCTACGAACGCTGCAGTCGAGCCCCAGCTTCACTGGGCCACATGTTTTGGGCATCTACCAAATTAATATTCTTCTGGACGAAAATTTTTAAATGCCTCTCAGACAGCCTTGCTGTCACAATCCCTCCTAATCCATTAACGGCTGTGGTTGGTGTACTCCCAGATTTGCTAAAGTGGAGAAGGACAAACAAACTGTAATTGCCTTTACTTCACTACTAGCATGTAGACTTATCTTGCTAAACTGGAATAATCCTAACTCGTCTCTTATAAGTCAGTGGGTAACTGATGTTCTATACTATTTGAAAATGGAAAAAATCAAATTCTCACTTAAAGGATCTGTACAAAACTTTTTTTAAAACCAGGCAGGACCTAATCAATAACATTTTAGAATAAGCATTTATATTGTGGGAAAAGACTCTTCTCTCTTTACTACTCTTTAACAGTTTTGCTCTGGTTGTTGGCCTTCCTATCTTTCTTGTGGGTGGGGGTTGATTTGATTTTAGTTTTGTTAAGTTAGACTTGATTGTATGGAATGTTACATGCTTTTAACAAATTTTAATTAAAAAAATAAAAAAAATCCTTTCAGCTGTCCGATATCAAGGATGTTTGTCAGATATAATTAATGTTCTGCTATTTATTTTCTATAGTACATTCAACAGAACATTCGCTCAGATTGTTCGAACATTGATAAGATCTTAGAACCACCAGAAGGACAGGATGAGGGTGTGTGGAAATACGAGCATCTCAGGTATTTATAAAGTTTGTGTGTGTGTGTATAATGTAATTTCTGTTAACTTCACATAATCTACAGTTAGTAGATTATGTGTGTATAGTGAATTTAGAAGCAATTTGGACCCCTTCACTTTCTTTTCATTTTCTTTTCACTTTATTATGTTGTAGATTTAATTTTAAATGGATACATTTTTGTCATTTTTGTCCCTCAGTATAAACTAAATAACTTGTATTGATAAAATGAAAACGTTTTCAGAAAGGTTTGAAAACTTATGAAAAATCTATAACTGACATCTCTCACTTTTAAGTTTTCAGACCTTTTGCTGTGACACTCTAAATTGTGATCAGGTGCACCCTGTTTTCTTTAATTATCCTTGATGTCTCTAGAAATTGATTGGAGTCCACTTGGTGCAAATTAATATGATTGGACATTGTTTAGAAAGACACACATACCAGTGTATATATCTTCTTCTTCTTGTTCTTTCGGCTGCTCCCATTAGGGGTTGCCACAGCGGATCATCTTTTTCCATATCATTCTGTCCTCTGCATCTTGCATCTGCATCAATTCACACTGTATGTTTTGGCAAATTAAACCTTGAAACCCAAGGATCTCTCTGTAGACCTCTGCAATATTGTGGTGTGGTATGAGTCAGGGAACGCAATTAAACCATTTCTTAAGCAATGAGTTTTCCCAGGAGCACAGTGGCCTCAAAATATGTGAAATGGAAGGAGTTTGTGACCACCAGGACTATTACTAGAGTTTGCTATCTGACCAAACTGAGTAACTGGGCAAGAAGGGCCAATGTTAAGGGATGTGACCAAGATCCCATTGCTTACTCTAACAGAGCTTCAGGAGTACTTTGTTGAGATGTGAAAACCTGTTGGAATGATGACCATATCAGCAGCACTCCATCAATCAGGTGTTTATGGTAGGGTGGCTACATGGAAGCTTCTCGAGTAAAAGGCATTTAAAGGCCGTGGAGAGTATGAATAAAAAGATTCTCTGGTCTGATGAGACAAAGGTTTAACTCTTAGGTCAGAACGCCAACCCATATGTGGGGCAAGGAATAGATACTACTCATCACCTGCCTAATATCATCCCTAAGGTGAAACATGATGGTGGCAGCATCATGCTAGTGGGGTGTTTCTCGGCAGTAGGGACAGGGAGACTAGTCAGAATTAAGAAAGGGATGAATGTAGCCTGTGGACGAAAAGAGTGCAGACTGACAGCAGGCGGGTGATATTTTGTTAGTTCTCTTTTATTTCACATTAGGAGTCACAGGAAGTAAAGATTCAGAGAGCACAGTCTATCGCCGCAGGGCTCGTCTGAACCCTGAACGACAGCTTGGGGGGAGCTTATATACCCCTTCGTCTCATGATTAGTGAGACAGAAAAATATCCTTATTATCACAATTTTAAAGTTAGGCAATATATCTGAGCTAAGCATTATCTATGTCCCCAAGACTGATCACAGGACAGACGCCTTGCACTTGCAGCCTGCAGTCTTATGACCCTGAGTCATTCACTTTGAGGAAGTTAACAAAAAAGGCAGTTTAAATCATGTAGAAACCATTTTCCTGAGCCCTTGGGTAACACAATTTTGTTAGTTCATAAATCAAGTTTTCTTACTGGCAGGGTTACAAGCATTGTTATGAAACTTAGTTACCAAACACATAGGGTACGTGGTGATGAGGAGAACATTCTTCTTCTACAAGCCAAATACAGATAGGTCTTTGAAGAAAACCTGCCCCAGCGTGTATGCAGACTAGAGCAATTATGGGGTGTTGTGTGTAGAATTCTGAGGAAAAAAATGAATTTAATCCATTTTGGAATAAGGCTGTAACGTAACAAAATGTGGAAAAAGTGATGTGCTGTGAATACTTTCCGGATGCACTGTATATTTCCTGTACAAAATCTGGAGAGACATAGATTGTAAATTTACAGATGCTTTCCATCCTATCAAACTAAGCTGAGAGGATCTGACAGGAAGAATGGGATAAACTACCTAAACCCAGCTCTGCAGACCTTTTAGAGACATGCCCAAGAAGGTTCTCAGGTGTTGCAAAAGGGGCTTATACTGTACAAGGTACTGAGTTGAGGGACTGAATACCTCTGTGAGTGAGAGATTAGTTTTTGTTTTTTGGAGAAGTGTATTTAGGATTGAAGCCAGAAAGCACTTCTTTTTACAAAGAGTTGTGGGAACCTGGAACAAACTATCAATACAGATAGTTAAAACAGAAACCTTAACAACCATTAAGAAGTAGATGGATGAGATATTGGGAGAGCTTAGCAAATAAGCTTGATGTACTGAATGGTCACCTCTTATTTGTCAAACTGTAATATTCTCATACATTTGCTAGCCTTTCTGGAGACATGTTTTCTCTTTGTTATTAATGGGTTATTGTATGTATATTAATGGGCAAAATAGCAAGTTTTATCCATTAAAAATTTAATCTACAATACAATCAAGTGTACAGAAAGTGAAGAGGTCAGAGTACTTTCTGAATACACGATGGAACAGAACCCTCATAATACATAACTCATTCTTGAGAATGTTACCTTATTATATGATTTAATACCTTTTATTACTATTTATGGTCATTTTATATTATGTCTGTTTCTTATTTTGAAGTTTGTTCTGTATTTTATTTTAATCAGTTTATCCTTTTTCAGACAGTTCTGCCTTGAGCTCAATGGACTTGCTGTTAAATTACAGGTAAGTCATTGGGTATAAAACATTGTAATAAAAGAAAATCTCTGTAGGCTTGTAGGTATTTTTTATAGATGTGTCAGATTCCAAAAAGCATTGTGTACAAAAAACCTTTGAAGGAGTTCTGTAGGAAAAAGTGATTTGGGATTCCTTTAGGGTGGTGTTACTGTCTGCCTGAATGTGAAATAGTTAGTCTGTGTTGTAGGCCTATTTGGTATTTCACATTAAAGATTAAATTCTGACTGACATAGAATAAATAACAGAACATATCATACTTCATAATATATATATATATGTTATTTGTGTACTTGCTAAAGAAGGTTTGTTTTATCAAATACACTTATCAGCCACAGCATTAAAACCACTGACAGGAGGAGTGAATTACATTGATTATCTCTTTAAAATGATGCCTGGTAAGGGTTGGGATATATTAGACCGCAAATAAACAACCAGTTCATGAAGGTGATGTGTTGGAAGTAGGAAAAATGGGCAGGTGCAAGGATCTGCATGACTTTGACAAGGGCCTAACTGTGATGGCTAGACGATTGGATCAGAGCATCGCCAAAATGGCAGGTCTTGTCAGGTGTTCCCTGTATGCAGTGGTTAAAACCTACCAAAAATGGTTCAAGGAAGGACATCTGGTGACCGGGTCACAGGTGCAGAAGACTCCCTGATTCTCCTGGGGAGCGAAGGCCATCCCATCTGTTCTGATCCAGCAAAAGAGCCACTGTAGTACAAATTGCTGAAAAACTCAATGTTGGCCATGAGAAAAAGGTATTGGCACACACAGTGCTTCGCAAGTAGCTGTGTAGTGTGAGACTGGTCAGAGTGCCCATGCTAAACCCGCTCCACCACTGAAAGTGCCTTCAGTGGGCATGTGGGCATCAGAATTGGACAATGGGGCAATTTTTTTTGATTATGTGAACAGTTTGGTACAGGTATGTCGTTTACCTGGGGAAGAAATGGAAGAAGGATGCATTGTGGGAAGAAACAATGTTTTGCTGAGAAACCTTGGGTGCTGGCTTTGATGTGGATGTTACTTTGACACATACCACCTACCTAAAGATTGTTGATGACCGTGCATACAGCTTCATGGCAGTGGTATCCCCTGATGGCAGTAGCATCTTTCAAGGTTTTGACTTGGCCCCCACATTGCCCAGATCGCAGTTCAATTGAGCCTCTGTGGGAGGTGCTGCTAAAGTGTTTGTGCCAGATAAGACAAGACTCCTTCAGATGTCTTATGGTGTCCATGTCTCGATCTTGGGGACCTACACAATAACTGGGCAGGTGGTTTTAATGAATGCTGTGTATGTTAGAATATGACCATGTCTTTTTTTGCCACACTAAATGATACAAATGCAGTACAGCATTTTTCTGAACAGTGTGAATTATGTGTAATACAATCCATGTAGTATTAGCTCACAGCCTTACTTGATCCTCTCATTTTACTTTATCCATGGCTTATTTTTAAGGATGCCTCTATTAAATGGACATCTTAGAAACATCTTCAGAAAGAGTTCATTTTTCCCAGTCTGGTAAACAAGCATGGATAAATGTTTTTAGAAAGAGCTAGTTTCTGTTTCCCAGATGTATGTAATTTAACTTTTTTGTTTAATCTTTTTTTATTTTTATCAACCCCCCCATCTAGGGAGAGTGTCATCCTGACACATGTACACAGATGACAGCAACTGAACAGTGGATTTTTCTCTGTGCTGCTCACAAAACTCCTAAAGAGGTGAAACACTATCTTATATTTGTAATTTTGATAAATTTTAAATTCGCTATGTTTTGCATATATGTATTAAATTTTAAATTAACTTTTTTCCTTTGGCATAAATTTACCTCTGTGTATAAAATTAAGAGGTGTTTTGAAATACCTAATAGTGTTTTTTTTGTTTTTTTTTTCTTTCATGCTGTGCAATAAGAATTATTGATTGAGCTCTAGGTAATTGTTCTGTTTAAAAGAATTTGTGGGATTTTCAACACACTTATAAGTAATAGCTATTATCAGAAAAGAAAACAAAATTCTGTATTTTCAATCCTTGGAATTCTACTTTGTTATAACACCTTTATGTTCATCTCCTTTGGTTATGCTGTATGTAATGTTCAAATATTAGAAGTCTGTTGTTACATTTGTCATTTTAAGCCTGCACTCTGCAGTTCTGTACTCCACTAAACAGTGAGATATAAACCAGGGTGTCTCTCTGGTTTTATAGATAGATAGATAGATAGATATGGACTGGAACTTGTGTCTGCCTGTCTGTGTTGGGTTAGGGTGGCTGTACACACCCCAGTGGTCCACAGTGTATATAAAAAAACATGTTTTATTTGAAACTTGTGATGTTTCTATATCAGTTACTAATGCTATTTAGAATTTACTCCATCCTATATTTTGCTTCAAAGTATAATCCTTATTTAATTTTAGGTGCAGTATTCCACTACTGAAGTGTTAAAATAGGATTACAGTGTGTCATTTCCTGAAGGGCCGCAATGTCTGCGCAGTTTCATTTATAGACTGTAATTGGTACTCGGTTGTTGATTGCAATGGAACATAATTTTGTGTCTTAAAGGATAAATTTGAAATTTTTCAAGTTGGAAGTTATTTCATCAAAATTACAGTATAAAATTTTTCCACATGAAATTGCATTCAAAAGTGAAGCATGTTTTACACATTAAAAAAAAAAAAAAAAAAAAAACTAAGTGGCCCACACATGCATTTAATAATGGAGCACATGAATACTGGAGTCCTGTCATTAAAAGTCTTAAAACTTAACAAATACATCTAGTTTTCAAGCCAAAAATATTGAGTGTTGCTAAGCATGTTGAGATTGTACATATATTGCAAACAGTGTTATGGACATCATTTTAATAAGGGGGGGAAAAAAGCAAACCATTGTTGTGAGATTGTTATTTTAAAAGGAGACTGGTTGGGCTCCTGATTTTGTCAGGTTTGTTGTCTTCTGCGGTATCGTTTCAGCCCCAGGGTGATTGTCCCCACTGCAGCCTGTGAAATGGGGAGGAGGTACTTGTCCTTAGGGGTGTGAATTCACCTTGGGAAGTCCTCGCAGAGGGGTCTTACTATTATTATTGTATGTTGTTTCCCAGATGTGGATTGCTACTTAGTAACTGGAAAAGTCACATGATTGGTGACATTCTTTTACTATATGGAAGCTTTTTTTCGTTATTTTTGCAAAGATCACTCCAATTGTTGATGGATTAACCATGCATACATGTTTCAGTGAGGAGACAATATTGAGCTTGTGCATAGCACGTAACCAAGTGACTAGAACTGAACAGATGTTACTGGCATCCATCCATCCATTTGCCTAACCCATCTTTCCAGGGAAGGGCCACAGGGTAGCTAGAGCCTGTCCTGGTAAGCTTTGGACACAAGGCAAGAACAGTCCCTGGGCAGGACACCAGTCAATTTCAAGGCAAACAGATACTGCTTTACTAACAAAAGTCCACCTAATGTGCATGTGTTTGGACCACGTGAAACCCCAGTCTCCTTCAATGACTGACAGCAGAGATACACTGTGCCACTCAATAATAATAATCGTCCATCCATCTTCCTGACCCTCATTTCCAGGACATAGTCATGGGGCAACTAGAGCCTACCCCAAACAATCATAGAGAAAAAGGTGGGAACAACACCTGGATAACCATAATGTTCTAGGGTTCTAATAATAATAATGATAATATCATCATAATTGTCCTCAATATCTTTCGTCCATTAATCTGTGTTTTTTCTCCTCTGTTGGCTTAATAATAAAAATAATAATGAAAATAAGCCACTCCTCTTCTTGACCCTTTATCTAGGATAGGGGCACAAGGCAGCAAGCATTGGAAGCAAAGCAGAAACAATCCCCGAGCAGGGCAAGCAAACACAATCACAGGTCACTTTGTAAGTTCAGTACAGATGTTTTAACATTGGCAGAGTAGGCTGTCATTCCTGCCTCACAGAGTCTGGTTCTGTATAGTATGTGTGTTCTCCCTGTGCATTTATGGATTGATTGGGACCAGTGTTAGTGAATTTACTCACTCCAGATCATTGTGCCCAGTTCCTTTATTATCATATTGTCCAGGTGTTCGGCAGCAGCACCATACCTTACATAGGTCTAGACCATCAGTTGTAGACTTTTTTTTTTTTTTTGATTATATATGCACGACACCCACCATTAAAAAGTTGGCTTGGCTCTTTCAGAAATCTAAGTCTTTTAATAAAAATAGAATGTAATCATTTTAAATTCAGATTTATTATTTGTTCAAAGTACACTGAAACTTGTGCCCTTCTCACTGTGCTGTCACTCGCTATGTAGCTGCGTCTTTTCTAGATTCCCAAAGTTGACCAGCTACTGAGTAGGCAAGGCAGGATCCAGCATAAGTCAAATTCGTAACAACAAAATCTCTCAAGTCCAAAAAAAATTGCTTTAAAATCTTTAGTGAAAATTTAAAAAGCAACAAAACACAAAAATTAAGAAACCATGTATTATACATGCAGAATAAAAGGCAAAAAGGGAATAAAAATATCTCCTCTGTTTCACTACAATCTTACCCTTCTCTGTTTTACTTTCTATGCTACAAAATATCCTTACCTCAGGAAAACAGGACCAAAAATCTGTTATGAAATAGTTTTTTGTAGTTTAGTTTTGGTGGCCTGGCATTTTAACATTTTTCGTAGGCTTCAGGGATTCTAGTGTTAATGGATTGTTTCTTTTACCTTTGGACCCGTGTACCATTCATTGAAAACTACAAGAATCTACAAGGTATTTTTAAAATTTATAAAAAAAATTCTTCACTTTAGAACATAATTTTAAGTGTCTAATGCATACCATGATTGTGTAGAAATAACTTTAACTTAAAAACAACCAAACATATCCTTTTAATTTTAGTTCAGTTAAGATTTAGCGCTTTGAGTACTGAGAAAAGCGCTATATAAATGTAATGAATTATTATTATTATTAAGATTAGGATTTTGATCTATTAAGTGCTTCTTAGACTCAACACTCCTCTCCACACTCTCGTGTGTACAGACGTCCTGTTTGTTGACTACTTTCATGTCCAGTGGTATTCATTTGACAATAAGACAGAATTGCACGCATTTTGCACTTTATGAGAATACGACTGGATAACTTGACATGTGGATTAAGCTGCCTGAGTAACATGAGATTTGCCAATCCCCCACAAGGACTTTTGATTCATTTGCTGTTGTATTGGTCACCATAGGCTCCCCTTCTATCAGAAATACCTTAATTCTCCATGAAAATGTGAAATTATTTTTTTTTCTTGGACATCAGTACAAATCACATGGGATAAATAACATATTTGTATAAGGGGGAGTCAAGCTAAAGATAGAAAATGGAATTTACTAGAAAATGGTACAAACCTTAACAAAACTGATCATGTAGTCTCCACCCATCTAAATGGACTTGTGCCACCTGCCTGAAATTGCCTGGATTCCAACAGAATAAAAGGTTTTGTCTTGTCCTTGCCACCACTCGTACACTGCTTTCTTCACAGCATCATCTCTTGAATTGACAACCACCCAGATGTTTTTTTTAGCAGTCCAAAAAGGTGGAAATCACACGGTGCCAAATCTGGCGAATAAGGCATAATGTGGCAATACCTCAAACTTCAGTTTCCCAGACATGGTGTTCTTAGCAGTGTGTCATTATTTTTCAGCAAAAGGACTCCTTGAGACAGCAGTCCCTGCTGCTTGGGTCGAACAGCAGGCTTCACATTGGTCTCCAGCAAGTCGCAGTAACTTGCACTAGTGACCGTAGTACCCCTTGACATGTAGTGTTTGACAGTAACTCGGGTGCACGAGTGGTTGCAAAGTCAAGACAAAACCTATTCTGCTGGAATCTAGGCACTTCCAGGCATTGAGAAGGGTGGAGACTACACTGAGAAATGATATGATCAGTTGTGTTAAGGTTTATCCCATTTTTTAACTTTTGCTCAACTCCTCGTATATCATTTTTGGGTAGAGTCTTCCTTTAAGATTATATATTGGTCATTTGTTACACTTGAATTAATATTTGTCACACAAAAATTCTAGATGGGACTTTTCAGATGTTTTGGCAATATATAGTGGTTCTGTTTAATATGTTTAAAAACTCATTCATGTTCTTCTGAACATTTGGTTTCTTACAGTGTCCAGCAATTGACTACACTAGACACACGTTAGATGGAGCTGCCTGTCTATTAAATAGCAACAAATACTTTCCAAGCAGGTGAGTATCTGTTTGTAAAAGAGAGGCAGATAAGTTGGGATGTCTGAAATTTTAGGTTCTTGCAGTATTGGGGAAACACTGCATTTTGTAATTTATGTGAGAATGTACTTGTTTTAAAAGAAAATGGATTTCTGGTGTAGAATGAGGTTAGGCTTAAGTAAATTTTCTATGCATTAAGACAAATTTTGTGTATAGCTAAAAAAAAAAAAATCACTTGACATTGTAAATTGGCTGAAGTACTGGAGGCAGTAGAGTACCCTGTAATGGATTGGTGTCCTATCCTAGGTTGAGGCCTCCTTCTGTGTATCCTGCCAAGATACGTGGTGGCTTCCCGTTAGACTGTGTTGGAGTAAATGGTTTAAAGTGGATGGATGAGTTGCAGGCTTGTTTTGCTGGTTGACTGAAATGCCATTCCTGGAAGGGGAGTTCATCTTTAGAAAATGTCTCGGTACTAATTTTATTTCTGTGCCAACCAAACAAATAAAGCTTTTATTTTCTTGGTACTTTCCTCATGCAGAGCGTTGAATGCCTCCCTGTCAGTAATCTTGCATTGTGGTATTTTTAATTTTGCTTAAACAATAGACAACCTTTTTTGTGGAATATCTCTCATTTGTTGTTGCTACTCCAATAAAGTGCACCTTTTAAAGCTGTGATTATTGTGGTCCAGTAACAAACTGGCACTTGTTGCTTCACCCTGTTGTCTTGGATTGCAGTGACCAGAGTGGATAATTGGGTGAACATAAATGAGCATGCTTATCATATATGCAGGATGTTGTATTTTTCTTATATGTTTCCCAGTTAAAATAAAGACATGGTGTTCAGTCTTAAAACCAGCAATACCAGCATTTGGTAAAATAGACACGGCCTAATATATTATGTGGGCAAATTAACTTGCTGCCTGCCTGACTCTCCATAATCCTTTCGTCGGCAATTAGTTAAGACACCATAACTGAAATGGTCACAAGCCACTGTGCCAAGACAGGAGTCAAACAGTGATATATTTAGAAATGATCACTAAATATCACAAAAATCACCTATCCCAAAGCTTATGTCACATTACTGGACTTTTCCAGCGATTTTCAGTTGCAGCCTTCACTTACGTAATCTTGGCAAGTTGGAGACAGTTGGAGTTGTGCTCCTGTGAAGTCACTCACATAATTCGACAGACCCAGCAACTCACGCCAACTACTGTGGCTTGTCCAATAAAGTCAAACGGGTTGAGTTTGTCTTTAGTTGTAGGGGCGGGCAGGGGAGCTGATAACCAATGAGTGTTCATCCAGAAATACAGTGCATTGAATGCACTGAGGCAGAATAAAAAATGTGTGTTTTGAAACTCGTCTGTCTTATGTTTTACACTAGGGGGCTCCGCCCCCTGCTCGCTTCGCTCGCCAACCCCTGGTGTTGGGAATGAGAAAGAGCGTGATGTATGAATGAGATATAGAATAGTGTGAAGGTGTAGATGATGCAGTAATGTAATGACTTGGGTAGTTATGTTTTCCACATTAATAGTTTTTGGACATAATATAGTGCGTTGTGTTAAAAGGGGCATTTGGTCAAATGAGACTGCTGTTCCAAATCTGTCTGTAACTAAGTCGTCGCAGATAAAGGCTTGAGGAATTGTAATAATATCTGGGTGAAGTCTATCTGTATTGGTGAGTGTACCATCTCCCAGTTGTAATAACCAATTGTTTTGATGTGGATGTGGACATCGTATGTTATGTACTAACTATCTTTTCAAAGCAATGCCAATTGTCTGCGTATTTTAAGGTGCACTGAACAATAGCTACGCACTGTCTAAAATCTCTTTGTAATAAAAGTACCTTTCCTTCAAAGGGCAGATCATTATTCATAAACGTTTGTAGAAGTTTATGAATGGTGTGGAGTAAGTGAGTGGATGCCATTGTACATTCATCAATAATTAACAGTTTCGCAAGACGGATGTCATGTGCAGTGCCACTGTGAATGTTCATAGTGGATACCGATTTGTAGGATCTAATGCAGTTCATAAAGATTTCACTTTCAGGTACATCGTTAGTTAGAAGCTTCTGTAGATATTCAGGATATGAATGTAAAGGAGGCAGTCTAATTTGACCGTTTTGATAGCAACGTGTAAATTCATTACATGTATTGCCAGTTGTTTCTTCAGGGAAGTTAAGTGAATGACAATGATTGCAAATGACGTTCATTAATTTTCCTGAATAGTGGACTCATTATTGAACGCATTGTCAGCTAACTGGAGCAATCGTTTAGCAGGTGTCTGGCGTTGATGTTCTCTCGCTGCCGTTTCTGTATGTCTGAGACGGGAGGTGTTTCGTTTTGAAGCCGTGCCTGTTTCGATGCAGTACTGTGAGACGCGCGCTGCATGCGTCCACGTTCAGTGTGTCTGTCCATTTGGGTTCGTTTCTGTAATTGTGTTAGTTGAGCTTTGCGTTTTTGGAGCCGAGACATTTTTTCTTCCAGAGTTTCAGAAGCGCGTTGGAGCCGACGTGTATTGTTTTTTTTCATGCGGGTTCGTGTGTGTGGTCCCGTTACTCGAGCCGTATCGGTTTGTACCCGTGATCGTGAATTCATGAATTTTTTGTTCTTCAGCGTTAGAAATCTGGAAAAGTAATAAGGAGGATCGCACTCACTGTTAATATGGAGCTTTTTCTGCGGTTGAACGGTTAATAGTGCCTCATTATAATGAGATCCACCTATGCTGCATAGTGTGAATTGTGTTTGCTCCCGTTATCCGAGCGGTATTGTTTTGTACCCGTGATCGTGAATTTATGACTTGTTTGTTCTTGAGCGTGATAAATATGGATAAGTAATAAGGAGGATCGCACTCACTGTTAATATGGAGCCTTTTCTGCGGTTGAACGGTTAATAGTGCCTTATTGTAATGAGATCTACCTATGCTGCATATTGTGAACGTGTTGAGATGACGTATGTTTAATACGGACGGTTCATTTAGAAATGGGGCTTTGTGTGTAGATTTGTGCATATTTGCGTTGTTGATTTGTTTCAGGGTGCACTGTTCCAATGCGATGTAATATTTGTCCACATATGCGAAAGCAGTATGGGCCATTGCCTTTTGGTGGCCTGATATTTACTCCGGTAGATGCAAAAGAAAATGAACTATTGTAGGATGTAATGCCGTTCATAAAGTTTTTAGTTTCAGGCACATCGTTAGTTAGAAGCTTCTGTAGATATTCAGGATATGAATGTAAAGGAGGCAGTCTAATCTGAGCCTTTTGACAACAACGTGTAAATTCATTACTTGTATTGCCAGTTGTTTCTTCAGGGAAGTTAAGTGAATGACAATGATTGCAAATGACATTCATTAATCCCAATGAATTTTCCTGAATAGTGGACTCATTATTGAACGCGTTGTCAGCTAAGTGCCGCAATCATTTAGCAGGTGTCTGCGGACGGTTCCTTTAGAAATGGGGCTTTGGGTGTCACTTCTTATTGATGTTAGTGTGTTTGTGGGTCTGAATCGTCGTTGTTGTGAACGTTTCATGTACCATGTCCGTAGTCTGTCCCGTTTCGTCTCGGGGGGGGGGGGGGGGGGGTTGTTGCGGGTTCTTTTTTTTGTGTGCCAGGGGCTTGTTGAATCGTCCGTTGCTTGTAGGGGGTGGGGGGGGGGTGCTTGGAGGTGGGTGCGGGATTCGTGGGGCGCGAGCGGCTTCTTTTTTTTTTTTGTGTGCTAGTTTCGTGTGCAATGGCTTTCGTGCGGCGCTGTGTGCGTCGCCTGCGTTTGACTCCTTTTTTATGTGCTGACTCCTTTTTTCTGTGGTCGCGGCGCCTCATTTCTTTGACTCCTTGTTTCTGTGCTCACTCCTTTTTTCTGTGGTCGCGGCCGCCTCTCGCGGCGCCTCATTTCTTGGGGCGCCTGCGCAGTACGTCTTTTTGCGGCTACGGCCCATGGCCGGATGTCCCTGCGTCCATCCGGTTTAGCATTCTCGGTTAGTAATATGGATACTAATACTATATGTAAAAAATGAAAAAAGGGCAGAAACTGCAGCTGAACTCCCAGCTGTTAAGCCCTTGGTACTGCGCCAGCTCTGTCAGGCGACATGCTATTGGCAATCAAAAGAAGGGAGAGCACAACTGTTCTGTAAGGTTGGTAAACGTGACACGGCAGCAGTATCGGCCATGTAATTTGACATGGTGCAGCAATGATCAGCAACTGAGGCTGGGAAATGTGACATACCCCATGACAAAAATTTGCTGGTTTAAGGAAGTAAAAGACCTCTTTGATAGTCAGGGGGGCTGCAGCAATAGTAGTATTGTCACATGTACACTTTTCATGAATAGTACATATTTCCAACGTTGCAAATGGGTATACATAGGGGGACGCATTCCCAGCTGGGAAAGAGCTATCAGGGCTACAAAAGTGTTTGATGATGCATTAATAATCCTGCACGACACTGCAGCATATTCCTTTGCATAGTTGCTGTTCTTTTTAAATAAGACTTTTTGCTTTATGTTCATATTGTAAATAGATAATCTGTATTTTCCTCATCTGCTTAGGTGGTTTCTTTTCCAGATTTACTCTTGATCTTTGGATTTTTCATGCACCAGGGTACACAAGAGCACTCCACTGCCTGTAAATGCTTTTTTTCTGCAAACCTCACACCAGTTGGTGAGGTTTGTGGTCCATTGGACGGTTTTAAGGCTTTTGCATGTTGTTTTTTCCTTAAAGTGCTCGACTTCAGCTGTAACTATTATTCGGGTCGCTGTGTAAGATTATAATGTTATGTTTTGTTAGGTTTTTTTATGTTCTCCTTCATAACCTGCAGACATCAGCAATCGAAACATTGAGATGTTTATCTGGTAGTAGAAATCACTTCAGAAGAATAATTATAGCTGTTTGAAAAATAAGTGGCGTGGTTTAAAGCAGTACGTTGAGCCTCTTGATTGTTTTGGGGAATTAAAACCACAAACGTTCAATAGAATGGCAGTACTTTGAGCCCTGTTTCCTTCTTAAAACATTTTTCAGTGTATATATATAAAAAAAGCAAGAAAACACTAATTTGTAGGCTGTACTGCATTCATCAGCCTAAGGGCCCGATTCTCCAAATATGCAGGTAAAGCAATTAATTGAAAATTTGTTATAAACTTAATTATTTTACTCTTTTGATATAAAGGAATCTCCTACACTCTGATATGGATATTGATCCTGAATGAGAACAAGTCCCCAGAATCTGCTGAAATGCATTTGCAGTACTGGGATGAAGCGGCGCTTCTGGCCAGTTGGGTGTTCTCTTTATTTGTCAAACTCCAGTCATATTATGCACTGCTAGGACAGTAAAATGTTGCTTCGCTGTATGTGGTTTACAGCTCAGCTGTCAAGAGACATTGGCAAAATTTCCACTTTAATCTCAAAATAGACCTTTTTCCTGTGTCCCTAATTTTTTTTTCTCTTTGGCTCAAATATGCTGCCGCACATTCTGATGCTGTTGTGAAAGTACAAAAAATAAAGAGACGGCACAGAATGTGAAAAGAAAAGCACCACAAATACATCAGCTTTTTGTTTCACCACATCGAACCATTCATCAAATATTGAAGCACACACATTGATCCTGTGAGATCAGCAAAGCAGCTTGCTGTCACCTGTTGATAGTAAACGGAGACTCTAACGTCACCAACCACTGTGCCCCCCGGTTTTTGCTGGTACTGCAACTCACACATGCATTGCCGTTGCGTTAATTTCTGAAGACCTGCTCAGAGGACGGGTCAAATGAACACTGGGAATACATGGCAGCCATGATGTGTACGTGTTCTGAGTGTTAAGTAGAAACCAGCCTTAAGGAGACAGAGGTTTGCAACCTGGATCTTCATGTCTCCCAGTGTCCGATTAGTTTAACTGGCAAAGCTAAATTGGCCGCAGCGTGTGTTTGGTGCGTTCGCCCAGCAATGGATGGGCACCCTCTCCAGGGTTTGCTTCTGCATTGTGCCCTTTGGCAGCTGGGATAGGCTCAGGCACCCTCCCATAGCCCTAGTCTGGAGTAAGCAGGTTAGAAAATGACGTTTATTCTATTAATTTATATTTTGTAATATAATTGATATGGTGTCCTTGATACTGTCATCATATTAGTTAATTTAAATAGACTGATCTCATTAACATTACCCATTCTAAAACACTAGCATTTATAAACAATTCCTATACTCTTTATAATAAAAAATAAATAAATACTCCGTATCGGTACAGGAATTCTGACATGTAAAGTGCTTGTAGTGGTATCACCCATCCCTAGTTAGACCAGCCTCTCTGTTCATCGTGTTTAGCTGTGGTTTCCACCTTGCAGCTCTTTCACGGACACCATTTTCCTCAGTGTCTTTCCAGTGGTGGCATCTTGAGCGCTGACATTACCTGAGCTGAGAGGCCTACAGTTGCTTAAATGTTTGTCTCGGTTCTTCTGAGACTTCCAGGACGAGTGCTGTGAATTCTCTTTGTGTAATGTTGAAAGTCTGGCCATTCCTGGGCAGATTTACCACTGTTCCAGGTTTTCTGGATTTGGAGATGATGTCACTGTGGTTCAGTAGAGGTCCAGAGTTTTAGGGATTACTTTTATAACTTAGCCATGGTGTGCTGCTTGTGGAGATCTCTTAGCCAGCTTCACAATGCCTGAACAGTTCTGTTTAAGTGATGTTTAGATTCAATAGGGCTGGCAGCCAGCAAGCTTGGGTGTTTCTAGTCTAATTTAACCCATTGTCCTTTATATTTGGTTCATTGGTTGACTGAGTGACTAAGGGGACAGTTACTTTTTCCCTCAGGTGTTGGTGAACTTGTTTCCAATAAATCAAGTCATTTAAAGTCATGTATTGTGTTCACTCAGGTTGTCTTTTGTATTACTCTAAATTTGTTTGGACAGTAGAAACAAGGAGAGAAAATCCGGAAGGGGCAAATACTTTTTCACAGCATGGTATTAAGCTTCGTCCAGTTCACTCCAAGGGTTTCTTTTTGGTTTGAAGTCAGTTTTGAAATTAAAATTGTTCTGTTTTAACAGGGCAACTGTATGCTAAACTTTCATTTTGAATAAAAACAAGTCCGAGTGTGTAAAGATCAATTTTGAATTGTGTATGTTTTTCATAAAGTCTTTATGAAGGCATGTAGGTGTCTAATGAAAGTAACTTCAGGTGTGCTGACACTCTTCATCACCTCTCTTCTCCACAGGGTTAGCATCAAGGAGTCATCGGTAGCAAAGCTGGGCTCCGTGTGCCGTAGGATTTACAGAATATTCTCTCATGCCTATTTTCACCACAGACAGATATTTGACAAATACGAGGTAAATTTGTTCCTAATCAGGTTTTATTTCTTGGGGGGTTTGGTTTAGTACCCATTAGCCAAAGTTAATGTTCTGTTGTTCTTCAAAGCTTAATACGGAAATTGCTCCTTTTCTTCCTACGTGATATTTTTCTATTAATTTTCTATATTAATGTTTATGTAAATATTGGTGAGTTGTAGATAAGAAAATGCCTCTAATGCACTAATTTTTTTTTTTGATGCTGTATAAACACACTCCTTCCATAATTTGAAATGCAGTGTATTATTTACATTGATATTTCTTCAAGGGAACAAGCAAGTCTCAAGAACATATACTAATTTTTATTGATTTATTTTTATTCTACATTTAAAGTGTTATTTCTGGAGGAGGCATCAGTGCTTGGGTCTTTGAATTTTAAAGCTTTATAGCTGAAAAAATGATCCGTATAAAAATGTGTGAAATGCACAGTAGTTCATATACAGTATTTGACGATTGAGAATGTTCTTTTTGTAAATGGAGTGCATCCTCTCTGGCTTTTGTAAAGAGGTCCCAGTTTGGCCCCAGCCTCCCATGCACCATTTTCACAAACCCACTGCTCCAGTGGCATCTCGACTCCTCAATAAAATCTGATCCAACCCCACCAGACACTTCTGCTGGGGTCTCCGCTGACGAGAACATATCCTCAGACTGGATGGAGTCACCACAGAGAATCTTGCAACGATGGCCCTGGCTGATGTTGTGTGAGTGACATTTGTCAGCAGCCTTGTCGTTTTTCTGTCAATAATAATAATAATAATTCATTACATTTATATAGCGCTTTTCTCAGTACTCAAAGCGCTATCCACACAGGGAGGAACCGGGAAGCGAACCCACAATCTTCCATAGTCTCCTTACTGCAAAGCAGCAGCACTACCACTGCGCCACCTGTGAAGACGAACAGCAGAGAAGGCCTGTAATGGTTCACCCCTTTAGGTTTAACAGACTCATCCTTTAGAGCAGGGGTGGACAAACTCATTCCTGGAGGGCCGCAGTGGCTGCAGGTTTTTGTTCCAACCCAATTGCTTAATAAGAAGCACTTATTGCTCTAGAAACACTTCATTTTAGTTGTCTCCCTCATTAAGATTTTGAACCCTTATTGCTTATTTAAGTCTTAAACAGCTGCATTCTCTGTTTTTAATTGCTCCTTATTAGCAATAAGATGCAAATGACAAGTGAAACCAGCAGTTATCCATTTTGCTTGTTACCCTTTACACCTCTGTGTATTTATCGTGCACTATTTGGTTTAATTAAATACTTGGAAGGAAAGAGAAGAGAAGAAAGTGAAGGATTAAGAATTACCCATCTGTTTTACACTTCAAAATATTTGGATGATATCCTTAGAATGGAAAAAAAATCTAGGATATCAGAATGACTTGACATAGCAGAGTTAAAGCACTAACAAGCCATGAAATGTAATTATTGGCAAGGATTGTTTTCTAATTAAGCAACTGGGTTGGAACAAAAACCCGTGGCCACTGCGGCCCTCCAGGAATGACTTTGCCCACCCCTGCTTTAGGGTCCTCCATGTTTCCCACGTCAGCTCTGATGTTTCTAAGTGGTTGGTCCTTATACAACAAATCAGTGGTCTCGGTTACAAGAGGGCCACAGAGGCCACTGGTTTTCATGCCAACCAATGTTTTTTAATTAATGGAACAAACCAAAACTACAATCTGATATTAGGAACCTCTGATGTGGCACTTGGCAAGGATTAACAAATTATAGAGTTAAACCTTTTTTGCAGCAAGAATAAAACTTCTCTTTTGAATAAGACATTGGCTGGTATGAGTGACTGTTAGATGCCTTCATACACGTAACTGTCGGAAGTTTTCCTGTCTACATTTCGGTCATACTGAAGCAGTGGAGATGTCCCCTCGGCCTTGTGCAAACGGGCAACTTCAGGGCAGGTAAGCGACTGGCCTTCCCTGAGCCTAAAGATCTGCTTGTAGAGCCAGCAGGGTCCCAGGTCTGTCGTTGAACTTCAACTTTGTGTATGTGGCTGGTCCATCGGTGTGAAGACTTTGCAGGGGTCCGCCATCCATTAGTTTAAGAAAAATCACAACGGGTCAAGATTTTGGATTAGCAGTTGTTTGGCTCTCCACTTCAACCTGTTTGCCAAGGGTAACTGTAAGGACCCTGAGCGCCATTGGCATCATTTCTGCTAGCAGCGAGTTTTTTGTTTTCTCTTAAGGGGGCTCTTAAGCACACTGTGTGTGATCATCCTTTGTGTTTCAGAATGAAACCTTTCTGTGCCATCGCTTTACAAGGTTTGTGATGAAGTACAATCTCATGTCAAAGGACAACCTGATAGTCCCCATCCTGGAGGAAGACGTGCAGAACTCCACATCGGGTGAGAGTGAAGCGTGATGAGGCTGCCGCCGGCACAATTCCACTACACACACAGCCTGAACATTTTGTGTACAATATCGTTTTTTTAATTGTTTCAATCATGTATCAATACTATTACTTTTTTTTGTTTGGCCTTTTTTTTATCCTTTGTGTCTTGTCTAGCTGCTTCTAAATAAGTTCAGCCCTCTCTCTAAGTTATTATCATTGAGCTCTGTAAAAGCCACCTTGTTTTTAAATGGACTAAATTTTCTCTGATCTTATCTGTTAATAAAGTCAAACTAGTTACCCACTTTACAGACTGACGGGAATCTGAATAGCAACAGGGTAACCGGTGAACTATTCATGCCAAAATTCAAATTAAGTAACTGTTGACTTAAGTGAATGAATAAATGCTTCAGCTAACTGGTATTTGTTGGGTATTGATGTTCATTTCTTTCATGTTTGTTTCTCTGTGCCTTTTACGTTTCACTTTGCATGAGGCGCCACTCGCACAGAGGGGAGAACGTTATGTGGTGACTGCTTATGGATGCTTTTATTTTAAAACTCTTACAAGGTTTTTCTTCTGCCTAAGAATATTATTTATATGTTGCTTACCCCATGTAGTTTTTAGTGATGGGTGAGAAAATGTGTAAAACATGTGGAAGTAACACACAGGAAAGTTCCCTGCAGGATGACAGTTTCATTTTGGGTTCAGTGCTTAATCACGGATTGCAGTCATCTTCACCGCTGGCTGGCCTTCTGTGTTTGCTCTTTGTCTTGATGTTCCAGTTGTCGAAAAAGCCACAATTACATAAAGTAAAGCAAATCCACGTGTTTTAACAGAGCAGCTAGAACTTTGTTCTCCCTGTGATGACAGAGTCAGTGACCTCAACCTCGTTGAGTTCTTGCAGGGTCAGCAAAGGTTGAAGATATGGTGTGGGAACCAAACATTGCAAGAAATGAAACAGTCCGGTCCATCTAATTATGGAAGAGAAGAACATGGAGTGGAACCTGATGAGGGTCCTGGCCTTGCCCAGCTTCCTTCTTGCTCCTAGAGGGAGCCGATCTGCTGTGCTATTTTGTGCTTCTTTTGTTCTATTTTCTCGGGTGATTGACAAGCAGCCCTGTGCAGCGATTGGCTCACGCGGAAACGCCTGTGTTCTAATTGGTCGAGGTGTTCTACTTTTGAAAGTTTTGTGAACTCTGACTGGCTGAACAAGATTTGTTCTATTTTTTTTTTGCTCCGAAAGACCCGCCTCCCCGCCTAAAAGCGGTGATGTCATGTTCTTTCTTTTATCTTCAAGTGGGCCCGCTGGTACTATTAAAATGGTACTATTGCTGCTACTATTAGTACCCAAGAATTATAGTGAAGTGAAATAAAACGTGAAGTTTTAATGTACTTAATTTTATTTTCTTATGTGCATATTAACGAAAGCGTTCTTTTTTTCTTTTTAGCGACTACATAGCGATACTTTGACAAGTAGTGTAATAAGTAATATAACTATAAAATAGTGCTGCTGCTATACTGTACAAGGATTATAGTGAAGTGAAATAAAAAAGATGTAGTTTAATCTAATGAGAATTTATTTCTTTTGTACATATTAATGAAAGTATTCTTTTTTTTTTTTTTTTTTTTTCATTTTAGCAAACTGGTTTCAGTAATATAGATATCTGTAAATAGTCTGGACAGAATTGCGTTATAATTGTGTTTTTTAATAATGAATAATAATAATAATAATAATGCTAACAATAGGAAATTGCAGTGTAACAATGTACAGTGGAACCTCGAGATACGAGCACCTCTGTATACGAGAAATTCAAAATACGAGGAAAGTATGAGCGAAAAATTCAGCTCTAAATACGAGCATTGGTTCGCATAACGAGCCACGAGCCAGGCTGTGGGTATAGCTCGCGGCTTAGCAAGGGGGCGTGGTAGCAGTTGCGAGCCGCGATCTGCGGTGTCTGCGTTTCTCACTTAAGTGCACAGGTGGGAAACTGCCCACATCCATGATTGTTCCTGTGGCTGATGGGCTGCAGCTGCCATGTCCTCCCCGCATATATAGAGAAGCGCGAGCCGGTTAAGGGGGAGAAGAAGTGAAAGAAAAGAAAGAGAGAGAGAGAGAAGGCAGGCAGGCAGGCAAGTGCAGGCTCGCGTGTAGCTGAACAGGCGAGCCAAACAGCTGAAGCAGGACGGTGTAGAGAAGGTCAGCTGCATTAAGAGTGTCTCGCCTGTTGCAGAGCCCGCATGGGAGAAGCAGGTGAGATGCTAACAGAGAAGAAGCACCGGTGATTGTCATCTGTTTTTTAAAGACGGCATCCTTTTGACGTTTTAACCTCGTGTTAAAGGATTGTTATTCTTGTGTATTTTAAACCTCCACTTCACAACTGTTTTAAGGATTATTTATTTAAAGATTTATTGAATGCTCTACTGCACTTTGGACACCTGTTTTGATTCTTTTAATAATCAGTTATATTATTTACCAGTGTTATTTATTAAAGGTAGACTACAGTATATATAATTTATCAGTGTTATTTGTTAGGAAAATTGATTTTTATGTTAATATATTTGGGGTGCAGAACGGATTAACTGGATTTCCATTATTTTCAATGGGGAAGTTTGTTCTAGATACGAGTAATTCGCTATACAAGCTCAGTTCTGGAACGAATTAAACTCGTATCTAGAGGTTCCACTGTAGTTGTAATATTATTAAAGGCCTTAAAAAAAATCCAGCACTAGTATTACCAACCATTTTATTTATTTTGTGTCTATGTTCCCTTACTCTTTCAGAATTAACTTTCTGGTATCCCTTACCATGGCTGCCACTAGTGTTCTTACGTGAGTCTTTGTTTGTAGTAGCAGTGTTCCTCTTAAAACAAAGGTTTCTTTCTTTAATTGACGTAATGGTTGATTGCATTATTTTAATACACCCAACATCGCCTGCGGTGTTGACATGTAAGTATTCATAGGTTAAATAACACAAAGATTCATTCAAAAAGTTTTTGGAATATCGGGCTTGGCGCTTATAGACTTTGTTCAAAGGTGGCGGTTTATCATCCTGTTGTTCCCTTGTTCCTTGTTCCTTTTTGCATGCTCAGTTACTCTTTATTTGATCTCTGTTGGAGGCAACGTGGCTTGGTGCAGACTATATGTAGGTTGTAACCTATTAGTTGCTCCATGAAGGCCAATTTGTAATATTCTGAAATTTCTTTTAATTTCAGCTTTTGGTAACCTACACTTTAAATGTAAATGTCTGCCAGTTTCCTGCGGATCTGTTTCAGGTCGCTCGTTGCATTCCAGCTGGTTAAATTTGAAGAAAAACAGAGGTGTTGTAAAACTTTGGAATGGAGCTGTAACTTTCTCTTGGTTTGTCTGATTTATCCAGCTTGAATCCTGTGCCACAGTTCCGCCGCGAGACCTCCGGCGAACTGACCCTGAAGGCCTCCGCCGAGGCGATCCAGGTCGCCAAGGCATACGGCCTGAGCGCCACCGTGCCGTACAGGGTCAAGTCGGCCGAGATGGTCAAGGAGCAGGCCAGGAGACGGGTGCGGGCAGCAGGCGGTGACCCCGGGGACTCCAGGCTGGTGCGCAGCGTCAGCGAGCTCCAGTTTGGACAGTACCGGGGTCAAACTTTTAAATGGTTGCTGACCCATGACCTCGGCTATGCCGTCATGGTGTTGGCAACCCACCAGAGGGAGCGCGAAGATGGCCAGGTGTCTGATAGCCCGCTGGCGAGCAATAAGAACACCCTGGAGTCCTACGCCTGGCTCTTTCCCGATGTGAAGACGGCCATCCGTCGTCGACGGGAGAGAGACGGGTCGGCCAGGACCCTAGACGAGGGCAAGAGGCTCGTCGGCTTCGGCCAACATGGACACCTGACGTTTGAGGCCCTTTACGATGCGGAAGATCGGGAGGCTAAGAGGTGAGAGACTTTTGGGTGGGGTCTGAGGGGAAGGGCACAGCAAGGTAGTGGGACCCTGCTTCCATTTGTTCACCTGTTACCGTTCCCACTTTCGTACCGCAACACAGTTACATCAAATGGCTCCGGCGCCAGACCACCAAAGTCGGGACCAAGATGCATGCGCTCCAGCTGTATGTGCGAGGGAGAGACGAGGCAAAGGCAGCAGCAACCTCCTCACTTCCCAAAACCACCACTGTTACCCCCACCACCTCTCTCTCTGCAGCAGCCTCCGTCGTCGAGATTCCCGATGACGTGCTGCTGTCGGCCAGCATGGAGTTGGAGGCTGGTAAGTGACCGCCACCCATGGAAACTGGTGGTGGCTCCTTCACTTTTTCTGTTTAACCTGTTATTTGTTTGAATTTGTAAACAATCTTCCCCAGCATCTACCTCCCAGTCTGCAACCAGTGGAGGGCCCGTGCCATCCCAGCGCTCCCAACCGACGGCTGATCCGGGAAAGCAGCCTTTGCAAATGCTGTCTGTAGCCAGGAGAGAGGTGAGTTAAAACGATGTGTTTGTTTGAATTGCATTGCCGGGAAAGGAACAGGCCCTGTCTGATTCTTTTTGTTTCTTTTTCTCTTGCTCATGCCGTCTCTCTTTCTCTCTCACACACACAGCTACTTTTACCCGAGGGCTGGAGGACTTCCCTACCCAAAGAACAGCATGTGTGGGTAAGTCGGGCCCTTTTCACCAGGGGCAAGGATGGAAAGCCTGTTCTGACGTCCAACCTTCGCCTTTGGTGGTATCCTCCCGGCCCCCGCAACGTGCACCTCCAGCCCCCGACATCGCCCGACACCTTTTTTCAGCGCCCGTTCTTCCTGTGGATGCCGTACCGCATGCGGGGCTACAAGCTGTCCTGCACGGTGTGCAGCCACAGGTTGTCGGGAGCCGGACTCTACAGGACCGTCCGGAGGGTCCTGGAGTCAGACGGATGGTACTTTATGGCCACGGAGTACCTGGAGTGCCGGCGCTGCAAGAAGAAGGTGGCGGGCTGGTCGCAGGATGTCTTGGATCAGCTGCACTGCACCCATCGGGATGACTTTCCAGCTATCCTGACTTACAGGTCAGACAAGGAGTCTCCGATGGCTGGGTCAACTCTCCATAGGTAGACAGGCACACACGGGCAGTCCTAACGTCTCTGTTCTGTCTCAACACAGATTATCCTGCGACAAAAAGCTCATCGGGCAGATGCGTGAGCGCACACTGGGCAACGGGGCCACCCGGCTGCGCAAATATCTGCTCGAGGAGCACGTCAAGTCCTGGTTGGAGCGGTCCAGAAAGTTCATGTTCGCGGCCACCAAGTTCATCACATCGGGTGCCGAGCCATCTACGACTACGCCTCGACCACCACGGATGACCCCGGTGTAAAGTGGTTGCTGTCCATCTATGCCAGGGAGGTGGCTTCGAGGATAGAAGAGACCAAGGCCTGGATCACCTCCATCTTTGGCTCATTCTTGAAGATGGACTCAACCAAGAAGGTGAGCAATATCGCCATCCCTTCCTACCTTCCTTCCAGCTTACCGTCACTCCCTTTCATCGTTCAGGTGACCAAGAAACTTGCTGGTGCCGCGGCAGGAACGGCAGCCTGGGTGACCAACGTGGGGAATGAGTATGGCCAGGTCTTAATCAGCGTCCTCACTGCAGCCGAGGGTGCTGGCCTGTACCCCATGGCCACCGGGCTGATGCGGCGATACCGTGATGCCGGTGTGTCCCCGCCTCTGGTCCTCTATGTGGACCGAGACTGCTGTTCCCACGGGGGACCATCCAAGGTGTCCTTCTTATTCCATCAGTGGGATCAGCTAGTGGTGCGGCTCGACGTGTGGCACCTGATGCGACGCTTCGCGGCAGGTGTTACCACGGAGAGCCACCCACTATACAGCCTCTTCATGGCGCGTCTCTCGTTCTGCATTTTTGAGTGGGACGAGGGAGACGTCGCCCGGCTGCGACAGGCCAAGGCTGGTGAGGCAGGGAAGGGTCCCCGAGGCTCCAGGCAGGGAAACATCCCGTTAAAGGAGCTGGCCCGCCACTGCCGCACGCGCGGGGCGGAGGAGACTGGCCGGCTCATTGACGAGATGTTGGAGGCCTTCGGGGACGCCACTGACACCATGGGTATCCCGCTTTTGGACCGTGCTAAGATCCAGGACATCTGGAAAACACAGAGGCGCCACCTCCACTGCATCCAGGACCCACCCGGCGTGCACCTGTACATGCAGACCGGGCAGCTGGTCAAAGGGGGGGATCACGCTGCCGGTGTTCAGGTGTGCGCGAGGTTCAACTTCGTTGGAGTCGTTCCACCTGCATCTGGACCGCTTCATACCTGGTAAGGGTGCCCAGAACCTGTTCTTTGTGACCTGTGTTGTGCGAGGGAGTGGGTGGCATTGCATTTTTATCTTTCACTCTCTCTCTCTCACTCACTCACCGTGTCTTTCAGGCACTTCAGCCAGCGCGGCCCACTTTCAGGCCTATCTGCTGGAAGGCCTGGCGCGGTGGAACGAGGACCATGCGGCACAAGCAGTGGAGGCAGCAGACCGTGATATGGTCTGCTACAGTGGCCAACTCCAGCACACCGTCAATGAGCTGAGTGAAATTTTATATCGCACGAAGCTAGTTGACGATCACACCCGGCCTGCGAAGTACACTGGTGAGGCGGGCGTCGAGCCGTCTGTCTGTCTGTCTCTCTTTCTCTCTACCCCCCTTTTCATTTTAAAACAGTTCCCTCTTTTTCACAGGTGAGCTCATCGGCGTCCAATACCTTTTTTCGCAGACCGGTCGAGTGCTGGAGGAAGTGATGGGCAGGGATCCCGACGCTCTGGATGGGACTGATACAGACGACGACAGTGTCGACGAGGGCTTCCAAGAGAACGAGGGGTCGGTAGAAGAACATCTCGAAAACACCCTCTTCGGCCTTGAGGAGGACTTCGCCCGACAACCGTCGTCTGACAAGTCCCAGTCGCAACCTGCCATCGGCGCCTCAGTCTGGGCCAGCCGACCAGGAGACCTCCCCTGGAGACGAGGCCATTCAAAGGGTGTCCCACGAGCCAGTAAGTCTCTCCCAACGAGTCGTGATATACCTGTGGAATATCCAATGAGTACTCACTCCCCTTTCTCACTTTCGCTCTCTTTCTCCAACAGAGTAGCCTTGGAGCTGACACTGGCCCGGGTTATGAGCACGTGGTCAACCTGGCCTCTAGTCTCATGACGCTGCGTCACCGTGCTTACGTGACTCAGCAGCAAGTGGCGGAGATTGTCGCTCTCTGGGAACGATTGCTGGAGGGCGACAAGGCCCCGGTTCGCTTCCCGCCACGCCACCAGGAAAGACTGGTGAAGGGGAGGTTCCAACGCAAGCACTCGCAGACCAGTGTCACACCGGGAGTGGAGAGCTTGCGACGGTAGGTGCTCAACCTCTTTGGCGTTGCCTCTTTCCTTTTGATTGGATATCAATGGCAGGACTGACTGTCTCTCTCTCTCTCTCTCTCTCAAAAACCCACCCCCCGAATTTTGTAGGTGTATGGTCGGCCAAGGCGCACAGATGCCAAACATCAGCCGCCTTGTGGAGGCCGTTTGTATAGAACTGTCCAGGATTCACCCCGAAGGAACCACCATCTGCGGCGTGAGGGTGAACCGCTGGGCAGCTGTGATGCGGGATTATATCTGCATCCAAGAGAACATCCTTACAAACCCGGTACTCATGGCCCAGACACGTATCCAGTTATTCCCCCTCAATCAGCGCACCCTGGCACAATGGTAAGTACACACTGGACAAGTGGGATCCACCATGCCCCTCTCCTCCCTCCCACCCTGACTTACTTTGCTTTCTGTCCCTGTAGGCACCTCACTCGCACCAGGGAGCTGGTACGGCGGGCTCTGGAGATGGCCGTGCCATTGCCATCCAGCTCGGCCCTTGCTTCGGAGCCCACCCCTGCCGTACAGCCACGGCCCACGGGCCCCGAGCAGTCCGCTGCACCATGTCATGAATACTCGGATACAATACAATAAAATAAAATAAAATAAAATAAAATAAAATACAACGCAGCGAACTCGGGGCCCCGTGGATGTGGCACCACCAATTGTTGGCCACCCCCCCGTGCCACAAGAAGCACCCGCCACCCAGCCACTCCTCCCGCCGGCTGACACTGCCGCCTCTCCGCCTCCACCGGCACAACCTTCAGTACCCCGCACCACTGCCTGGCGGCGGAGGAGCTGGCGCAACAGCAAGGTATCCCTCCCAAACAAAGAAAAAAAGTGGAGGCCTTTGTTTGCCAGCGCTGTGGCCGTCCTAAAACAAAAGAGTTCGGCCACAGCCGCTTTGGGAGGGAAACCTTTTGTTCCAGGAAAAGAGGAGAGCGAAGCAAAATCGTGCCGGGGGGGATGGCCACTAAACAATTTTTGTTAATCAGTAGATGGGCCCATACATTGCTTTTTTTTTTTTTTTTTCTTATTTTTATAAATTTTTCAAGCTGTTTTTACTTTTTTTTTTAATTTTTTTTTTTTTTTTGACAATCTTTACAAATGACTGGCACTTTATATGTTGGCAGAAAGGGAGGACTGCTTCATTTTTCAAGCTGTTTTTACTTTTTTTGACAATCTTTTTTAATTTTGGGCTTCATCTACTGGTTATGGTAGTTATTTTTTTTATTTGATATTTATTTATTTATATATAGTTCCTTGGATTGTTGTTTGACCTTTATTTAATATACACTGATTTCATGTTATATTTATTGTATATAGTTATTTCACGTTATTTTTTTTCTTGGATTGTTGATTGATTTCTATTTATTATATGTATATTCATTGTATAAACCTTGTTGATTGAATCGTTGTGTCTGCCTGCCTGCTTCTGTCCCGCCCGCCGCCGCTTTAAGGGCTCTCTGTTTACCTTCCCGCGACCGCGTGGCTAATCGGCTATGCGCCCGCCTCTGTCACCTTTTACCTTTTACGGACCCGGCTCAGCCTCGCAGATCGGCTGGCATTTTTTGCGCAGACTGCTGTCACGCTGTTTTGCACAGCAGGGGCCATTTCACTTCTCAGAATTCATCCAAGATGCCATAGGTCCACATATGCTGGGGTGTTGGTCAAGTCTGGAAATTGTCACCACTGCTGTGAATGCCTACTGAGCATACCATGAAAAGTCAGAAGAATCTGAAAAGCCGCTGGCAATGGAGGTGTGTGCAAAATGAAATGGAATTCCTGGATTTCTCTCCAGTATCTTTTCTTCCGAGGCTGAAATAAATGGATACAAATTGCAGATTTGTATTTGGTAAAAGTCAGTCCAGCAGGAGAAGCAGATGATCAAATCAGTGAAGTGACTTCAGTCGGTTTGATTTTGCCATGAATAGTTCTCCATGTGCTCATCTCAATACGTCGGTGGTCAGGGTGGGAGGGTGTGCCCACCCGTCATCAACTACAAATCACCATTGAAGTTCTTATCTGTACTAACAGATAAACCACAGCTTGTTGATTTAGTTTCTTGTCCTCACTGAAATGGCATTTTGACTACCATAAAATACATCTTTTTGGTTATAAATGTTCTGTGACGTCAATCAATTTAAAAACAGCAGGTCTCCCGTCGCTGTGTTGATGGTCATGTGATCAGTCCCTGGCGTCCCCTTCTGTGATTTTAACTTGAGTGAAAGGCCTCTGCTGGCAAAGTACTGCACCTTGAATCACTCGACTCTTTTTACCGATTTATTTTGTCAGGACTTCTACTCTGTACTTTTGAGAACCTGATCTGCGCCTGTAACCTTTGAAAGCAGTAGTGTGGCGCCAGTCGACATTGAACCGAATGAGACAGCCGGTGGCAATGGAGAATAAATGACATAAAAATCATCTTGTATGGGAGAAAAAGGCCATTAAAATGGAGTTAAATCAAAGAAAGAACTGGAACCTGGATAACAGCCTGTCACCTTGGCAGGAGTGGCGCCTTCCTTCAGAGTTTCCGTATCCTACAAAAATTCCCAGTCCAAAGATGGCAAGAAACGAGCCCAGTACATCACGGATCTTCTCTTCTAACTATAACACATAGTATAACATTGAATTCCCCCTCAGAGTTGGGCGCACACATATCTCAATTTCTATATCAAGTACACTAGTGGGGATTTTGAAAAAAGTGGTCCACAATACTGCATTGTTAACCCTGCTCTCCGTAACGCTTCACGTCCAGGATGAGAACAGAGACACAGCAACATGGCGCCCAGTTCATTCTGTTGAGCTCACCAGTCATCTTTGGATGATCAAACATGTAAAAAAGAAAGAAGCAAAGGAAGGTGGCGGCGTGTGCAGTAATTAGACAGTTTTATTAACAAACATGTAAAGTATAAAATAAAAACTTGGTTAACAAAAACAATACTGTAAAATGACAAAAGGTTATGGTGAGATAAAACACACTGAAGCGAGTCGGCACTGCATACTCTCCCAGCGCTGGCCGGCCTGCGCAACTAACACGACACTCAAACGCTTTTGTACCATCAAAGATGTTGCATTGCGAGGCGTTGGCCGTTATATTAAATCTACATGCTTGACATATAAGGAAGCATTTTGGAGTAAAACGTCTATTTACAAAACAAACAGCTGAGGTTTGGGCCTTCGAACAAACCAAGGAAGCCGGACAGCTTGACATCTGCAGAGGTGTCGTGTTCATCAGTCTGGGCCTCCATTTAGAAAAGGTTTGTGAAGCCAACACAGCGACAACATTCACACAGCTGTGGGACTGAGGAGCCACCGTTCGAGGAAGGAGAGTGGAGATGTGTCTGCAAGAATTAACAGACGATAAAACACCAATAGTGGTGGAGCATGTGAGTGAATGTTCTACTAATCAGTGACGTCAACGTCGCATCCTGGAACAGTGCAACCTAACTAAAATAAAACAATTCTGTAAGAAGGAGCCTCAGTTAGACATACAATCTAAGTGGGGGGGGGGGGTCACACTATGGAGGGCAATGCCACAGTCCAGGGGGAGGAAATAACACTGAAGCTAAGGCTGCCAAGTGTGATGGAGGCCACCATAGTCCTACTTTCTTCACTGACCGTCAGTAAATACACACACACTTCCCAGATATCAATTAAGTATTCTACAGCTCATGGAAATCCGCTAACACCTGCCACACTTTACATTTGAGATGTACTGGGATGAGATGTTTAGATGTTGCCAGTATCCGTTTTTTATTTTGTCAAATGGTGTGCAGGCACCACAACTTAATAAGGAGTGGCAAACCAATTCAGCCAACTCCATCTTTCAGTTCGACTCTCCCACATGCCAGCAGCACAAGCGCCAACAGAGCAGTCACACGGCATCTGGGCTCAAGTCCAGGGCTAGCCTTCTGTGTTCTGCACCTCTTCATATGAGGACCTCCCACAGTCCAAAGCCTTCCTCACAAGTCTCTAAACTGGCCATGTGGGCTTGAGGTCTTCTGGTATTTCAATCTAAACTGGGTGCCCATCAAAAAGAGGTGCGCATCTTGGACTGCTCTCTAAATATGGCACCACTTGTGGGAAAGGAAGGTCCCACAGCAAGTGCACTGTCACCTCAGTGGGAGTGGCGGCCATTTGTAAAGGAAGGCTGCAAACAGTGGAGGGAGCTGCAGCACTTGGTCACCCAGAGCACAGCCCACAAACCGCATTGGACAGCTGAAAATTGGGACAGAAGTGAAGATCCTGCCGGGCAAAAGTCAAAGGTGATAAGAAACTGGACATCCAAAGACACGGAGGGCGGTCAGAATGGATATCACTTAGAGACTCTCATTAGAATCTTATGAAGAAATTCTTAAAGGCAAATCGGACACTTGGTTGTGCTGCTTCAGATGCGCTACGTTGCAATACTTTGATGCATTTTGCTCATCACTTCCACAATCAGGGTTTATACCATTATTATTTGTTAGTTTGTATTGGCATTCCTAAAATGGCCAAGGTTAACGGGTGTGCTAACAACTGGTTTGAAGCACCACTGCAGTGTTGTTTTGCTCCTGATCCTGCTCTTGAATCCGAGATCCCCAATTTATATTATAACTGTTAAGCATTCAGGCAGTCATGGTCCAATCCACTATATCCTAACACAAGGTCATGGGGGTCTGCTGGAGGCAATCCCAGCCAGCACACACACGGGACAATTTAGGATTGTCTTTGGACTGTGGGAGGAAACCCACGCAGACACGGGGAGAACATGCAAACTCCACGCAGGGATGACCTGGGAAGTGAACTCGGGTCTCCTTACCGCGAGGCAGCAGCGCTACCACTGCACCACCGTGCTGCCCTAAGCATTCAGTGCAGCAAACAAAAGATGGCTTCCTTTCTCATTAAATATAATGGGAAATAACTGCCATATTTCTGATTTTTCTTTTGTGTTATTACAAGAGATTTAATTTCGCCATTTTAAAGAGGATTTTCAGTTATGGGAAAACTGACCTCAGCCAACATGCGACTCTTAGAGGCTGCTGGTTTGACTCATATTTTTCATTTTTACTTTGTTTCAGGAATTAAGGGTTAAGGTTACATGTGTTTATACTTTGGTTGCATCTGTAAAGGGCGAAAATAATCACATTTACTCGTTCGTGTATGTTATTCTTTGCCCACCGGTGCCTCCATCTACAAACGTATCCATTCAGGCTGCTCCACACAATTGATCTACTGTACCTTCCACAAGCTTTTTTCATTGTTAAAATATAACTTTCACTTCTTGTGATTTATTTTAAAGTTTTGGCGTTTTTTTTTTTTTTCCTTTAACTTAGCTGAATTTTCAAGTTGCTGTTTGCTAAATAAAAACTATAATGAAGAGAGGATGCTTTAAGATTGTTACAATGCAATATTTTGTACATTCAGTAACTTCTTTTGTGAAACACAAGTTGACTCACCTCGACTAATTTAAAATACAAATGGGCACGCAATTCACATCTTTTGAAGCCAAGGAACAGAAAGACACAGCGGAGCACAGGGCCCCTGCGTTTAACGTGTTTACGTAATCCAGAGTGGTTTTGTTTGGGTTTCTAATGTCCACTACAGGCTCTGATCACATCACTTTCCATCAGCACACAAGCCATAAGCGCTGCACACTTTGTAGAAGCACTACCAGCAAAAAAAAAAAAAAAGAACAACAATGAGGCATGCAAAGGCACATTAAATGTACAAAAATTATATTTTTAACATAATTGCATTATTTACTTATTTCAACTATTCAAACTCTAGTGTTTGTACGATTTCACTGCCCTTTGAAAACCAAAGGGTTATCATACGAGTGGCTCCCAACACTCAAGTCATTAACAGCGAGTGGGCACATGGAGGTTCTCTCCATGTTTAAACGCGGTTCTAATATCCTGACCTGGCACCCACACTGCCCCGAATCCTCATGCTGGCCCCCCAGCTCTCTCTGACACTGCCTGAGACATGCGAGCTTCAGAAAAGTGGGTGCACTGTGCTTTATTTTCTCACATACTACCTTTTGAAATTCTACACATTTTCAGAAAGTTTATTAAAAAAAAAAAAAAAGAAAAAAAAAAAGGCCATCTGCAAAGTACAGTTGGGCAGAAGCCGCCTCTTCGTCACAATGCGGCCTACGTCCTTCCATCTGAGCAAATCACCCTTAACAAGCATGTCAGTGGCGGTGGTCAGAAGTCACAGGGCAATCCAATACCAACACTACCGGTGCCCAAGATTCACTGTAACAAAACAACAAATCAAACAAAGAAAAAAATTAAAAAGCTCATAACAATATTAGCCAGGAACGCGAGTGTCATCTAAACTATGGACATCAAGCCTGAGTCTCCCAACTTAAGCTTCGTCCACACAAACACGCATACATTTGAAAATGCTATTTTTCCTGCACACTGGTGTTTTCAGATGGTTTTCTCAACATTTGTTGTCCACCAAAAATGCATAAATCTTTTCTATGGGGGCTATGTGGTCTGTCAACCAAGAACGACGTTAGTTCTCGGAGCAAACCCGAGCTAAATCAAAATGCCTAAAGCAGTGAAAGGCAACCTTTTTCGAGTTGTGGCGCACTAAGTCCAAAAATTTTCTTTCGCGGCGCACCTGAGGGACTGCCCATAAATAAAGTCGTGACGACACAATCTATGGACAATCACCAATAAAAACAGTTAATTTTACAAGTTTGAAAGAAATTTTATTAATAAAGGAATCAAAGGATAAATCTTTAATTAATGTGAACGTTGAGATTGTTTTTCAGCACATATGAGATTGATGCGAGGATCAATTTTCGAAAGACAGACGCGCATTTCCTTGTCGATCATTTGAAGTCTCTCGCGTTTCTTAGACTTCATTTCTGTAAGTGTTGAAAAACCTTGCTCACAGAGAGTTAATTTTTCCATAGTAATACTGAGACGATTAAGTGGTGAGAGCTGCAGCTACAGCGATACTCTGTCGTCGGCAAGAGCCGAAATGTAGCGTTCGTATTTTTCTCGTTCTGTATTTGCTCCGCCTTCTTCTATCCGTACAGTGAGCGAGATCTTCTAACGACGAGACTTTTTAAGTCTCACGAGATGTGTTTTTGACACCGCTGGTGTTGATATTATGATGAATGGTGAACAGTGAAAATTTTAACTTGCAACAATCTGATTAACCGTTATCTGTTTTTCCAACATAAAATATATTTTTTAAAACATTATCTTTTTAATCAACCAAAAGTTCAAAAACACTAGCAATTTTAAATATTTTACAAGAGTTTTTGCGGTGCCCCTAGAAAATTCCACGGTGCACCGGTTGCCCGACAGTGGCCTAAAGAATGAGGTAAACACAGAAAATGAAATCCAAGTGCTTTTAAAAGTTACAAACAAGCACAAACACAGACTGGGGTCCTGCCAAAATACATACCGTCAAATCAGTTAGGAAATGATGATATAATAAATAAATAAAGAGGAGACTGTAGTCCGCATCTAGTCACGTGACGGTTTCTAATGGTCATTAAAGGCTGTTTCAGTGTGGATGGAGGGCCAAAGCAAATTACAACAAAGATATTTTCAGTTGTAGCCGTGTTAGTGTGGACTATAAGAGCAGACTGAACAACTGGAACTATGACAGTTCTACCAAACGTAGCAATCATAAGACCACCGCTTCACCCCCAAACTATGAAGGCAAAAACAGAGGATGGCCAAGCAGACCGACGACCTCTGACTTCACCAAGCGTGAATAAAAGACCCACTGTGTGTGTCGCGTTTACGATGTTCAATTGAGGAAAAGCTTCATGGCCATTTGTAATACGCAGGATTCCATCTTGAAGAGGAAACGCGTCTTGTAGGAAAGTCACGGATCACCCGGCTCTTTGAAGATTCAGGAGTGCTGTCAGGTTGGCTGCCAGGTGTTACTTTGTACATTTTGCTTGGTAAGACCGGATTTAGTTCTTTATTTACAGTAATTATGCCCTGTGAAGGGCTGACACCTGTCGAGTGATGGTTCCTGCCTTGTGCCCACCACTTCCTGGTCCCTGTGACCCCAAACTACATTATGTGGAGGCCATGAAGTTGTGTGCCTTTAAAAACACAATTAACAGCCACCAAGAAGGCCGCACTTTATACAAAGAAGCTGTTTGTTATACTCGTCGTCTTTTGATATTGATGGCAAATACAAAGTAAACTGCTCAGGACAGGACCAGGACCACTGGGATATGAGCTCTGGACTGAAGTTCTGATGAGAGGGGATGAATGAGTGGAAAGCTTTGTTCTGCTTTGGACCCTTAAAGTGTGGCATGAAGTGAAAATGAAACAGGAGGAAAACCAAACAACAGAGCAGACCTGAGCTTAGGCCATCCTTTTGCTTTCTGGGTCAGGGAGAAAAAAGCAAACCCAACTTAAAGATACTCAAATTTTCAATTTGAACTAAAATGTTCAGGCAGCACACTCCATATGCTCCAGTCATCATGACCCATGTTGTCTCTTGGACCCCCACTTTGAGGAGCCAGCTGGCAGGTACAGGACTCCATGTTGCTATCAACATTTCAGAGCTGTGTCCTAAGGCACTGACCTGGCCACTCTTGCCAAGTACCAACGTACATCAGCTACACAGCACACACAATACAAATCTACGTGAGTGCCCAGTGCTTCAGATCGGGGACGACTTGAGATGTGCAAGAGGAACAGGAATCAGAGTGCTGGTGTCGTTATAAACAAGGCCAACTTGTGAAAGTTACGAGAAGGACAGACACGTGCTTTAAAGAGGCAAGAGGTGGAGGAGGAGGACAACTGCAGATACTTGAAGGCACCGAACGTAAACAGATGGCAAAGTTATTGTAAGCGGCCAGTGTGCTCATCGGTGTAAATAAACAAATTTCCAGTTTTGGTCCTTCGCTCCCATTGCGTGATAATTCCTTTGCAGTCGTGACAGAGTTCACATACAGGTGACCTCAGAAGCTCCTTCTTCCTGCTCATAGCCCACTTCTTCCAAGTCCTTCAGCATGTTAGGATAACCACCAAAGCTGGAGAAGTCCCCGTCACCTGCGCCAAAGACATCTCGACTGGCTCCACCCATGCCTCGGCTCACTGTATGTGGGCTAACTTCAGAGTGTGGAGACTGACTTGCAAGCTTCTGAAAGAAAAACAGACAAGAGTCAGGTGACCCTGGCAGACACATACAAGGTCTCTCAGGACAGACAGCATGTGTGCAAGTCCACTTGCATTGTCATCCAGAAGCCACTTCTGCTCTGAAGATTACCCATGGTCCTCCAGCATAATAGCAGGACAAACTAGAAAGTGGAGACGGCTGAAGGCAGCATACCAGGAGATGGCAGTCTGCAGCGTACGGACATATCATGGGTTCACAGCAAGACGTTCATTCCTTTCTCCCTACAGCACTTACAGTTGTGAGCAGTCAGTCAAATATATTGAAAATTGATTACCGTGTATACTCGCGTATAAGGGGTCTTGAAACCTGAAAAATCGATCATAAAATCTCAAGACGCACCGAATTTTGCTGCAGCAGCACAGTAAGTAATTTCTTTCGCTACTTCAACGACGTTTAATTTTAAACCAGCTTCATATTTTCTTCTGATTGAACGCTCCACTGTGGATAAGGGATGCTCTTACAATAAAGGTGAATGAGGGTGTGAGATACAAAACACACAAATCAGTGCAAACGTCACTTCGGAATAGTTTGGGTATTACTGTGTGGTCACGTAGGCACAATACATAGGAAAACAAAAGGCAGTGTGCCCCGTGGTTACTCTCTCAGGTGGGTGTTAGCGCATCATAATCTCTTGGACCAATAGCGCATTCGACTTATATGGCTGACACTATAAAATACCAGAAATTATACAGTAAAATCAAGTCCCAACTTATCTGCGAGTATATACAGTACTTGATGGACAATGTTACCCAGAGTACCTGCCACTCTTTACTTGTGTGTGTTGACTGCAGCACAGGCAGGTTTAGTGTCCTGCTCAGGGTCACACTGGAACTGGAACTGTGGCACCATATTGCGTCGTTTGTCACATACAGTGCCTTCAGAACGTTTTCAGACCCCTTCACTTTTTACAGTTTTATTGCAACCTTGAGCTAAAATCATTTAAATTCATTTTTCCCTCATCCTACAACACTGAGCACCCCAGCAAAACAGGATTTTAGAAATTTGTAAAAATGTATTAACTCTTGACAAAAAAAAAAATGAACCTCACGTTGACAGAAGTATTCACACCCTTTACTCAGCACTTCATTGAAGCCTCTTTGAAAGCAATTCCAGCCTGGAGTCTTCTCGGCTCTGATACCACGAGCTTCACACACCTGGTTTTGGGAATTTTCCGTCATTCGTCTCTGCACTTTCCCTCGAGCTCTGTCAGGTTGAATGGAGACCGTCCATGGACAGCTATTTTCAGAACTCTCCAGAAGTGTTTGAATGGGTTCAAGCCGTGGTTTCATCATTGTTTCTCATAGCTGAGAGTCCTTTAGGTGCTCTGATGCACATTGTCAAATGTGGGATTCTCTATAGACACGACCCTGCCTTTCCTCATCAGGTCCAGTCAATTGAACTGACCACAGATGAACTGCAAACAAGGCGTAGAAACACCAATGACCATCAACTGAATGCAATGCACACGAGGCAAATTTCAACAGTCACAGCAATTTGTTTTGAGTACTCGTGTCAATGTGAGATTTCTGTTTTTTATTCTTATTATATTTGTAAACTCCTGTTTTCGCTTTGTCATTCTGGGATATTGAGTGCTGCTTGATGAGAAAAGACATGGATTTAATTGTGGCACAAGGCTGCAGTATAGCAACATTTTTAAAAAATGTGAAGGGGTTGCAATATTTTTTGAAGGCACTGTATTTCAAAATTTTTCAGAATTTTACTTGGACGTACTGTCTAATTAACTGACAACACCAACAGTGGCCTGATGACTGCAGCTGCTCTTCAGTGCCTTTCAGTCGAGTCAGCACTGCCAATGCCACCAAGCAAACCCCATATTCACATACACAAATGCACTACGGTTTGGTGCTATGAGTGGCACCCTGTTCTCCATAAAACAATGAAGCTTTATGAAATAATATGCACTTGTTTGTTAATACAAAGATTTTTACTTTGTACATAACCAGATCTTACTTGCTATTACTGGATGTGGCCAACTGTACAGCTGGGAAGTACCAGTGGCCTGTCAGTCATTTCATGGTGGGTCATGCTGTGCAGTAGCACTCAATCAGCATTCCAGCATTTCAACATAAACAGGAGCCCTGGTCCAAACGTGGGCCCTGGTGCCCGTCACGCTGTATACCTGAACCAGAGACGTTTGTGTTGAAAATGTGAAAATTAAAAATACAAATGTGGTGGAATTCAAAAACCAAAACAAGCTAATTGGGTACCAAAGTTCAATGATGTGTTGAGAGAAGTGGTCTGCTCCAAACTTTTCATCTTGTTGATCCAAGAGGAAAACACAAACCTCTGACCACAGACTGACACCTCAACCTTGTATTAAATGTAGTGGGCTCAAATAGTGAAATACTGTATGTACAGTATGTCGGCATCACTGAAGGTGCATTAGATTGATGCCTATCTTATGGTCATCGTCGACAGGATAGACAGACACCCTGAGCTGGGAAAATGGATGGATGGGAGATTACGGTTTACAATTTTAAATATTGTGTGGTCTCTTAATTAACAAACATCCCATTAAAAGACTGACTTTAGGTGCTGTGGTCCTGATCAATTCAAGTGGCCTTCACATACAAAAGAGATCTTTGGAACTGGCAAGCGAAGTATTTTCTGTGTAAGGACTTGGTTGAATTCACCATAAAGATGACACTGAATTAAAAGTCCTTAAAAAATATAAAAGGGTATCCATCTGGCAAGTCAATGCTATGGGCAAAGGTGGCACAGAGCAGAGGATGGGCACATTCAGGATTATGGGGACAGAAAGTTTCTCTGTACTCCAGGATGGATGGACATGGGCCACCAGGGGGCAGTAAATTAAACACAGGTGAAGGGTACCTCAGAAGTAAACTCATGAGTGGGATCTGAAGAAGATGGAGGAGACAGCAGATTGACAGGTGTTTAAGATGACACTATTGAGGAATGGCTGCCCTATCTGACAGCTGGAACCCAGCACAAAGGGAAATGTGGACACTTAAAGATGTCTTGCATGCTCCTGTCAACCTTCTGGAGAATCTGTTTGTGCACCAACAGTCATCTGGATGTCTAGTGGAAAGTACACATTAAATCGTGTGAAAGACTTCTTATTGTCTCTTGGTGATTGACACATGATCACAGTACTTCAGGTTTACTATATCACCACCGTCACATGTACAGCAGCACTGTACAGTGTGACACTCTTATTTGCATGTATCAGAGGGCTGCAGATTAACGGTTACTAAACACTCCACTTGATGCATGCCTATCATAACTTCAGATATCACTCCTACAATAAAGCATGGGGCAGTATCTAGAGATTCTGGTCGAGGAGGAGGCCTTGGAATAATTCATTGTAACAAAATGCAAATCGCTTCTAAAAATTTAGGTGACTTCACATCCTTTGAGGCATTCACTTTAAATATTAAAAGATTCCAACACAATTGTAGTGCTAGTCTACAGACCTCCAGGGCCATATTCATTGTTCATGACCGAATTTGGCAACCTTTTATCTGATTTGGCTATAAATTATGATCGCAGAGTGTCGATAGGGATTTTAATGTACACATTGATATGGGAACTGACACTTTTAGAAAATGTTTTACTTATTTGTTAAATTCAGTAGGATTTTGTCAGATTGTCAAAGGTGCAACTCAAAATCATAACCACACATTAGATTTAATTATAACTTACAAAGTTGAAATTCAAAATTTAAATATTACTCCATGAAATGAAGTTATTTTCGATCACCACTTAATTAATTACGTTTGATTTGGTTCTGCCCTTACCAATACACTCACAGATTAAAACAAAGACAGTGCGACATCTAGATTGTAATTCTGCTTTAAAATTTATAGATACTTTGAGTAAGTCAAGTGTAATTTTGGAAAACCATTTATATCAGTTAACATCAAAAATAAACATGGAAAACCATTTAGATCAGCTAACATTACATTATAATGTGACCTTGAGAGATGCTCTGGATGCAGTGGCTCCCCTTAAAACAAAAGTGATCAAAGCACATAGAAACTCTCCATGGTTTAATGAGAACACTCGAGCTCTTAAATTGGAGTGTCGAAAACTGGATCACAGATGGAGAACAACAAAGCTGCACGTCTTTCAAACTGCATGGACAGAGAGTGTTAAAAAAAATACAAAAAAGCTCTCTTTAAAGCTCGCTCAGAATACTATTCTATAATAATAGATAGCAATAATAAAAATCCTCGGGTACTGTTTACAACAGTGGCTAAATTAACAAATGGAAATTCAGATCTACAGTGCAAATTACCAACAGACATTAGCAGTACAGATTTTATGAACTTCTTTAATGAGAAAATTAAAAATATAAGATCCCAGATCACAGCATCACAGTGTAAACTGCATACTAGTTTGGCAGACCCTGCCTCACACTGCATTCGACACTTTAGAAATCTTAATCCTGTAACAGAGCAGGAACTCTTGACTTTAATTTCTAAAATGAAACCCACTACTTGTTTCCTAGATCCAGTGCCAACAAAACTAGTAAAAAGTTCAATGAATGTTCTTGCAGCGCCTAATCTAAACATTATCAATAGTTCATTATTGCATGGCACAGTACCTGATGCACTAAAAGTGTCAGTCATTAAACCATTCCTTAAAAAGTCAGACCTAGACCCACACACACTTAATAACTATAGACCCATTTCAAATTTACCCTCTCTCTCCAAAATACTTAAAAAAGTAGTCGCCAATCTGCTTCAGTCACACCTTATGCATCACAGTCTGTCTTCTGCACTGGTCATAGTACAGAAACTGCACTAACGCGTGTTGTAAACGATATTCTGATATACTCAGATGAAGGAAACTCCACTGTAATTATGTTGTTACACTTAAGCGCAGCATTTGACACCATTGACTATTCTATTTTACCGCACATGCTAGAAAATTAGGTATGGCCGTACAGGCACTGTCCTTCCCTGGTTTACTTCTTATTTATCAAATCGATTCCAGTAAGTACAGAAATGTGTTGACAGTATTCCATCATTATACACGGAAGTGAGATATGGTGTCCCGCAGGGCTCAGTACTGGGACCTTTACTGTTTTCACTTTACATGCTTCCACTGGGATCTATCATTAGGAAACATAATGTTAATTTTCACTCGTATGCAGATGATACCCAGTTGTACCTTTCTTTTAGGCCAAATTAAGATTTTCTGATGTTGCCTTTAATTAGTTGTGTTAGTGAATTAAAAGTGGATGAATGACAACTACTTGTCTTTAAAACACAGATGATAATTATCGGGGGGAATGATGCTGATCACAATATTTTGTCATCATTTAACTCAGTTGGAATCACCATTAATTTTACTGAATCAGCCCGCAATCTAGGAGTTATCTTTGTAATGTGTGCTTTAAATGACATATTAGAGTCAAAGTTGTCTAAAACGTGTTTCTTCCATCTTAAAAATGTTGGGAAATTAAGGCGTCTTCTAAATAAGTGGGATTCTGAGAAATTAATTCATGCATTTATTTCTAGTAGGATTGATTACTGCAATTTGGTGTTCACTAGATGTTCAAACTTTTCTTTATACAATTTCCAGTTAATCCAAAATGCTGCTGCAAGAATTATTACAAGAACAAGAAAATAAGAACACATAACTCCACTTCTTAAATCCTTACACTGGCTACCGGTTAAGTTTAGGGCAGACTTCAAAATCCTCTTTTAACATATAAAGCCTTAAATGGCCAAGGTCCAGTTTACTTGTCTGAACTTATCATGACTTATAAACCTGAGCGCACATTAAGATCTCAAGATGCCGGTCTGCTTATGAGTCTAAGGATTAATAAAATAACAGTGGGAGGTTGTGCTTTTAGTTACAGGGCCCCTAAATTGTTTAATGGTCTGCCTGCTACTATAACAGATGCCCCTTCAGTCTCAAGCTTTCAAATCCTGGCTGAAGTCTCACAACTTCAATGTAGCATATCCTGACTAAAGCTGCTGATTAACTGTACAGACTGCACCTCTGTTGTTAGTCATTAGCACTAAAACGTAAGTAATATGATAGTTATAATTTGTTAATAAACCCTCACCTATTCCGTCTCTCTACTCAGTACTCAAGTGTGGCACTTGGTGCCACTGCCCACCTGTCTAAGGTAGTAAAGACATCTCTGATGGAGGATCGCAGGAATTGTCAGGTAGAGGGGTCCTTTCATCAGATTGGCTAGCCCAGTGCTGACTCAGCTGTGGAATGGCCAATAGGGGGAGGCAGGTTGATGGCCGAGGTCTCCAAAACTCTGAACAAATCTAAATCATATTATGTAATATTATCTACTGTTGAATTCTGCTCTGTACTTGTAATACTTCTATTGCATTGTTATAGTGTATTGAGGTTTACCTGTGTTGTTCTGTGTATTGTATTGACCCCCTTTTTTTGACACCCACTGTGCATCCAACCTACCTGGAAAGGGGTCTTTCTTTGAACTGCCTTTCCTAAGGTTTCTTCCATTTTTTCCCTACAAGGGTTTTTTTGGGGAGTTTTTCCTTGTCTTCTTAGAGAGTCAAGGCTTAGTGCTTGTGAATTTCCCATTGGGATTAATAAAGTATCTATCTATCTATCTATCTATCTATCTATCTATCTATCTATCTATCTATCTATCTATCTATCTATCTATCTATCTATCTATCTATCTATCTATCTAAAAGGCAACCCCTGTTGAAGCCCATTGCGGCACTTCTTGTGTGATTTTGGGCTATACAAAAATAAATTGTATTGTATTGCTAGAAGCTCACCCTGTAGAGATGTTCCTCTTCATGAGGGTGATGGAAAAAAGCAGAACCTGTGGTGGAACAAAACCTGTGGCAAAATTACCTAAAATATCCAGCCAAGGCCATACTGTCAGGGATTAAAAAACAAAAATGGCAGAGAGACTCCATTAAAGGTTGAACTGAAAATGTATACTAAAAATCTTCACCAGTCACCACTCAGGCCAGAAGGTGCTATAGTAACTTTGCAGAGACTGATGGATAAGGTTGGCAGAGACTTCCCCTTAAATACACAAGGCTATAGTTTGTGCCAGAGGTGGCCTTGCTAGATATTGGATAAATGAATATGAGTACTTAGAATCAGTCAACTGATTAACTTTTATTGTAAAAAAAAGTTGTTCTCATTTTTGCTATTATAGACGTAACACAACACAGTGAAACATGAAAACGTCCAGGAGGACAGATGCTTTCCTAGGGGCTCCATACTGCATGTCAGAAATCATCATGCTAAAACCGCTAATTGGGCCTGCAGAGTTAAGCACAAAGACATCCATCTTACCTCTTGCATCAATGGCCTGGGCTCAGAAGAGCTGCCTCCCACTGGCCTCTGCAAAAACACCACCTGCTTGGTGCACAGGTTTCCTTCACTGAAAAGGCAGCAAAATGAAACATATGAGAGTGGTCCAACTGATTTCTGCACTCCAAAGCATTCTATAAGTGCTTATTCATTCATATTATACATATATATACACACACATCAAACATATATACAGTACATACACATATACACACACACATGTATATCTATATATATATATATATACATACATACATACATACATATATATATACACATATATACATACACACACATATATATATTATATATATATATATTATATATTATATATATATATATTCACGGCACTCGAAGTCTGTGTCACAATCTGATTGTATGGGTGGTTACCTACCAGGTAACGCTTGTGGTTGGCCAGCAATCTGCTAACATCCGCCACGGTGCCCTCAGATTGTGACACAGACTTCGAATGCCGTGAATGTAATTACCCCGATCTACATGCTGTCAAATAAACGAACTACACGCCGTGGCGCAACGTTAGGGGCATCGCCTCTGGCGCTGACGTCCAAGGTTCGATTCCCGAGAGGGAGTGCAGTGGAGTTTGTACGCCTGATGAGCCCAGAATGAGGGCGAAACACGTGTCGCGTACTCTTTGCATTTATTTGACAGTAAACTATTTCAACCATATATATATATATATATATATATATATATATATATATATATATATATATATATATATATACACACACACACATATATACATACATACATACAGTGTATCCAGAAAGTATTCACAGCGCATCACTTTTTCCACATTTTGTTATGTTACAGCCTTATTCCAAAATGGATTAAATTCATTTTTTTTCCTCAGAATTTTACACACAACACCCCATAATGACAACGTGAAAAAAGTTTGAGATTTTTGCAAATTTATTAAAAATAAAAAAATTGAGAAAGCACATGTACATAAGTATTCACAGCCTTTGCCATGAAGCTCAAAATTGAGCTCAGGTGCATCCTGTTTCCCCTGATCATCCTTGAGATGTTTCTGCAGCTTACTTGGAGTCCACCTGTGGTAAATTCAGTTAATTGGACATGATTTGGAAAGGCACACACCTGTCTATATAAGGTCCCACAGTTAACAGTTCATGTCAGAGCACAAACCAAGCATGAAGTCAAAGGAATTGTCTGTAGACCTCAGAGACCGGATTGTCTCGAGGCACAAATCTGGGGAAGGTTACAGAAAAATTTCTGCTGCTTTGAAGGTTCCAATGAGCACAGTGGCCTCCATCATCCGTAAGTGGAAGAAGTTCGAAACCACCAGGACTCTTCCTAGAGCTGGCCAGCCATCTAAACTGAGCAATCGGGGGAGAAGGGCCTTAGTCAGGGAGGTGACCAAGAACCCGATGGTCACTCTGTCAGAGTTCCACAGGTCCTCTGTGGAGAGAGGAGAACCTTCCAGAAGGACAACCATCTCTGCAGCAATCCACCAATCAGGCCTGTATGGTTCAGTGGTCAGACGGAAGCCACTCCTTAGTAAAAGGCACATGGCAGCCCGCCTGGAGTTTGCCAAAAGGCGCCTGAAGGACTCTCAGACCATGAGAAAGAAAATTCTCTGGTCTGATGAGACAAAGATTGAACTCTTTGGTGTGAATGCCAAGCGTCACGTTTGGAGGAAACCAGACACCGCTCATCACCAGGCCAATACCATCCCTACAGTGAAGCATGGTGGTGGCAGCATCATGCTGTGGGGATGTTTTTCAGTGGCAGGGACTGGGAGACTAGTCAGGATAAAGGGAAAGATGACTGCAGCAATGTACAGAGACATCCTGGATGAAAACCTGCTCCAGAGCACTCTTGACCTCAGACTGGGGCGACGGTTCATCTTTCAGCAGGACAACGACCCTAAGCACACAGCCAAGATATCAAAGGAGTGGCTTCAGGACAACTCTGTGAATGTCCTTGAGTGGCCCAGCCAGAGCCCAGACTTGAATCCGATTGAACATCTCTGGAGAGATCTTAAAATGGCTGTGCACCAACGCTTCCCATCCAACCTGATGGAGCTTGAGAGGTGCTGCAAAGAGGAATGGGCGAAACTGGACAAGGATAGGTGTGCCAAGCTTGTGGCATCATATTCAACAAGACTTGAGCCTGTAATTGCTGCCAAAGGTGCATCGACAAAGTATTGAGCAAAGGCTGTGAATACTTATGTACATGTGATTTCTCAGTTTTTTTTATTTTTAATAAATTTGCAAAAACCTCAAATAAACTTTTTTCATGTTGTCATTATGGGGTGTTGTGTGCAGAATTCTGAGGAAAAAAATTAATTTAATCCATTTTGGAATAAGGCTGCAACATAACAAAATGTAGAAAAAGTGATGCGCTGTGAATACTTTCCGGACGCACTGTATATATATATATATATATATATATATATATATATATAAATATACACATACATACATACATAAATATATATACATGAAGCAGCGTCTCAGGGGTCAGTGGTTATAAAAAAACAGTGCAACTCAGGAGCAAGTTGGCAGAAAGCCGTGCAGCTGCAGGGTGTTTACTGAGGAAGTTGGCCAATTGTTCGTTCACATGTGGGTGCGATCAGCATAGCCATTCCTCATTGACACTCTGTGTGTTATAAAGGAAAGCACTTACACTCACAAGGATAAAAGGGGTTTGAGTGGAGAATGGAGAGATGAAAGGAGAAGGAAAACCAGAGACAAGAAAAAGTACAGAATTGGGTGATTGTGTCAGTGCAGAGGAGTGAAGGCGAGGTGTTTGTATGGCCCAGTGAAGGAGACAAAAGAATGTTGCTCCAGAGTGGGTCAGTCTTGTTGAGGAATAGAGGGAGTAGCAGTGACCTAATGCTCTAGGCAGGGGGCAGGACAGTTCCAAGTGTCCCAGAAGTGACCTGGTGAGGTAGCTGGAACTAGAGCCGGAGTGGAACTGTGTTCGTCAGTGTGAATTACAGTATTAATGAATTAATTATTTATTGGGAAAAAACAGTGCTGCACTTTTTGCACACAGTTTGGATTGCTGTGAATAAACGCAGTATGCACATTTGTGCACCATGACTTGCTGTTTGTGTCCTCACTGTCCTAGTCCATCTTGGTTATGACTATCAGTGCCTCGGGAGATGGGCAATGCCAAGGCTGTAGGCACCCTGGGCATCCCATTAATCAATATATCAATATCATTTAAACAAAGGATTTAGGTTACAGTCTGGAGGAATTGTCTGGTCAGCTGCTGTCCACCAAGACAAGAGAGAAAGCAGAAAAATGGGTTTAGCGTTTTGTTTTATTCATATAATGCAGAAGTTTAATAAACAAAACTTAAATCTAAAAAAATATACAATAGCTTCTCCCATAGCACTCCAAATACATTTGCAGTAATCATAAAAATTATAAAATACACCAGAAATATACAGGGATTGCCAGAGGGCAGAAGGGTTAGAGGAGTGGCGCATGTCAGGGTCAGCACTTTGAAAGTGGAACCCACTCTTTAAGCACCAGTGTAGGTATACACAAGCCACTAGGGGGCAGAAGGGCTTTCTGAACTGGCACACTGAAAGTAACAGGCACCAAAGTAAAACTTAGGTCATACATAATCAAAAGAATGCCAGCATATGCTAGCACTAAAGGTGCCAAAGTGGCAGTTTTAGGGGCAGGCATTCTGGGAGTCGCTAAGGGTGAACATTACAACAACTGTGACAAGAACAAAGAATTAAGCATAAGTCTGGTTTGGAATTGGAGCCCAAAAATGTAAAACTATCCCCAGGAATCATTCTAAAGACAATGGAGGGGGAGAAAACTCTGGTGATCTTAAGGCACTTTTACATTCAAAGTTCATTTGCCTTGTGCCAAATCAGAAGACGACTGAGTACTTTCTTTCATCCTCCGGCATGTTTTGTTGTGTAAGTGAACCTGCAGTGACAAACACCTTTATAGCTGTGTTGGGAACTTCATTGATTGGGCAGAAACTATTTTTTCCAGGGAAAAGATCCCCTTGAAAGACCAAACAGGAAAATTTTGCACCATGTGGTTTGTTTTTTGAGTCTCTTCTGAGAACTCATACAAGCAAATAGAAAACGTTTCCCTACCATAAAAAATAGTAGCAGGAATATGTGATAAAATGATATTTCCTTGTGCTGTCACAAACATGATTTGGAAACAAGGGAGGCATGTTTTTTGTATCAAAACTTTTGACACTTCATTGGTAAGTTTTTAGGCTTCTATTTTCCAGTGGAACCTCATGACCCACTCCACTGTAAAGCTCCAGTGAGGGCAAGGGATTCTTTTTTTTATTTTTAGAAAATGCTTACCTTTACAACACAATTTCCCACTGGAAATGCATACAGATATATGCCATGTTTGTGAAGAAATAACTTCTACTTGAAAAATACTGAACTTATTATCATTTATCTCTAAGATGTAATTCTCTCAGGAAACACTAGATGTCACTGTCAGCCAGCAGCCTTGCCTTTGTGTAGCTCAGAAAGCCCACTGGCGATTCTGGGGCATCTTCTGCAAGGAACGCGAGGAGGAGGAGGTTAGGAGCACACACTGATACAGCGCATTGCCGCACCCACCACACGACAAACCAACTCAGGATCCAGATTAGGACTCGAGTGCAGCCATGCAACGGGTGATACCTCAGCACCACACTAGTTCAGATGGAGTGGAACAGTCTGAGGTTTTTTATTATGGCTGGAGTGCCAATTCTGCCACCAACCCCCAAGTTTTTCCCTGACTAGAACAGGAATTAAAGGCCGAAGTAGCACAATGATTCTAGAGTTTGGGAGGCAAGCTAGAGTGACAGCTTACTAGTAGAAATAAAGAAAGCAATGGACTAACAATATATGAAAACAGGAAAAGTGAGACAACAAGACTGCTGTTTTCTGCTCATTACTCCTTTGTGAAATTTGGCTCTCCCTTTGTTCATACCAAGCTTGTGTCAAATAATGCAACCAGCCAACCAAAATTCCATATGCTAGAACTTTCTTCAGAATTATCGAAGCCTGAGATATGCCATGTGGATGCTTCACCATCATAAGGCATTCAATCAAATTGGACTCGTTATGCCCATTTCATACATTAGGTATTAAATTTGTGTAAAGTTTAATCTGCATTTATTGTGATGTCAATGATATTAATGTCAATCATGGCCTAAAATGCGATAAACGTGAGAGGAAGCACAGATGATGAACCTTCAGAGGAATTAAACTATCAAACCTGTGACAGAAACAAAACGGATGGATGGTGTGGAGGTATATAACATGGCGCCCCAATTCTACAGGAGAGGGACATACTCTTAACAAATGCTTTGAGGCTTTTGGTTGTGACCACGAAGAAGCACCCCATGGCAGTACTAACTGCCTTGTATTTCTAAGAAGGCTGGGACACGATGGACCAATCACATTACACTTGTACCTGTCATGCCGGATGATGGGCGTGGGAAGCACAGATGTGAGCAACCAACCAAACTCTGCCAGTGTGTGTATCAATGGGCCGTAATCCGTCTTCACCTCGCAGCCCTGCAAACACAACAGGCACAATCAGCTTTAATACTGGATAACAGATAAAGTCCTGCAACAAAAATCAATAAATATAAATTAACAAAACAACTATCTGAATACAAAAAAAGAAGTTTAATAAGTAAAAACAATATCTGGTTTGTATGTGACCACTACATCGCTTTAAAATGACCTCACCATAAATTCAAAACCTAACTATTTGATTTGCTCGCTTCTGTCTTACAACCGTGGCCCTACAGTTTATTTTTCTTCCATTTTCCGTCGTAGAAGTTTTTTGTTTTCCTCTCCTGTGTGTCAGCAGGTCAAACAATCACATTCAGGAATCAAGAACTCTGTCTACATCCTAAATCAATGGAAACCGCTATGGACCGTTTTATTTGCTTTTGTATCTTTTCATTATCTTTAAAAACATTAAACTGTTTTTACTCAATGGGGTGCAATGTACATATGCAAGATGTAGATATATACTGTATATATTTACATTTATATATATTAATTAGATCTGGTTGTTCTATTGTCCGCCTTAATGTATAAATAATCTAATTAGAAAACCTTTTTCTGATAAGAGTGAAGGTTTGTTTTATACTTTAGTGCATACATTTTGTTTAATAATACCTGAATTATTTTGTATTTAGCATACTTACATTTATTTGAAATTATCAATGTATTAATTAATGATAAGTTTCCTCCCACAGTCCAAAAAACATGCAAGTTAGGTGCATTGGCGATCCTAAATTGTCCCTAATGTGTGTGCTTAGTGTGTGTGCCCTGTGGTGGGCTGGCACCCTGCCCAGGATTTGTTCCTGCCTTGCGCCCTGTGTTGGCTGGGATTGGCTCCAGCGGACCCCCGTGATCCTGTGTGTATATATATATATATATATATATATATATATATACCGTATATATATATATATATATGGTATATATATATATATATATATATATATATATATATATATATATATATATATATATATATATATATATATATATATAGTGCGCTTTGGATAATGACTGACTGACTAATTAATGATAATAATCCAAGTAAATGTAGTAAATGTGAATTTCCCATTGGGATTAATAAAGTATCTATCTATCTATCTATCTATCTATCTATCTATCTATCTATCTATCTATCTATCTATCTATCTATCTATCTATCTATCTATCTATCTATCTATCTATTCTGTTTTTATTGTTAAATCTGTGGAAAGTACCTTGAGTTGTAAATATATGATAAGGTGCTATATAAATAAAGCTAATATTAGTTATTATTTAAATGATTTTTTTTTCTTTTCTGTTTGGACATCCCATACTTGCCTCAATGACAGTCCACTGCTCCACTACAATGGTGTCATTGCCCGGAGTTGGCTCATTACAGCCTCGGCCTTCTTCATACACAAACAGACCCTCTAGAGAGCGGGGTACTGGCTCCCCTGGGAAAATGACACAAAATAAAAACATGTCACATTTTCATCCATTTTATCATGTAAACTAGTAATGCTGGACTGTAAAAGTGGAAGACCAATGGACATTATTTGAAAAGACAAATTCTCCTTGGAGATTAACAAAGTATATCAAATGAAAAAAAAAAAAAGGTAAAAGTCCAAGTCTTTCTAAATGTGATCAAGGTGCACAAGCGTGAGAGACCTTACACTTAAAGCAATGTGTCCATCTTGCTGAGGAAGGGAGTATAAATGGCATTTTGGTCAGGAGCGTTGGCAAGATGAATGCAGTACAAAACTGACAGATCTTGGAGAAAAAAAATGCTCCTATCCACTGAAAAGCTTAAACTGGAAATTTGTCTCAAAAGGACAATGACCCAAAGCACAGAGCAACAATGGCATTGCTTAAAATTATGAGAATGAAAAACATTTGTGGTGAGACCTAAAAATGGCTTTGACTGCCACTTACCAGCTAGCAACACACAACTTAAGCAATTTTGTAAGGAGGAATGGTTAGCCTGATACAATAAGACAGTGTAATATTTGATAAAAAATTATGGAGATGCTGCTATATTAAGCTACTGCAAGTACATTTAAGATCTTACAGAACCCCTGGTCTTTACTGCTTCATTGGGGCAGCACATGATGTTGGTCCTGCTTCAACAAAGGAGATAAAAACTTGCCAAGCAAAGCAAAGTGAGTTTGTAGCCCCACATCCACAGTCTTCAGCCCTCCATTCATACACTTTCAATCAAAAATTAATTTACATATGGTCATTGGTGGGAAAAAATCTTTGACTTTATTTTGTTTGTTTGAGTGCCTATTGACCTTAAACACCTGCCAGAAGACAGTAGGTCAAACAAGACAAGTCCAGCAAGGGAAGAATCTTTCACGATATTAGTAGCTCAGTTGAGACAATGAGAATTGCACTGCACTGCATTAGTAACTCTGAAAAAAGCCTTCCATTGTGCTGGGATACCACAGTATATGTATACATCTATACTAATAAAAGGCAAAGCCCTCACTGACTCACTCATCACTAATTCTCCAACTTCCCGTGTAGGTAGAAGGCTGAAATTTGGCAGGCTCATTCCTTACAGCTTACTTACAAAAATTAGGCAGGTTTCATTTCGAAATTCTACGTGTAATGGTCATAACTGGAACCTGTTTTTTGTCCATATACTCTAATGGAGGAGGCGGAGTCACGTATCGCGTCATCACACCTCCTACGTAATCACGTGAACTAAAAACAAGGAAGAGATTTACAGCACGAGTCAAACACGGGAACGAAGGTAAATGACGTTAATTTTTGAGTGTCTTTTAATACTCTGTAAGCATACATATTAACACATGTGCAATTAAACGTGTGCATTTACGGGGTGATTTCTCAGGCTTAAAAGCTCGTCTTTTATTAAAGAGGTAAATGCAAACTGTTTTCATTCTGAAGGGCACAAACCACGTTAGATTTCATGCTCAAGAGTAAACTCAGCACACAGCTTGGTCATATTACAACCGGTTCATTTTCCTCAGTTTAAAAAGGTTTACTTTTCTTCTTAATAAAATTTTTAAAGCAGTACTTCGCCGCTGCGAAGTGCAGGTATTTTGATATATATCAAAATATATCACGTCATCACGCCTCCCACGTAAGCACGTGAACTGACCCGCTGCCGTTTGCAATGCCATATTCGCGAGATACAAGTTTAATGAGAAGACACGAGGTATAAACGACAGTTTGGATCACTTTGTAATAGAGTTAAAATTGCTGTAGCGAGAAACTTTTAACTGCCGGGTCATTAAATAAAACCCGTGGACATCGCAACATCACACAAGACAGCGGCTCACGTGAAGTGACTGAACGCAGCAGGAGTGATCACTTCGATGAATCAAACCTGTTCAAAAAACACATTACACAATTGATAAGGTACGAAAACAATATGAAACCGATTGTGGATTTGCGTACAGCCACTGAAACTTTGTGACAGCACGAGACTTCAGGTCACGTGTCTCCAAAAGAACCTCATTCAGGCAACTATATTTACTGGCGGTGGCTCAGGGGAGAGAGTTTTTATTCTTCGCATCCCTGTTATACCCTCTGATCTCCCATTTCAATTCAAACGCCTACAATTTCCACTAAGGCTCTGCTTCGCAATGACAATTAATAAGTCTCAGGGGCAGACCCTACAAAAGGTTGGCATTGATTTGAGGCAGGACTGCTTTTCACATGGCCAACTGTACGTTGCATGCTCAACAGTAAGCTACCACACAGCTTGGTCATATTACAAGCAGAGCGGCGAACTGACAACGTGCTATACAAAGAGATCCTTAACAAATAATTATTCATACATTTTCCCTTGGTTTAAAAAGGTTTACTTTTCTTCTTAATAAAAAATTTAAAGCAGTACTTCGCCGCTGCGAAGCACGGGTATTTTGATATATATATGTAGATATGTGTATATATATATGTAGATATGTATATATGTAGATATGTATATATGTAGATATGTATGTATATATGTAGATATGTATATATGTATATATGTAGATATGTATATATATATGACTTTTCTTCTTAATAAAAAATTTAAAGCAGTACTTCGCCGCTGCGAAGCGCGGGTATTTTGATATATATATGATATGTGTATATATATATCTATACTAATAAAAGGCAAAGCCCTCACTGACTGACTGACTGACTGACTGACTGACTCATCACTAATTCTCCAACTTCCCGTGTAGGTGGAAGGCTGAAATTTGGCAGGCTCATTCCTTACAGCTTACTTACAAAAGTTAGGCAGGTTTCATTTCGAAATTCAAAGCGTAACAGTCATAACTGGAACCTATTTTTTGTCCATATACTGTAATGGAGGGGGGCGGAGTCGCGTATCGCGTCATCACGCCTCCTACGTAATCACGTGAAACGCCTTGGGGCCGATCTGGAAGAAGGTAGCACAGCGCCTTGATTTAAACGGTTCCATGTCTTGGTGGGTTTAATACTGTAAGCATACATATTAACACATGTGCAATTAAACGTGTGCATTTATGGGGTGATTTCTCAGGCTTAAAAGCTCGCCTTTTATTAAAAAAGTAAATGCAAACTGTTTTCATTCTGAAGGGCACAAACCACGTTGGATTTCGTAATGATAGTTGATTAGTAAGGTCTATTAAGGGATACTTACAGAATGATTAGTAATGCCTGTGAATTCCGATGCAAGTAGGAGAATGGGCGTGAACTAAACGACGAGTAGTAACATGTACAGTAAATGCCTCTAAAGTCTGTCTATTAAAAAGTTATTATATCTTTCAATCCTGTGTATTGATTAAACTACGAACCTAACAAGATCACTACATGGTGTCAGAAGTGGCGGATTGGAAGAGGAATGTGAAGAAGAGGTTCAGCTTTTGAACGAGTCTCGTGTCTGTGAGTAACCTAAAAACGTGGTCAGAAAGCGCTAAGACGTTCTAGCAAAAGAGGAAAAAAATATGGAAGGATTACAGCCCCCACCAAATCTCCAGTTAAAGGGAAATGTAGCTGAAAATTGGAAAAGATTTAAACAGAGATTCGAGTTGTATCTTGCTGCGATTGAAGCAGATAGGAAAAGTGAAAAAATGAAAGCGTCTATGCTTCTACATGTAATTGGCGAAGATGCGCTAGAGGTGTATAACAATTTTCAGTTTGAAGAAGATGGAGACAATATGAAATTGAACAAAATAGTTGAAAAATTCGAAGCGTATTGCAACCCAAAGCGCAAGTGACGTTTGAGCATCACAAGTTTTTTACATGTTTCCAGAAAAGCGGCGAAACAATAGACCAGTATGTGACGGGATTGCGTAATAGGAGCTGTTCTAAGAAGAAACCGTCGAGACATCAAAGGACCAATAAGCTCTAATCAGAACAGTAACACCAGCGAAACAAATATTAACGAGAAAACAAGTATAAATCAGGAAAGAACATCTCAACTGCAAACACAATTAACCAGAAGATCAAAACGTCAAGTAAAACCACCAGAACGACTCATTGAGACATGTTGACGATTAAAGGAACATTTTCACAGTTGTGCTTTTTATACATAGTTTGAATGCTGGATGTATGCCTCAAATGTTCTGGATAGTTCAGTTGTTTGAAGTGATAAAGTTTATCGAAGTAGCATTTGAAATGTATAACATTACTAAGCTTATAAGTACTGCCTTACTTCTCTTTAAGAAAGGAAGGTGTAATGATACTTGATTTAAACGATTCCAGGTCTTGGTGGGTTTGCATAGTTTATTGTCAATATCTTTACACCTGTTTTTAAGACTTATTGACTGAAACAGGCTTTCACTGTATCGCGGGTTTTTAAAATACAAGAGATCGCCCGTCTATTGCGGAAGTTAGTTCTAGACCAGGGGTGGGCAGATTCAGTCCTGGAGGGCCGCAGTGGCTGCAGGTTTTTGTTCCAACCCAATTGCTTAATAAGAAGCCCGTATTGCTCAAGTAACACTTCAGCTTCACTTTAGTCGTCTCGCTCGTTAAGATTTTGAACCCTTATTGCTTATTTTAGTCTTAAACAGCTGTAGTCTTCGTTTTTAATTGCTCCTAATTAGAAATAACATGCAAATGACAAAAGAGACCAGTATTTCTCCATTTAGCTTGTTTTCATTTACACCTGTGTGTATTTATCACGCACTATTTGGTTTAATTAAATACTTGGAAGGAAAGTGAAGAGAAAAAAGTGAAGCACTGAGAATTACACATCTGGTTTAGACTTCAAATCATTTGGATGATATCCTTAGAAAGGAAAATAAATCTAGGATATGAGAATGACCTGACATGGCAGAGTTAAAGCACTAGCAAGCCATGAAATTAAATAATTGACAAGGATTTGTTTTTAATTAAGCAACTGGGTTGGAACAAAAACCTGCAACCACTGCGGCCCTCCAGGACTGAATCTGCCCACCCCTGTTCTAGACCCATCAGTGATAGGTGAAAATCTGCGATATAGAAAGACCATAGAAATAAACATTTTTATAGTTTAAGCCTTAAAATACCCATCCCACACGCTTTAAACACATGTAAACTTATAAAACACACTTTGTTAACACATATGATATGTGGATGTCAGACTAAGGATATGAGTAACATCTCTGTATTATAAAACATTTTAAGTTCATGCAAGACAAGGCAGTGAGACAGAAAACATCTGCTGTACAGGCTTATTGACACGCAGAGCGACAAGCAAGCGTGCATTCAGCAAGCGAAGTGGCAGGAGCGTACCGCGCCTCGGAGAGTGGGGTTTGAGCAAACGTGCGTTCAGCCCTCACACACCCACCCACACACATACACTCCTCCTCCTCCAGAACGCGCAAAGCGACAAGCAGGCATTTTGGCAGAAGTAGCACAAAGTCCACCTCTGCTTAATGTGCGTTCACCTGCCCCCCTCTTCACAAAGCGAGTGGCAGACACATCAATGTCTGATCACTGCGTGTAGTGTTGCTCTGCGGTGTTAAGAGTGTAGAAAGTGTTTAAGAGCATAGGAAGTGTTTATAAGAGTGTGGGAAGGGTTTATAAAGCCTTAAAATATATATAAATAATAAAATAAATATAGGTCGGTACTTTGCAGATTTTCACTTATCGCGGGGGGCTCTGGAACGTAACCCCCGCGATAGGTGAGGGATGACTGTATTTCTGTTTTATTTAAACCTTTAAAGTTCGTATGCATAGCCCCATTTGGCTGTTTTAGTTTTTTTTTTTCTTTCTTCAGTAATATTTAATCTTCTTAAAGAAAAACAACATATGCATTTTACTTTTTTTGTATCTCTTTAGTAATATTTTAGTGTAAAAGGATAACCAGTATTTAAACCTTTTATGTTACTTTATAAAGTTATTTTACAATGTTGAAAAATTAATAAGAAAGCTACATAATTTTGGCAGCTGCTGCTTTAATTTTCAATGAAATGAAAAAAGCTCTCCAAGTGAAAACCTCAATGAAGAAGAAACAGTTTGCACTATCTAAAAAGGAGAAACCCTCATTTATAAAGGTTTGCTGCAGATGACTTAACTGAAAATAAATGAATAGTTCCTATGTGTATAATACATATTTATCTATTTGACTTATGCCTTTATTCCAGCAACTTGCAACATCTGATGTACAATTTGTTACATTACTTTTGTTTCTTGCAGCACAGGCAGGTGAAGTGACTTCCTCAGGGTCACACAGTGGTGTCAGTACCAGGATTTGAACTGACAAGCTCCGGGTTTGCTGAAATATTACTGAAGAAAGAAAAAAGACGAAAACGGGCAAATGGGGCTATGCATACAAATGTCCATCCATCCATTATCCAACCCGCTATATCCTAAATACAGGAGCCAATCCCTGCCAACACAGGGCACAAGGCAGGAAACAAACCCCGGGCAAGGTGCCAGCCCACCGCAGGGCGCACACACCCACACACCAGGGACAATTTACAATCGCCAATGCACCTAACCTGCATGTCTTTGGACTGTGGGAGGAAACCGGAGTACCCGGAGGAAACCCAGACAGACACGGGGAGAACATTCAAACTCCACGCAGGGAAGCAAACCCGGGTCTCCTAACTGGCACCTTTCACTGCGCCACCATGCCGCCCGCATACAAACTTAAAAGGTTTAAATAAAACAGAAATATATACCTTTATTTTTACTTCCTTAACTTGTGCAGGGTGTATCCTGTAGCAAAGCCCTAAGTTTTTTCATGAAAGCCCCTTTCAGTCAATAAGCCTTAAAAACAGATGTACAGCTAAACTTGCAGCACCACTATTCAATTACACTTGCCTAACGCCTCTCCTAAGGGGACATACTGTGGGATCTAGGTATCAGTCGAAGCACCAATCACAGGCCCGATTAGAAAGCGGGAAGCTGTGATTTGTCGTCTCCCTCCCATGTAACAATCACAGCCCGTGTTACAACGCACTATGTATGTATGTATATATGTATATGTGTGTGTTTATGTATGTGTGTATATGTATGTGTATATATATATATATGTTCATATATATATATATATATATATATATATATATATATATATATATATATATATATATATGTATATATATGTGGATGTGTATATGTACAGTGGTGTGAAAAACTATTTGCCCCCTTCCTGATTTCTTATTCTTTTGCATGTTTGTCACACAAAATGTTTCTGATCATCAAACACATTTAACCATTAGTCAAATATAACACAAGTAAACACAAAATGCAGTTTGTAAATGGTGGTTTTTAGTATTTAGGGAGAAAAAAAAATCCAAACCTACATGGCCCTGTGTGAAAAAGTAATTGCCCCCCTGAACCTAATAACTGGTTGGGCCACCCTTAGCAGCAATAACTGCAATCAAGCGTTTGCGATAACTTGCAATGAGTCTTTTACAGCGCTCTGGAGGAATTTTGGCCCACTCATCTTTGCAAAATTGTTGTAATTCAGCTTTATTTGAGGGTTTTCTAGCATTAACCGCCTTTTTAAGGTCATGCCATAGCATCTCAATTGGATTCAGGTCAGGACTTT